>NC_092424.1:20839495-21158245 GCF_036169615.1 Heliangelus exortis | reverse complement strand
GCAAATGGGGACAAACTGAAAATTAATACATCTGGATGGCTGAGCCATGCCCTGCTCTTCCTTGCTCAGCACCCTGCATTTGGAAGAAAATTGATCCCTTTTTCCCTCTTGCTGTGGTACACTCAAGACTTGCTCTAAAGGCTCTGTAATCTAACCCCTACCCCATGCCTCCCAGCTGTGTTTCCAGCCTGGGACCTTTTAGAGTTTAGACAGATGGTCATCATTAGATGTCAAAGAACACAGGTGGATGATTTACTTTAAATAGATCTGATCTTTAACTAAAAAATCCCTGCTGGAAAACGCTCTCCAGAGCAAAGCAGGGCAGAGCAGAAGGGGTTACCTCGAAAAGCCAGACGAGGAGGACGATGGCACCCATGGAGCTCATCATGCTGCTGTAGTAGTGCAGGAGGGCTTCCCGGCAGCCACGGAGCCAGAGGTTGAGCTCCTCTGTTTGGTAGTCATAGCTGTAGTGAGCTGAGTTGTTGGTGACCTGGTACTGGATGCAGGGTCTCGGGGAGCTGGGGTTGCAGCAGCTGAAAGGGACACCATCCACCAGGTACCTCCCGTCCACGTTGCTTTTGATCCGACTATGGGCAAGGGCAGAAGGAAGCATGAACACACACATAAAGATATACCAGAGCAAACTTGCACAAGAAAGGAAAGCAAAGGCAACACAGATTTTCCACTGTGCCTTCTGGCATACATCCTTTCTCCCTATCACCTGTTAATATAGCAGCATTTGCCCCTGGTGTTTTTCCACTCTGAAATCCTTTTCTATGTCAAGGTTACACTGAGGCTATAATTAACTCTTCATGATGGAAATGCTTCCTCTTGGGTCAGCTCTTCAAAGAAATTAGTTTTTAAGAAAAGTAAATGGCAGAGAGAAATTTCAGGAGGGGCAGTCAGAAAAGAGTGATCACAGCCTGCAGTGGAAGGGATCAGCAGAGATGACCTGAGCTTGGCAAAGGACCTACAATATCCATAGGATCCAGATAGACCATTGATCCTACAAACCTAATAGCTTCTTGTTGCTAATAGCACCAGGAAGGGGTTATGTATCCATTCTTGGCTTGGGAAGGTATTTAAAACATGATAAGGTTGCTGAAAAATTTCTGAAGTCATTGCAGGAGATCCCCAACTATTGGTCATTTGTGACTGTGGGTGCTCTCCATAAACAACCATTCAGTCTGGTGTCTTATGAGATGTTTAGTTGAGAGATACTTTCAAGGCAAATATTTCCACTGGCACTGCAAGAGAAGACTATATGAAGAGGATATTGGCTCTCAAAAATGCAATGTTGCTTAGAAAATGACAGAAGAAAGGGCCACTTCCCTTCCAGTGGCCAAGAAAGGGAAAAAATAATAAAATCTGAGTGTCTCTTGTAGATTTCTGTATGGATAGTTTAAAGTTCTGTCACAGAAAGAGGTGATTGCAGCAGCCTGGTGAGGCAAAATTCCACTTTGCAGTCAAGATCTAAATATAATAAATGCAAAATGCAGCTGAGGTTTTATGTCTAGATGTAAAGAGTGTTCTGAATTGGGTCTAATTCCCGTTGATGTGTAAATGCTGTGCCAGTTTCAGCAGCATTGGATCAGGTCTTTATTCTACAAATAATATAAAAATTACATTGCAGTGGATGGACTCCCACCTTCCCTGGATTTAAAGATTTTGCTATTAACTTGCAAGGGGCAAGAATATCCCACCAGGAATGTGAGCAGAGATTGTGCACCACCATACCTTTAATTCACTCATTAACATCCATTTGTGGATTTTTAATGCCTTATTTTTTCCTGCCTCAGTGGTATAAAGAAATTGCCATGAGTCTCAGTGCCAAAGAAGACACTGCTTACTAGGGACAATATAACCTTGTTTTCCCGCTGTACTTTGCCCTTCCACTGCAGCTGGATTAAGTTACAGCTCTCAAATCTCCATATAATGCTGGCAAGGTGAACTTATTATGTTTTCAAGTAGTTAGTTATACCCATGGGCATACCTTCACAATGCAAATACTCCCTTATTATGTAGCAAATGTATTTGTTACAACCCTGCAGAGCAATAGGGTAAGCCTGGAACAGTTTTCACAACAAAGTCCTACGGCAGAATTCAAAACCAACCAGACCACCCAACAAGTCAAAAATAATATGCAGAGAGGCATACAAGTGAAATACCAGTTACACAATCAGACAGGAATCCCAAGAGAGACACAAAGCTGTTTTCAAAATTACTTCAGATATTTTTAACAGAGGCAGTGTACTGAAAAGACAGATTGCTTCCAGCCTACAAGACCCGTTGTGAAACCAGAGGATGAACATTAATGAATGATGTTCCAGAAAAATTCTGAATAACAACATCTTCCCCTGATACTTGATTTTTCAAAAGGCTGTGAGTATTTATGTTTAGTGCTCATTTTTTAATTTCAAGACTTCATTTGTTCCTGTGTTTATTTTTTACTTGCCTTTACTGAGCCTAACCTGATTTTGAGATTACTGCCTCTTTGGGCATTGACATCAGAGCCATTAAGGTGTTTCTGGTCAACAATCTGTTCCAGTTTGTATAGAGGAAGCTTGTGCTGTTTTCATGTGAGGTTTAAAAAAAACTAGGCACAAGTATGTGGATTGAACATGGTTTTATACAGGAGAGAACTTAAAATGCATTTGGCTACACGGGATACTGTATAAAGAACATCAAAGAGCATTGACTCTCAATACTGTCACAGTGCTGAAGCAATGCACTAAGTGAACATAAAAAATCAAATTCTAGATCTGAAAGATTTAAAACACCTGAGTTATTGGTAAAGCATTACTGTTTATATTTTTTACCACAAAATTGACCAATTGCCAATATGTGGAGTTTTAAGCGTATTAACAGTATGTATCCAGGGAAGTCTTTTTTTAGGAACTTAGTAAGTCCCATCAAAATTGGCTTTAGGGAATACTTTTCTGTTGATTTTGAGACTAGTTATGCGTGTCTTAATGTAATGGGGTTATAAAGAGGTAAAAGACAGTAAAAATACTATTTCAACTCCCTTTACATTGCACTAAGAGTGCTAATTGCGTTTTGGTGCTTAATATTTTATGGCCTGGGTAATGTAAGAGGTATTTTTCAAGGAAGGAAACAATCTAGCTGATTACTTGGGTTGCTTATAAAGCAAGAGCAGAGAACAAAAAACCATTTATACAAAACTCCCTCTAGTCAGGGCCTGTTGGGACACACATTTCTTCAGTATAATAGTGATCAAGTAATGATTGTACAGAACAGAAACCCCATCAAATCACTTACTCTTTCACTTCCTTGGAGCTGAAGTCCAGATATCTGTTGCTGATCCACTGAATTTCAAACCAGTCTTTGTAGCCATTGTTCCCACAGCATTTGAACTCAATTTGGAGCATGTCAATGGTCTTCTTCATGAAACATCTGCCAGGGGTGTCTGTGTCCCGATAGAACTTCATGCCATTCTTGAGCCCCTGAGCCAGCGTGCTGTCCAGAGAGCCCCGCATGAGAAAGCAAATCAGGGCAACAAAGAAAATGAGAATGTTAAAGATGAAACATAGTGCCAGGTAAGGTTTCAGCAAAGGCTTCCACTTGACAAATTTAGCGGGATCCAGAGAATCGTGACAAATTTTGCCAGCAAAACCATTGAAGGCGCAGGATAATATACCCATCAATATCAAACAATTGGGCACAAAGTGGCTTTCAGAATTGTCCATCACTTCACTTCGCTTCCGGAGTTCAATTTTGAGGAACAATCCCATGCTAAAAACAAGGATTCCAGCAAACACTGAAAACCAGTTCATGAGCCATAGTCCCTGCGCTAGTTTTACCCGTTTCTTCTGATTGAATTTGACTTTCAGCACTGCCATCTTCGTAATACGAGATTTTGGAAAATATTGCTGCCTGGACCCCTCTTCTCAGCGTAAGAGACTCGAGGCAGAACCATTCAGGCGTTGGAGGAGACCCCGAAGGGCATGGTGGGAAGTGAGCCACTGCATGGTGCTTCCATCTTCAGCTCCTCCAGTCGAGATTCAAGCACGTAAAATATTAAAAGATCCCAATTAACGATTTCACATTAGTGAGAATAATGGGCAATTGACACCTACAACTATTTCTGGTGGTTCCTTCCAGGCAAAGGAGAAACGGTCTCCAGGTTTCAAATGATTTGATCTGGATCTTCAAGACGTCATTCTAATACCTTTAATCAGTTGAGCCAATTTGGAGAAATGTCTGTCAACAGATGAGTGGAAATAATCCTTCATTTTACTAGTTAGTAGATTTGTGCTTTCTTCTGATAGGCTGTTGGGCAGAGTGTGAAAACCCAGGGATCCTTGCTGCCAGAAGAATAAGGACTTTTTGAGGAAAAAGGAGGAGGGCTCTGAGATTAAAGAAAGGCTGCTTGAAAACAAAAATACACTTCCTCCAAGTGATCCTAGTTTATTCATATCTACAGCCAAAACCACCTTCTAGTCCTTATCCTTCTGTGTTGACCTGAGATGGCATTCCATGGCTTATGTATTCTGGAAGCAGATAAATGTGTAGTTTACAGTGACCTATAAAGCCTAAGCTTGGCATTTTTTATTTACTTCCAGGGCTTGTACAACCTCTGGGCTTTGGCAGGAAGGAAGGAGAAAGGAAACGAAAGGAGAAGCTCACTAAATAAACCCCAGGATGAAATATAGAGATGCTTTTATAAAAAGCAAGGTGACGTGAGCAGCTTTAGTGGATAATCACCAGGGCAGGGAGGGAAACAGGGCCGCCCCAGGAGAGCCAGAACTTTACACCAGGGAGGAATTGCACCCAGGAGCTGGGGAGGGGCCATGGGGCTACTGTCACTGGACTGTGAAAGGGACCCCCAGGGTTCTCAGGGTCTGCCAAGGGATGTGCAGCCTGGCTCTGCTTTCTCACTGTAGCAGAAAGAAGAGGAGGGATGCAACCCCACCCCTTGGGTGGTCTTCCTCCTTATGCTGCAAAGCCATTTTAGGCAAGCATGGATGCTGGGCTGTCACTTTTCCCACAGAAAAACTCTTCAGGGGTTCTCCCAGCTTTGAAATACCACCTCCTGCTTGCCCCTTGGCCTCGAGAAGTTCAGAGCTATTGGAATATCCTGTGCTGGCTCCCCACCTGCCCCAGCAATGCCAAAATTAACCGCGGGCAACAACTTCAAGCGATGCAAAATTAACCTGCAGGTGCGTGGGGGCGTGGGTGCCGGTGTCGCAGGGGTGAAAGGAGCAGTCCCAGGACCCAAGCCAACCCCGGGGGCTGCTGCTGAGTGCCCTGGAGGCAGCCTCTAGTGGCTGCCTGCAGCATGGCGAGACGGCTTCCAGCGACCGGGTTTAGAAGAAGGCAAGTGCGGAAAAAAACAAGATTTTTTTTTAACACCAAAACTAATAATAATAAAACCAAAAAGCCCTACAACCCACTGAGAAGCAGCATTTTGGTTGTCTGGTGCGATGGATGCTGCTCAGTTATCATTTGAGGTCCTGGAATGAGTGCTGGAGATGTCTTCAGTAAGGACAGATGCTATCAAGCTGCTACTTTTTCCTGCACTAATGGAAGTTGGGTTTTGTGGTTTTTTTCGCGATGGACATTTCCTGGCACATCCAAGGTGCTACTGCAGTGACCTGGAGAGCATCTGGCACCTGGGATTTTCCAAAACCAGGCCTTGTGTTTGCCTTGCTGCTACCCTGGCAGGTGAAGGGCGAGTGTGTAAGAGGAAAGGAGAAAGACAAGTGTCCACCAGGGGCTGTTCTCTCTGCTTGCCATGAAGTGGGTGAAAAGTGCTGTTTCTTAGTGCATCCTGTTAAATATTTTTGTGCAAGAAATCCTACCACTGAAATAACATCTCTCCTGGCTTCTTGGCAAAATATGCCATAGCCACCTTACTGCATTTCACTCGCTCCTCCTGGGCTCAGCTGGGGCACAAAATGGTTTGGAGGGTATATTTTTCTGACAACCTGAACTTTATTCTAGATAAATGAACTTGAAGCTATTTCTCTTCCTGTCAGTGATGATGGAGTGGACTTCTAGTTAGAGTGAAAAAGACTTTTCTATGGGGTCTGTGGATTACAAAGATATACAGTGAAAGATGTTCTGCAGTGCAATTAATTGGTCAAGAAACAGTAAACCTGCACTCAGCAGATGTAAGCCTAGTACTGATCTGGATATGGGGAATTTTTTATTCAGGAGCATAGATAACAATCTGAATATCCATCACCTTAATAATTTAACATTCACATATACATGATAAATCTGATGCAGCAAAACCATGTCATTGTTAGGGTGTTTTCTGTTAATTCAGGAATAAAAATGATGAAATGCATCATGTAGCATTTGCTTTATGGGTCATTAATTCCTCCAAATTTACTCTTCTTCTTAAACAAAGGTAACAAGAGGGGTCCTAACATATCACTCCTAAATAGTGAGTGTTATCTGAGAAGTGTTCACTGGTTCATCTGACGCTTATGAACAGACAGTTGGGTACTCATTAGACCTTTAGGTCTTCAGGTGGTACCTTTAAAATCACCCCAGAGAGCAATCAACACAATCAAAACAACCTAGATTTGGAAATCTAATGTTCATTTAAGTAGCTTCAGCAGCTGAATACCAGCTGGGAAGTGGCAAAAACTACCTATCTACCAAGTTAACTCGTTGTGCCTGAAAGCTTTAAAGGGGTTTGGTGAGAATAAATCATATCCTATATTCTGATGCTTCTTTCAAAAAAAAGAAATTAACACTTCTGAAGGTGGGGAGTGATGCTGCTTGCAAGCTTCAGCTTAAACTGGTCAGCTGTGGAATGCCTCAAGCAGAGCAACCAAAGGATGAGGAAGGTTATGGGAGATCACTGAGAAGTCTTTCGGTGTGTGGACAGTACAAAAACCAAAATGGGCTTTGCCTGCCATCTGCTTTTCTTACAAATCTTTACCTTGGCTGGGATTTATCTTTAATTGGGAAGACTACTGCTGCTTTCTACTTTGAATAGAAGAGACTAAAACTGATTCATAGCAGACAAAAACTAATTAGAGCAAGGATCTTTTAAGTTAATGGTCTCCTCAGAGGTTGCATATAAACTCAATTGAATGCCATTTTGGAGAAAAAAGTGGCAGAAAAAAAACCATTCTAATTATTATTGATCTGCTAGAACTCAGCATTAATGTGTTCAAAATCAAAATACCATTCAAAATATGATAATTTTCTATGGACAACAATGCAATATTGATACATTTCCAAAAAGCAATGGCTGCTCACCTAAATGTAAGCCACAAAATTACCAATTAATACAGGGGGGAGGAAAAAGTTCAGTTCAGCCTAGTGTGTGCTATGCAGTTGGATGCCTAGTCCTGGACCAACTGAACTTCCTCCATCTTCAGCAATACTATATAAAAGATAAATATCTTTAAAAGACAAATTCTGTTTATACAGGTGTACCCTATGTGCCTAAACTATGGAAATGCTCTTAGTTGGTAAAAAAAAAAAAAAAAAAAAAATTAAAAATTCCTATCCCAATGATACTTTCACACTGCTCTGTACTATGAAACGTGGCTTTCCTGGGTTCTTTTTTCTTTTCTTTCATTAGAAATGGTCAGGTTTCAGTGCCTGGATGAAGATGTCTGGTTTTAGCAATGATAGGAAGTTATTGTGTAGAGATAAGAGGTTTGGCTTGTAATTGTAACTGTGTGGTACAGTGTACAGGGACACTCCAGAGGAACAGGATGATAAAATCTCTGTAACAAATTTTATGATTAACAGGTGGAGAAAAGATAGTTTTATGACTTTTTTTTTCCTCTTATGTACACAAGTAGCTTAGTAGGCTATTATTTTTGAGGCATGTGAGGTGACTGCAGGCCCTGAGGTTGGAAAAGGAGGCAAATTGCTAAATTCACTGTTATGCACCCTGGGAGCTGTGATTTGACCTGCTGGACCCTGTGGCTTGTAAACTACTCTGGGTCACAATGAAGGGGGTTTAGTGTGATTTTACTCTGGTTGGCTCCCAGCATTTCACCCATCCTTATCCACAGTGTAGCTAATGTGTTCAGAAAACAGTTTTTCTTTGACTCCTGAGATGCTCATTGTATTTATTTGTATTACTGTGATACACAGGGTGTAAAAGAGTTACAAATCAATGTACTTGCAGAAGCAGGGAAGAAATATGTTGGGTACTGAAAGCAGCTTACAAAAGGCTCACAATAGTCATTACTGCTGGAAAACATCTCGACGTGACAAGATGGATCCTCAAGTAAGATCATGATGGGAAGGGAAAGCCTGAAATTCCACAAGTAGCACAAATTATTTTTTTTCCTTGCAATTAGTTACTTTCCTTGTATCTGGTGAAACTGGCTTAACCAAAGGGATACAATGATGCAATAAATACTAAAATAATCTTTCCTTGATTAGCATTAATTCTTTTTAAGTAGTTCGAGTGAAATAATCTTGACAACTCTACAGTCCAGACCTGCCTAAGTATCCTAAGCACCTTATTTAAAAAATATTAGTTTGAGTATGTGTCAACATAAAAATGTTTTCCCATCTAAGAAAACAGATGCTAAGGGATTAGTTTAATAAAGAGCTGAGAAATTCTAAATACAGATTATATACATCTAACTATCCCATAAAATGTTTATATATAAATATATATATATATATGCTCACTCCTACCATGCTTTTGTAAAAATTTAGTGAGTATATAATTCTCAGCACATCCGAGTTACCACTTTCCACTAGATTTCACTGGAAAATGGATTTTCAAATTGATAACTCTACTTGTGGGGTATCAGCTAATATTTATTCAGTCACAAAGCATTTTACTTTTCCCCTAACCCACAAAGGCTTGGCGGGATGCTGGGAGTTATAGCACAGGTGAGTAACACACAAGCTTGCTTGCACTGGTGTTGTCAGGAAAGTGTTCTGGACACAGATGCCAGCCTGCTAGTGCTTACGTAATTGTGCCTTCCTTTTCCATAGGTATTTTTAATTAAAAATGTGGACACTAATAGTTTTTGTTAAACTAATGAGATAAGAAGGGCTTGGGTGTTTCCCTTTCTTCCAGACCTGAAAGTTTTCTATACTGACAATGCCTATGAATATGCTGGCAAACATTTATAGTGTGTAACTTGGGTTTGCATACTACATCACAAGTGAAGTAACATCTGTTTTGAATTTATCTTAGCACCAGTCTAAATTAGGAAATTAACATTTAGAAAAGGTGCATGAAAACATGGGCAACTCTGTGTATTCACAGGTACATATTTAAAATATAAATCACATGTGTTTGCCTAACAAAACTCTTTCAGACTTGCTGTTCTCAAATTGAATTTTGTTTCATTTCACGCTCCAGACTAAGATGCTGTTACCTGTTCTGTATTACAAAGGCAAATCTTTAAGGGTAAGTAATTGGAACATTTTTAGCAGCTTTCTCTGAAGTCGTCTTGCATTACCTAATAATTTTGGTTCAACAGAAGTAACTAGAGAAAAAAAACAGACATTAGGAACTGGGATGTCAATCACTGACGTTTTCAAAATGTCACTAAGGAAACATCTTCAGGCTGAAACTGAAGTCTAAATATTCTTGTTTTGCCTCATGCTGTCTATTCAGGCAACACTGCATGCTATGGACCCACAGCTGATACAGGAATGCATTTATGTGCCAGCCTGGAGCACAGTGAGAAGTGCACACCTCTGGTACTGCTACAGCCTAGCAGCAAGCTCTCCATTTCTAGATTTGCAAGTGTCCAGCAACAAAGTGAACATTCCTAGCTTTTGGCTGTCTGAACAAATGCATTTCTGTAGTTCCTACAGGCTGAAAAATCTGCAGTTCCAGGAATAGTGGATGCTAAGGGCATTGATTTGCCACCACCAGGATATGTGGGGAAGAAATATTAACTACAAAATCAGGTTCTGTACTAAGCTGGGTATGTTCAAATTAGGATTCTCATCCCATCTGATCACATCCCTTTAACAACAGATATTAAAAACTACATTTATTAAAGCAAGAGTAAGGGTGTTTTCTTTAAATCATGTTGTGATACTGCCAATGCAAAGAAGAATAACTAGTAAAGTGACAATTGAAATAATTAAAAACAAATATATTTGAAATGCAAAACCAGTCAAAAAAGTATACAACAGAAATAAAAAAAACCTTGAAAGTTGTAAGGAATATATAAACATTCCCCCCTTTTTTTCCTCCCCTTTTAAATTAAAGAAGATGAAAACAACTTTGATAAAGTTTCTCTGCTCAAAACCAGTCAAGTAGAAAGTTTCAAGTACTTCTCACAGCAAAGATGCAGTTTTCCATGGTCCAACTGGCATTAATCTTGTTAGAGGCACATGTATGTTGTCAGGGCAGCATAAATATTTTGCAGTTTAAAGCACAACATTAAGCTGATTCTTAAGACAAAATAAACAATGATTTCTTGCAAAATGTCACAAGTTAAGGAGTGGTTTTGGAAACTTAGAAATACTATGTATACTTTATGTATGAATAGCAGCTATTTCACCTCCACTAACAGGCCACTGTAAAGACACTTTATTCCATAATGCTGCTACTTTTTTATGTAGGAGAAGAAATGAAACTTAAGTTACTGTGAGGAAACAAGACTGAAGCTACTGTGCATTTATGATAACATACAATTTTGGAACTGGAATACAGTCTCTATTGCAGTAGCAGGCTGTTGTGAACTCAGATCATAGCACCACAAAGCTTACTGTCTGGCAAACAGATGAAACAAGTAGTAGGACATACCTGGACACCTCTCCCCTGGAGTTTCAGACTGGAGCAGAGCCACCTACCCAGATTCTGTAATGTTAATCAGCACTTACTGTATGTGCCCAAAGTACACTCTAAGCTCTCATTCATCTCAAGTTAAAGCTGTTTACAGAAGGACCATCCTTCCACATAATATTCTCAGATGTGAATGTTTAGTATTTATGCAGCCTGTATATGTTTGTTAACTTCAAGCAACAATTAATATACTAGGAGAGCATTAATGTTTGATTTTTTTTTTCCTTTAGACTTGAAATAAAAGCCTAGGTAAAGACAACTTGAAGCTGGCTCATAATTGCATCATAGCTTAGGATTTACCCCAGTCTGCTATAACTGTACAGTTACAAACTCCTCCTTTAAATTAACCTTCTGTCCCCAGTACTTCACAGAAGTCCTTTCCTCTCGTTCCTATATGATACAGTGTACTGTTGTCTACAACTTGAGAACCACAAAAATATGAAAAATTCGTTATTTGACTCTGTCATTCTGGTATAACTTGTACTACTTGCAGCCAATTCCATTTCTGCCTAGGCAAGTGAAAGCAGTACAGCAGCTCTAATAACACAGGTTCACTGTTGCTCGAGTATCAGTGCCCCTTGCCTTATCTTAATTAGAAAAACTCATCAATGAGGTACTGCAACTTCCACAGTGATACATAAAGATTATAGCAGCAACTCGTGTTAAGAACAGCAAACTATATTTGACTGGTATTATTCACTTTAAACATCCAGTCATACATTGTAATTCACAAGTTAAAATACTGGATGGAATAATTTAATGGCATATCGGGGATGAAGTCCCAGAGTTTATGAATCAATGTGTTCACACCAGGATTTCTTGCTCCGCACCGAGCTGCCTCTGCAGTCAGTCCCAGCAGCTGATTCTTTCCTGCTCGGGGATCAGGCTCCAGTTGGGCGAAGGCTTGTCAGTCGCCAGCCAGTGGAAGTCATCCACCGTGTTCCAGTTGTTCCTGTTTCTATCCAGTCCAGAAGACTCGAAATCTCTGTCGATACCAGGGTAGCTCCAAGTGTAGGGGGCAAAGGAGACCCGAGTGCTGTCCTCGATCACGACACGGCTGGTCACCAGCACGTAGAACCGGCAGTCGCGGGTGCAGTAGGTGCGGAGCTGCTGGCAGGCCAGCACCAGGAGGCATTCGCTGCAGTCGTCTACCTGCACGGAGGTGGAGACGGGCCCGCAGAGCACGGTGCAGCCCCGGCAGTCCCGCACTCGCAGGGTGTTGGCGTTGCCGCGGAGCCGCACCCGGCAGCCCCGCAGCCCCGACAGCTCCACGTCGCGCTGCAGCAGCTCGGCGGGGCCCATCTCCAGCTCCCGGTCCACGGAGCCTCTGAACCCGCAGAGCGATGGCTCTTCGGCGGAGACGTGGCCGGGGGTCGGGGCGGCGACTGCAGGCCGTGCGGGCTCCGCGGGGCGCGGCTCGCTGCCCGGAGCCGCTTCTTTCTTCAGGTTCCGGAAGGCGAATTTCTTCTTAGGCTGCAGCTGCTGGCGGCGGGCTGCCAGGTCCCCCTGGAGCCGCGCCACGGCCTCCTGCCCCTGCCGCACCTCGTAGGCCGCCAGGAAGCGCACGCTCTCGGTCAGCAGTTTCTGCAGCCCCTGCAGGCGGGCGGCCGCCTCCTCCAGCAGCCCCTCCGCCAGCAGCGCTTCCACTGCCTCCCGCTCCCGGGCGAAGGCGGCCACGAAGAACTCGCTCTGCTCCTCCTTCACTACCTGCGCCTCTTTCTTCTGCCGCTGCCGCTCC
Organism: Heliangelus exortis; assembly: GCF_036169615.1. Lineage (NCBI taxonomy): Eukaryota > Metazoa > Chordata > Aves > Apodiformes > Trochilidae > Heliangelus > Heliangelus exortis. The sequence goes on along the minus strand of NC_092424.1, from coordinate 21,145,739 downwards.
ACGCCCTGCTGCCGCTCCGCTTCCCGCCGCTGCAGCCGCTCCGGGAGCACTACGGGGGCGGCGGCGGCCATCTCAGGCTTCAGGGGAGCCACGAAGACGACGGGCGGCTGCAGCTCCTCGGCGGGTGCCGCCGCCGCCGCCTCAGCCGCTGCCTCCATCTTGCCTCCTGGCCTCCCCTCCGGTCACTAAGATGCCCGCTGATTGGCTGTCTGCAGCCCCGGTTGCGTCGCCGCCGCTGATTGGCGGCACCGATGGCTCCCGGGGGCAGGGAGGGGGGGGGCCGAAGGGAGGGGTCTCCAGTGGTTTTAAAGGGGCCACCGCCTCTCTGCGGGATGGGGTGAGTCCTGCGGCAGGTGCCGCCATCCGTGGGGCGCCTGATCCCGCTTCCCAAATTAGCAGCAGGGCTACAAATAACCTTCCGCCCTCTCCCGCCCCCATTCTCCCCGTGCGCGCGCGTGTAAGGACTCGTTTCTTCCCATCCTTCTTCTTTCCCCACCCCTTTCCTTCGTCGCCCCCTTCTCTCCCCCCTTAGGCCGCGCCCGCGGCGGGGAGCGTGGAGGTGGCCGTTCGGGCCGGCGGCCTTTGGCTCGGGGTCGGCTCCGCTCGCCGGTATTCCCCGCCCGTCTGTGGGCTGCAGAGTTACAGCGGGGCCGCGAGCAGCTCCGTCGGGGGCCTCGGGGAAGGGCGGCCCCGTGGCGGGGCCTGGACGCGCCGGGGTGGGGGAGGAGGGCGGCTGAGGGCCTCATCCCTGCTGCCGGCGGCGGCTGCAGCAGCTCAGCGCTCGGCTGTATAAAAATAAAGTCAGGCCGCAATGGCTGCTCGGGTCTTGTCTGAGGCGGCTGTGTGTTTCTGGTAGGCGTCAGGCTGCCCACAGGCCCGTGTGGTGCCTGGCGCCATTCCCTGTGCCCAGGTGGGCGCGGTGCCACGGGCCCGGGGCTGGCGGGCTGCCTCGCAGGGCCCGTGTATTACTGAGGCGTTGTAAAATGCAGTGTTTTAATAAGCCTCCCCCACGGTTTCCTTTTGTGGGTTGAGGCATTAATGGAAAAGGCTGCTAATATTCGCAGGTAACTGCAAAAGTGCTGCTAAATGGGCTATTTTTCTTCTTACCCGTCGTCTTCGTTTCCTCACTGCTTTGTTCCTGAAGAGAGTTTGTTCAGTTCTTGAGGGAAAGCTTGACTCTTAAAACCTCTTGCCTGGTAGAAAGGGGAGAATGCTAAGTCATGAAAAAGTAAGGATATCTTTAAATGCTATCACTGGATTATTTTTTCCTACCAGTGTGTTTAAATGATGCATTAACTTAATATGCACTTTGCTACTAAACAGTCAAATCCACTCCTGTGGTAATTGTTGTAATGTTACAGTAGGCATGAATATAGTGCCATTCACTGTAAGAAAAAAAAAAAACAAATCCTTATTTCCATCATGTTTCATAATAAGGATGTGTAAGTTTCACTTTACATAGCAGGCTTCTTTGCCCTCAGCTCCCATGAGTGTAGGTAATAGAGATGGTAACAGTGATCTAAGTGTTCATCCCATACAAGAGATTATTGACAGAAAAAGGCTTCTACTGTTTTTTTGGTATGCACACGTTACTGGAAACTCATAGAATGGTGGGGGTTAGAAGGGGCTAGGGATGATCATCTAGTTCAACTCCCTTGCCAGAGCAGGTTCACTTTGAGCTGGTTGCACAGGTGGGTTTTGAATACTTCCAGAGAAGATTCCACATCCTCTCTGGGCAGCCTGTTCCAGTGCTCTGTCGCCCTCAAAGTAAAAAAGGTTTTCCTATGTTCAGATGGGACTTCTGTGTTCCAGTCTGTGCATGTTGGCCTTCATCCCGTTTCTGGGCACCACTGAAATGAGCCTGGTCTCATCTAGTATGGCTTTGGTATTGTTACACAGATGTGACTTGATAGATGAACTACAGTGGGTAAACCAACTTGATATATGAAAAGATTACGAGAAAACACTAGTGTACATAGCTCAAAACAGATGTTAAGTATTATATACGACAGTATAATCACTTTTTATTGCATTAAAAAGCTAGGTATTGTAAACTGTTCTAGAGGTGGTTGCAGTTTTACATTAATGAAGACCAAATACACTTGTGAGTAGAAGCTTCTGGGAGGAACTGGAATCTTTCCACCTTGCTAATGCACACAAATGATTTTGGGGTCAGAAGTAAAACAGCCCCACAGAGCAAAGGTGAAGTGTATGAAATGAAATAATGAAAACTTTAAAAAGGGAGCAGTAAAATTCTTCCAGTCATCTCATCTTGATGTTCCAAATTTACTTTTCACGCTTATAATTTGAGGCTCCAGTATAATTAATACTAGTTGGTTTTATTCTTTTGGTGGTAATAGAAAGGCAGTTTTCTTCCTGACTTTTCTGGCAGCAACTGTTTTAAGGTTGCTTACTGTGCTTCATTAAAAGCCATAGAGAACAGAAAATTTACAGTTTCCTCTGCAGTAACCACTTGAATAAAGTGTAAGCCTCCTAGCTCAGGCTTGGATGCATTTTGGTAGGCTGCACTGAGAAGTGTAGCTCTTTGAGGATATTAGATAAGAGTAAAGCACATTGTTCTGTTTGTGTTATAATTTTCCCTACCTTTATTAATTTATTTTTCCCCTGCATGCACTTTAGTTAGTCTCTGGTTTGAAAGTAGACAGTAATAATTTCATTAAACTTTCTGCTGCTGCTTGGGCTGTTCAGTGTAGTTTGGTTTGCATGAAGTTGAGGGTTGCATGTCCTTACTTGCATCTAGCACTGTGAAACTCCAAAGCATAAGCTCCATTACCTGTTGCTTCCAGGTAAAATCTGTAAATCTGTATCCCATAGTTACTGCTCTTGTGTGCTATCTATCTACCCAAAATATCTGTACTGATTTAAACTAGCTGAACAGCATGAACTCCTGGCCTTTTGGAGTGAGATGTATTGCACAGTTCAGATGAAGGCTCAAGGTCCCGTCTCATTCCATCATCATTTTAAGAGGATCAGAGAGTAAAAAGTGAGACAGGCAAGTGGGTGTCTGGCCTCGTGATAATGGATTCATACTCCTGAGGTATCTGAGTTTGTGAAAGTCAAGGACCTCATAGTTATCGAGTGACCTTGAGATATAAATTTGCACTTTGAAGCAGAGTTAAGGACGTAAATAGTTATTCTTTATTACCGGTCTGCATTCCCAACACTGACATTTTTTATTCCCAAGGGTGCAAAGCTGTTTTGTCTTTCAGCTGTTTTCAAGAAAAGCAGCAGCCGTTGTGCCTTGCATGAGCTCTTATCTGATAGATGTGATCTCTGCCTGTTAGATTGAGTTTCTCCAGAAGAGATAAGCAGATGAACATAATTACTTCTGGCTACAAAGTACGTACTGCAGTGGCTTGTGCAGCCATCATACTCTGCTGCTGGTTTTAGCAAGGGCTCTTTGTATTCCTTTGGCACTGTGATCAGACATTAAGGATGTAAGGTACATTATGATTCATTTAAGATATTGTAGTCTGTCTTCATGGTGGAGTAGAGCTTCAGTAAAAGTTTCTGTCAGGTCCCTGTGTCTGTGTTCTTTTGAAAAAAAAACATGAATTTCTTTAATATTACACTTGGCATACTGATTATTTTAAAAAATCTTTTGTTTGGGCTAAAATGCACTTTCTATATTTGGCCATATGGGAAGGCCAGACAATGTAAAATATGTGTTTTTAAATCACTAATAAGATAGTTAGAGCTAAAACTATAGAACTTAACTTGGTGCATCTTAATTACTATGAGTAATGTGAAAGCTCTGAATTGCAGTCCTTGGGAATGCTTAAGATACTAATTATATTCCAACCAGTCAAGATGCACTTGTTTTGAAACAAGTCTGAGCTAGTCCCTTCTAAGAACTTGGTATGCTCAGTGCTAAAGGTGGAGAAACACTCATTTCCACAAAAAGGAGTTATGCTTCAAGATCAGGGACAAACTTGAAAGCAAAACATTTTATGACAAGAGAGGCCCCAGTATGGTGAACACAAAAGCTGAGAGCAGAAGGTTTGGCCCAGGCCTAGCTGAGAACTGGTCTTTAGGAACTAACATGCTAGTTCCCATTAGTTACATTCCAAAGACCAGCTATGTAAACTGGAGAAGATGTGCTATGGGCTCTTACTTTGAGGTAGTTACTCTCTTAGTTCTACAGTTTCTAAGAGATTTTTTTCCCCATGCCTCACTTTAGACTTCAGATGCCTTTTTTTTTTAAGGCATTTCAGAAAACTATGCTTGGTTATTGTGCTAGCCAGCCTAATAGGCTCAATAGGATATGGAAGTTTTCCTTTTTGGAATTGTGAATCTTAATTGCAAACATATTCAATTTATTTTTCTAAACAATTTAAGCAGAATGAACTTGAAGGTATTGTGTCTAATTTATCTGATTTTCTGGTAGCTCTCTTGTAGTGTATTCATCAGTTAAGAAAACTAAACGTAGTTTTTTGCCTTTTATTCATCTTATGAAAAAATCTGTCAGCTTTTATTTTGAAGGACTGCTGTCTCCTATTACTAGCATTTGCTCTTTAGTCTAAATCTCAGAGAATAAATTCCATTCATATTGATACACTTTTCAGTGATAATATTGAGACTTACCTTACAGCAGTCTATTGATGTCCAAATCTTACCTAGCTGGTTTCTAGTAGGGACCCAGAAATAGCCATTAAAACCTTTTTTCTTTCTTTCTCAAAAGTGGTGACTCAGATGGTGCTTTATTTATAATGCCCTTCTTCATTTTGTCTTGTCCTTATACAAGTATAGTTGAGCATTTTTGTGCTTCTTTCCTGAATGCTTTCTTGCTATAACTTACTATTCCACTGTGTTTCTAGTATCCTTATAACACCTCATTTCATGTTTTAGACCTCATTTTTTTTTGCTTAGGTTCCTTCTATTAATATTATTTATTTTTTAAATCATCCACAGTAGCTCAGTTGTATTTGGGGTGGTCCTATTGTTAGCTTTGTTGCCAAGCTACTATTTTTAACTATGATGACTTTTTTCTTTATTATAAACCTTGTGTCCATCTACTTATTAACATACTCTTATGTATATCTGTATCTTTACTTCCCTCATTTTTTTCCCCATTTATCTGTGCTAATCAAATGAATTATAAAGCTTCTCCCAGTTTCTGCCATTGTTTTTAGTTAAAATTTCTCGTACAAATTTTGGTGGTGTTAGGTTTTGAAAATCGTTTCTCCAGCTACTGCAGTCAAGTGGTGGTTTTTTTCCAACACATTTAAGTGGCTGAATATTTTAAGATTATTCTAATTGGAAGTGAGAGTTATTAATCTTTCAAGCTTAGTTCTCCTTTTTAAGGTACTCTGAGCTGAAGAATATGAGTCTCCTTTAAATAATCCAGAGCGTGATATAGTTTTTCTTGGTCTGTTATAGTAATAATTTTGCGGTGTTATTTGTTTCCGTGGGAGAGCCATATTCTTGGATGGGGAGGTCAGACACTGGCAGATTGCCCAGAGAAGTTGTGTCTGCCCCATCCCTGGAAGTGTTCAAGGCCTGGCTGGCTGGGGCCTTGAGCAACCTGACCTAGTGGGAGATGTCCCTGCCCATGCAGGGGGGTTGGAACTACATGATCCTTAACATCCCTTCCAATCCAAACCAGCCTGTGATTTCATGATTACTTTGTATATGTCAGATCCACATCTTTAAAATCTGTTCTTTGAATCCATCACAGGACGGCCCTGTCAGCCTTCGCACACTCTCCAGTCATAGAAACCTGTCCCTCTTCTGTTATTGGTGTAAATCTCTTATTCTGAGGGTTCAGTTTTTGTTACCTCATCCTACTACGTATGTCCTAACCGATCACTCCTCAAGATATTTATTGGTTAGACAGTCATGTGTTCAGTATGATGATTGATACTGGAGTCATCCAGCTTTCTAAGTTACATCATGCAATTATGAGCCTTGTTTTGTAAGTACTGTTTTGTGTACGTAAGGCACAGTATCAAGCTGAACTTCATAATGCTTAGGAAATTTTTACTGTTGGGACATGAAAGTATTGGTGGCAACTATTCAAAATTTGGTAGTTGATATGGATGTTGAACTGAGTTTTTCATGTGGTATGTTGCATTTATATTCCAAGCTAAAGTCATTGTCTCCATTCCATGTATTTGAGTGCCTTACTTTTCAAATGTTTTGATCTGTACCTTTTAACGATGACCTATTTGTTTCTGCACCTTCAAGCTTAATGTTAGTTATTCTTATCTAAACTACTAAATATTAAAAGCAGTATGTAGTTGGATAAATGATCTTTCTGGTGAAGAGCTGACACAGGAAACATGTTAAGGGGTGGAGAGTTAAAGAAACATGGAAGGAGAAAGTGTCATTGTAAGAGCTGAAGCACCCAGTCTGAGGAAGTATGACCGCAGTGGAATAAATAGCACTCTTTTCCATCCAGTGTACCTCAAAGAGGATGCACAGGGTCCAGGTTACAAACCAGATTTTAATGCAAGAATCTTGAGATGACTGTGGAGTTAATTCCTTTAACACAAATAGCTTAGTCCTTAGATTCTTTTTTATGAATCTGCTGCTGCTTGATCTTCTTTTGGGGTACTAATTTATGATTGTATAAGAATTTGAATCCTTGTGATGCAGACCTGGACAAATGGGCTGAATACAGTGACTTCATCCAGGAGAAACCTAGAGACAGAATGAATGGCAAAGGTGTTTTTGTACTCCTTTACTTTCTCCCTCTCAGTATCTAAGCCTAGTTTTCACTTCAGCATAATTTGTGAGTTCAGGGCTATGTGTCTCTGCTCACTCCAAATGTTGGCTGGTATTTTTACACACCTGTGAGAGTGGTAGTTGTTAAATAGGATGGCCACAGCTTGACAGCTGATGAGATAAAAGTAGCCAAGTAGTATGTTGTGTGATGGGTGCACATGATGTTCCTGGTAGCTGTACTTAAGGGTTATTATACCACTATCTGTCTTCTGAAGATTTCTTCTATTCCTTTTTGACGTTGGCCTTGCTTTTCTTCTCATGCTTGTTTGCCCTTACTCCTTCTGAACCTGCTACAGGAAAACAAATGAGAAAATGAATGAATGTGATTAAGGAAGCTAAGGAGAGAGAGCAGCTGAATGTGCATTGGACTTTATTTGGAAAATAGGACCCTGGGTGAGGATGTCAGCTCTGGGCAGTTTACCTGGGGGTAGATGAATTTTGACACATTTGGGTCTTTTGTGTTAGAGAGGCAGTGAGAAGAGGGGCAACCTCCTGGGGCAGTGTTACTCAGTTCAGAAACATCATGTGATCCTCTTCATAAAGCTTGAGTAACTCATGTCAAAGAGCAGCATGTCCTACAAATGTGGTCTGGAAAATTCTGTGGTACACCAGAAAGGAGTAACACTAGAGCTGAAGACTGCAATTCAGACTTTTTAGTCCTGAAGTTAACACTAGGTGTGTACTTGCATCAGAATTATAAAGTATCATCCGACCCTTGATTTTTTTTTTTTTTTTAAGTAATAATTTCTACCTGAGCCAATTTTGTGTCTGAACAGCTATAGTCAATATGTAAAATTGTATGTATTTATTTCTGCAGAGGATACAGTGTGTGTCCTGGTTCGGTTTTGTCCACTCGTTGGTAATGTACAGGGTTTTCATTCTTAAACTCACTTGGGTAGGTCTGGAGAAATCTGCCTTCTTCAGGGTGCTTCACTGTGTAGATGTTAGCTGTCCTTCTCTTTTTGTACTGTCCCTGCTTAGCAAGGTTATTGCCAATGCTGCTCTGAAACATCCTTCAGGGAAAATAAAGTGTAAATTATGGTACAACTGTGGTCAATTTACATAGGCTTCCTTGCGTTTCTTATGATAAGGGAATCTATTAAAAATAATTTGTCCTCTTCCCTGCTATTCCTCCTTTTTATTGCCTACTTCCTATTTGTGGTTTCAGTAGGACTGGGGAGCAGTAATATACTGATGAGGTATCTTGCCTCATAATCTCTGAAGCGAAGTTCCTTCCTGTTAACTAAGTCAAAAGAAGGATTGTGGTGTCCCTCCATCTCAGAAGCTCTTGAGCATCATTCTATAAAGCCAGTAATGCTCAGCAAGCTTTAATCTGGAGCAGAATCTGGGCCTTTGAAGCATTTGATAAAGCCATGGTCATTAAGATTGTCATTTTTTATTTTCTAATGCTACTGTCAGAAGTATAGTCTGTGAAAATTATTAGGACATTGAGCTAAGTAGCACAATGTTTGTGTTGAGTATGTCTCGACAGTTTAAGGGATCTGTTGGCCTCATGCTAAGGCCTGTTTTCTAGGGCCTGACCTTTCTGGTTAGGGAGTGACTGGAAACTTCACATAAATTTTCCTTCTATGGGCGCGCATGTAAACAAGAATTGCAGTTGAGTCCTGGCTTTGGCAAAGGTTTGGATCAGGCTTAACTTTTGTTTCCCATACTAAAAAATTAATTGGTTGATTCCTTAATATAAGCAGATTCTAGTAAAAACAATACTGAGGTTCTGACATAAAGTATCTGGCCACCAGCTTCTTGGAAGATGTTGCACTTAGTACACTGGCAATATGCATTTACCTGAATTGTATCTAAAACCTAAAAACTTAAGTTTTGTGCTACAGGTTAATAAAGAATGTGCTACCAAAGAAAGTTTTCAGATCCTCATCTCATCTCATCTCAAAGGAGTTCTAACAAAGTTATTTTGGAAAAAAATAGAAAAGGTTGTTGTGTGTAAGTCCTTGGGATCCATGATTACTAGCAGAAGGGTCTTTTTAAAGACATTTCTTGTCTTAAAAGTATTAGCACATATATCTCTATATGCTAAGATCTGTCAAACCAATGAAAAAATTTTTTTAATAAGCTAAGCTCTTTTTTTTAATAAGCTAAGCTTTTAAGATAATTTGTATGAGTAATTTTAAATTTGAGTAAGTTTAACCAAAAAGCTTTGAACAGAAGTATTATATTAATGCTTTAGCTGAAATAAATGATACAGTTCTATCAATGAACTTTCAATGCTCCAAACTTCTGATTCCAAATTAGCATTTTTAGGTTATCCCAGTTTTTAAAAGCATCTGAAAATAATGACATTTTTTCCACCAAGGGTGATAAGAAATTTTTTCTATATTAAAGTATTAATTTTTTCTATATTAAAGTATTAAAAATATTGCAACTTGTAAAAAGGATCGAATTGCCTCCTTTTCAAGGTGACCTTGTGTTTGGTTTCTCTGCCCCTGCCCCGAGTGTGTAGTGGTTTACAACTTTAATATGAAGGAAATCAACCAGGTTGTTAAAATTGATTGTCTTTTTAGGGGGGAAAAACGTGTCTTGTTTTGGTTTTTTTTAACTTTTCTGTAACCCAAAAACGCACCCCAACTTTTCACCGAATAGATCGCCAGCTTTCTCAAAAAAAAAAAAAAAAAAAAAAAAAAAAAAAAAAAAAAGAGTTAAACTTCTAAAAGGGCCTGTCTGCACAGAAGGCGAGGATGGGCTTGGAGCCGGGGTACCCCTCATGCCGGGGCGTCGGCATTGTCTGCCGGCGGAGCAGCGCGGTGCGGTGCTGTGCCGCGCTGTGCCGTTCCGCGCCGCGCTGCCGCCGCGCCGTGCTGTATGTACTGTGCTGTACTGTGCTGTGCTGAGCCGTGCCGTGCAGTTCTGTGCTGTGCCGTGCTGTGCTGTGCCGCGCCGCGCTGCGCCGTGCCGCGCTCTCCTCTCTCCTCTCGCTCTCTTTCTCTTTCCCCCTCGCTCGCTCGCTCTCTCTCCCCCCTCCCTCCCTCCCTCGCTCTCTCGCTCTCCCTCTCTCTCTCTTACACTGCCAGCCCCTGATGTGATGGCGAAGAAACCCCGTTGACAAGGCACTGCTTTTTCATGACGGTGAGTTTCCCTTTGAGTGTATTATAATTTTGTGATAAAAATTTCAAGGAAAAAAAAAACACACAACCTCCTTCCTCCCTTCCTTCGGGGAGGGAAAAGAGAGGGGGGAAATCTATCTCCAGACAGACAGAAAAGAAAGAGGAGCAAATTAACAACCAGGAGTTGCCAAAACCAGGATATTAGGTTTCAGCCCAGAGAGCTATTGGCTCTGGGGCTATGTATATAAATATATATCTGGAGAGAGAGCGAGCGAGAGGGGAGACGAGGAGGAAGAAGAGGGATATTTTGTGGGTGGCTGTTGTTTGGGCAGATGTGGATTCACATGGAAATGAACTATATATATATATATATTTTTTTTTTTTTTCCGCGAGGCTGATGGTGGTGGCTGCTGAGGGCACTTAAAAAAAAAAAAAGTTGTTTCTTAAAATAAAGGCGGGGGGGTAGAAGGGAAAGATAAGGTTTCAGGTCCAGGCTGATAGCTGCAGAGAGGGGAGAGGTTTGGGGTGGGTTTTTTCTTTTTTTTTTTTTTTTTTTTTTTTTTTTCTTGCTGATGCCATGCAAATCCAGGAGAGGAGGGAAGAAAAATCTCTTTTAATGACTCATTGATTGAGCCGGTTTAAAATTAGTTGTTGTTGTTGTCTTTTTTTTTTTTTTTTTTTTTTTTTTATTTTCCGCCCCCTTGATGGCCATCAAGAGAAGGATGGAAAGAGGAGAGGAGGGAGAGAGAGTGTGTGTGTATGTGTGAGTGTGAGAGAGAGAGTGAGAGAGGGGGATAGAGAGAGTATGTGAGGGAGAAAGAAAAATAATCTTTTCAAATCTCCTCCCTCTTTTTTTTTCCCCCCTCGTTTCTTTGCTTTTCTCTAAAGCTCTGTGGTCTGTGAAACACTCTTTCTTCCTCCTCGTCGGGAAAATGGAGACACTTAGTCTCTCTCCTGGCTGCGGAGCTGGGAAGGATTTTTCTTTTCTTTTTTCCTTTTTCACTTCTGGCTTGATTTTTTCCTTTTTCCCGTCCACTCGCCACCACCCTCATCTTGTTATTTATTTGAGTTTATGTATCAGATTTGTGCCTTCTGGGGATTTATTTTTCACTCGTTTTCTCGTTTTCGGTGTCGCCACTAGATCTGATTTGATTTGTTTGGTTCTTTATTCGCAATTTCTTCCGAATTGCTCCGTGCCTCCTGCTTTTAACCGAGGAATGGAAACGGTGCTGCTTTTGTGGGTGCGCGAAATGCTCGGGCGGTAGGTTTGGGCTAATGCGCTATTTTTTCCTCCTTTTCGGGACCGAAGTTTTACAGTGGATTTTTTTCCCCCCCTTTTTTGAGAGAGAACATTTACCTTTAAAGCCTCTTTTCAAAACATAAAAATAAACCGTCTCTTTCTGGAGTGTAACCTATTTGGTTTTGCCGTTGAGTGGATGTGGATCTGATCCTTTGTGCTGCTGGGATTATTTTCCATAAAAGAAGCAATGTTTTATAACCAGTTTTTACGTGTGTTTAAAACAGTAGTTGGTTGTGGAGGGGATTATTTTATGCAGTCATGACAGTTCACATTTATTGGGTTGTGGAGAGGTGTCAGTACTCTAAATTTGAAATTGTTTTTGCTATTAATCGTAAGATTAATTTACAGAATATGGCAGAAAGCAGATGTAGTAATGTTAAAAACCGGGCAAAATTACACGACGTATAGAGGGAATGTTTGTATTTATTTAGAACTGTAACTAAGTAATCGCTGGAGAAAGGAAGGAGATGTGGAGGCCTTCGCTTTCCCCCTCTCTATTCCCCGCTTCTCGGGGCTCGGCAGCCCTGTATGCAGCAGGATTTGGAGGAGAAGGGAGGAGAAGTCTTCCGGAGGCGGCTGCGGCCGTGCCCGGGGCTCGGCTGCTGGCGTTCGCGGTGCCGCTCCGGGTGCGAGTGGAAGTGGGAGAGAGCAGGGAAGATGGCGCTGTCTGGCCTCCTGCCAGCGTTTGTTGCGCAGTTTCACTCCGACTCTCCTCCCCCACGGGCGCCATTTTAGGGTCTTTTCTGCTGTCGCCGCGCCGTGTGGGGCGTTGCCGTCGCGTCCCGCTCGGGCCATTTCTTTTTCTGTGGCGGAAGCCTTGGTCTTTCAGGCCTTGAGAATCCTCCCCGCGAAATCCCAGCAGCTGCTTGCTTTTTTTTCACCCTTCTCTTTTATTTTTCTCTGAGAGATTGTTATACGGCGTGTGTGCTTTGGGGAGAGGAGTGAAGGATTTCCTGGCTGTGTGTGTGCAAGGGAGCAAAAGGGGAGGATTTTTTTGGACATGGGTCTTTTCGGGGAGGGCCTCGTCAGAGCTGTCGCTCCGAGTCCGCTGCTTTTAAAGGCTTTGTCCCATCTCACGGGCCCTTCGGGTGACGGTCCTGTGAGGTATCAAACTGGCTCGGTTCGCAGGGGCCAGTGCTGCCGTCTTAGCTCCCGTAAACATCATTTCACAGCTTCTTTCCTTATCTCTGAGCTACGTGTTTCTTGACATCTGATGCATTCAGGGTGTAGGAAGAAAAAAGATGTAAAAGAAGATCCCCCTTTAATTGAATGAGGACCAAAAATTACAACATGCATACAACAAAAAACTGAAAATCTACTTCAAAAAAAAAAAAAAAAATCCCTAGTGTAGCACATAGGACAAAGTAATTTCCAAGGAAGAGCCTAAAATACTTCTAACAGTGCTTGCAAAACTACAAGGACAAGTGCAGAATAAAGTCCCTTTTGAAGGACTGGCATCTTTTCCAGTCTTCATCACTCCTTCATGTCTCACAGAAAGTAGTGGTTTTCACAAATCATTCAAGTTTGGCACCTCCACATCAATATGCTTTTTTGTATTGGTGCTGTTTTTTAGGGAGAGGGTTGAAAATGGCCTCCTGTTTTTTGAGGAAAACTCTGTCTTATTTTTTCACCCCTTTTATTTCTCTATTCTCGGATCAATGCTCACCAGGTTTGAGTTTAATACCAACAACATTGTATTCAGGAATAGCAAGTATGCTGCCGACGAACTCGTGCTGTGCCCACTAAGGAGCATGGAATGCATGTTCAGTCCTTCCTGTATACTTTTTGACAGATTACAGGAGGGTTTCCTCAAGCCTCTTGTTCCTGAAGGAAGTGGGAGATTTTTGAAATTCAGGATTAATTTTAAGGTATTGAAATTGTTTGTCAGTTGGCGTTGAAGGATTTTAAGTGACATTTCTTGTGAGATAGACACTTTATTGCTTGGAATATAGTAAAATATTGTCTGGCTACAAAGTTTACACTAAAAACTCAAAGGGACAACCTTCTTAGTATTTTAGCTTATTAAACAATATACCTACAAAAAACTTTTACTTGTTTATTGAGTGTGGAGTGCAGTATTCACATATTTCAGATACTACTACATGAGAATCACTTTCTTGAAGGGTCCATTTTGCAGTTTTTAACAGTAGTACTGGGATAAAGGTAGTGATTTTTTTTTTAAGTGGTAGTGTATTTTTACAATAAATTTCTCCATTATACACAATGTTTTGCAGATTGTGTGTGGATTTTCTCATTTAATTTTTGTGAATCATGGAAAACTTATAAAAATCACCAGTTTGTATTGTGTTAGAGTGTAATACTTGCCACATGACTTATAGTCTCTGATCTGACTTGCTTGTGCTAAAGAAGAGCGTATTCTCATGTTGCGACCTTTGGCAGGTAGTATTTAAATATACTAAGATAGATAAAAGATCTAATCAGTTGTGATCTAATCAGAGTTTTTCTAGTTTCGTTGTTACAAGTAGGGCTTTGTATTTCGAATGGCTTGCTCACCATAATGGAGGAGTGCAGGAACTCTCCATGTTGATACACTAACCCATTGGTGCACCTTGATTTATTCACTAGTCTGTTACATATTTTAAGTGTGTTCTTACTTTGTTTATATTTACATCACATGCTTTGTATGTTATGTCTTCATTCTTGAGTTGCTCTGAGGTGAGGTCAGGCACAGTTGTGCCCTGGACAGAGGTGGTTGTACATTAGCTAAATATTTACGTCACCTTGTAGATGTGCATTTCCCCTGCCTCATTGTGTGCCCTTGTCTAGTAGTGTTTGTATATTTAATTTAATTGTACTGAGAGGGGTAAAAAACCCCAAACAAACCTGAAGTGCTATTACAAGCTGCATTTCCAGTTTCCTTCAAGGGCCATTTCTGAATAAATTAAGTTTTGCACAGAGGTGAATCCATAGTTGAGTTGAAGATCTTCGTATGCATGGATACACTGCTATGTTGTTTGGGCATTCAGTGTATTCTAGCTGTGGTTGCAGATTTTTGCTGGTTATACTTCCACATCAGTTCCAGAAAAGTTGTATCTGCCCACAGCAGTCATGTTTTATAAAGTGACTCTAATGGTCAGTGATGGTGCCTTTTCATGCTGCACTAGGCTTGTGATAAGTCTAATGGCTGGCACTTTTTAGCATAGCTGTAGCAGTGAGAGCATGAAAGTGCCATCCCTGTCTAAGTAATAGATACAGTCCAGGCACAAGAGCCTCTTTGATAATCTAGTTCATTCTGTTCAGTGAGTAGGCATAATTTCTTCTAGTAGTTCTGCTGGAATAAGCTACATCTGTGCTTGAAAGGTTTTTGATGGTGATGTATAGTAATGTCCAGCATAGACGTGGGAATTGTCTACAAAAACAAGTATCTTTTGTTTTCTTACTGTACAGAAAAAGCACCAAGATTAATAAACTGTTCTAACATTCATTGTGACCTCCAACTGTTTTAAAATTGGAATAAGTGGTATCAGTAAAGCACTTGCTGCACCAACATAGATGCATAAATGTCAACAGAATTAAAGTTTTTTCAAAGTCATCATTAGTTAAATGATCTATGGCTATCTTTATTTTCAAATGTTCATTGCCCAGCTTTCATTATTAGAAGCAACTACTGCGTTTGTACTGTTTTTGGTTTATTTGTGAATTGCTGTGGGTTGAGTCAAAATAAAAATGTGATTAACTGGCACAATATACAGTCAAGGTTTTAACTGCTTTAATTTATTTTCTTATTTTTAATTTATTTTCTAGTTTAAAAATGTTCTAGAGCTACTTTGAATGTTACTTTGAGTAAAGGAATGCTTACTGAAAGAGAAAGGAAGATGGTGGGAAAATAATTGTCAAAACTTGACACAATAGCCTTTCTTTTGTTGGAGGTATGAAGGGTTGTGAAATGAGGAGAGGTGAGTCCAGGAAGGAAGTTTTAACTTCATTGCACGAGACTGATCATTTTTGTAAGGGCTGATCTTACGCTTTGTCTCAGGTGGAATTGGAAATAGTTTTACTGTGAACTTGAGCTGAGTGTCGAATTTCAAGATCTGGTGTTCAAGTTTGAATTTATTAAGTTATATCAATCACAGAAAATATCTTTACCGCACCTAAAATCAAATGGCAAAATCTCCATTGAGTTCAGCGAGGCATTGTCTTCAACCAGGGCAAGATTAGCAGTGTGGAAGATTTTCGGTCTGGTTTTGGGGCCATTGATATGGATGTCACTGCTGAATTAGTTACACATTTGTCAGTTACTTGCATTCAAATTTCAGCTGATATCTCAAACCTAATACTTGAAAGGAGCATAAATCTCTATTGAGCTGTAATTTTTGGCAGTTGTTAGCTGATACAAGCTTGTACCCCTGGGCAAGGTAAACAAGTTGCTTTTTTTAAACTAGAGGACTAGAGTGGCAATGAAAAGGTATTAACTGATCATTGGTTTACAATTTTTTTTTTGTACATTACCAGTTCTTAAGGCAGTTACCTTCTGGGACTGCATAAGTGTTTTTTTCAGAATCTTTGAAAATTTATTGCAGAGTGAAAAGTATAATACACAGGTATTCTGTAGTAAGGTAAAAACATCTGAAGAACTGTCTCAAAATGTTTCTTGGACATACTGTGTTGTGCAAATAATGGATGCTAAAACTGCACACAGCAGTTTCTAGAAATACTGGAGAGCATCTAAATTCCTTTGAGCAGATGAGCATTTGTTTCCTAAGGAACTATTGAGGTTACTCCTTGTTTTCTGCTTCTGGGATGCAACCAGGATATATCAAAACATTTTATGAATACTGGGATTCCTGAAGAATTGTGTCCATGGTGGAGCAGCTTAGAAGGCAGAGCCCAAAATAGGCCATAGCCTATTGGACATAGCCTATGAGGACAGTGACTGCTGGGAAAATGGGCTCAGCAAGTGTTCAACCTGGTGAATGCAGTGGGGTAATCCTGACCTTAAGGCTGCGATTT
Source organism: Heliangelus exortis (assembly GCF_036169615.1). NCBI lineage: Eukaryota > Metazoa > Chordata > Aves > Apodiformes > Trochilidae > Heliangelus > Heliangelus exortis. The sequence goes on along the minus strand of NC_092424.1, from coordinate 21,129,644 downwards.
ATTGTGCTTAATCTGGAAAGAAGGATTTTTAAAGTCTTGTCAAGGGTTTGATGTTGCTAAGAGCAGCTCTGGATGCAGTAGGAAAAAAATGATGTTGAATAACTTAGAAATGAGATGCTGAAATGTGTGTCTTGAGGGAAAACAGATTTAAGACAGTTGCACTGGGGTTTCACACAGATACTCTGTGCTTGACTGTAGCTGGATTAACCTTTGCAGTCATACATACTGTTAACAATTGAACTACAGTTCACCATTTTTTTCTTAATACATAAAAATATCACTGTAGTTTTTAGATTTTGATAAGTTACCTCATTGCCAAACTCAAATAAAGATTTCTTTTTCTTAGTGGTATACTAAAGAGAAATAAAATTTAATAGATGGCTAAACAGCCTGTTGCAGATTGTCTATGCTTTAGTGTGTGTTTTTTTTATTTGCTCCTCTGCGTGCAGGGCCAGTACATCACAATTGTGTAAAGACCCTGCCTATCATCTTGGGTGTTAAGCTCCTGCCAGTTTTTTGAAACCATGAAGATGCATAATGTGCCTAGCATTAAATGAGAGGTAGCACTTTTGTCTTTTTTATTGCTACACACCTGACCCTGAATAGTTCCCCCTTTAAATCATTCTCAATATTTAAAATTAGAAATTTCTTTTCATACCCTTATGCATACAGATGTCTTTGAAATACTGATAAAAAAACTCAGCTCCACAGGTAATTTCAGACATTGGAAGGTCATTTTAAAAGCACTACTTCAAATTTAGAATCTTGGAATGAAATGAAACTTTAAAAAGACATTTTCATATGCATAGAAAGTACCCATTTGCATATTGCAGTGTTGCTACGTTTGAATCCCAAATTTCTTACTTCACTAGTTCTTTTTTAGAGCACGGTTCTTGGCTGATTTTGCAGCAGTATATTAGCTACTTTTTTATTTACTATGAAAGAGGAAATGCTCAGGAGTAGTGACATATTGTAGAATATAAGCACAGCATGGTTTACAAGTGAGTAGATTATATCATTGCGTTTACAAATATATTTTAAAAATTAATTTTTCCTTCCTGTTCCTGTGGTCCTGAAATGACAACTTACTGATAATAAAGTCTTGTGTATTTTTAAGTAAAACAGAGTAAAATTTTAACTTGCAATCAAGTTTTCCAATATTTACCTCTTTTCCGTTGAACATGATGTTATTGCTCTGCTGCACACAATTTTTTTTGTGATGAGAGGGGGCATGTGGGAGTACTCTTGCCCTGTTTTTTTATTTCATCTGTGTAAAAATCAGCTTCTTGAAAGTAAAGGGCTTAATGGGGTGAGTAGCTCTTAAGTTGGTCATAAAACACATGCTTGGTTACTTATAACAACCTGAAATTGTCCAGTTTGCAAGATACTAGATTGTTCAAAAGTAGCATGCATCTGAAATGTAAAAGTAAAATATATGGTAATAAGGGTTTGAACATATACTCTTTTCTTAACACTCCTATATTGCAGAGAATGCAAATGGGGTCTGGTTGTTTCTGTCTATGTCCATTTCCTTTAATGAATCCAAGGCTGCCTGCTTGTTGAGAATCTGGGAGAGAAGTTACAGTGTAAATAAGGGAGCTGTTACAGGAACTTAGCAACTCAAAGTGCATACTGCTTAAATGGTACGTGTTAGCCAATATGTTGTAAAAATATTATTTTTCTTTTTTCTTCCTAGTATGTTAGCACACTGAGTAAAATACTAGCACTGTGAAAATTAATGAGAGTCATGGTGGAAAGGAAGTAATTGTGTGAAGGAAGGACTTCAACTCTGGGCATTTTGCCTTTGTAGACGGTGCGGAATCATATAATGCTGCTGTCATCCTTTGATGTAATTTAACAAGGGATAGATGCTTGTATTGGGTTAACGGAGTTATCTTACCTCTGTTCAAAACTGACATGAGGGCTAAAAATGTCATAAATTTGGTGTAGCGTGCTCCATTCACTAAAATACCATTCTCTACAGTGACTTCTACAGTAACTTTGATTTGTTCTGTTTCTGTTGTTCTGATGATTATTGCTACAGTGAGAATGTACTCTTCAGATACTCCATAGTGAAGTTACTATTGAAGCTGGGGTTGTAGATCAATAGTCTAGAGAATGGTGTAGAGCAACAGAACAGTACAGAAGATTTGATGGCTTAGCTTCCTTATAAAGCCTGGTGGAAGTGTCGGCAGAGTTCCTGCTGACTGGATTGCGTACAAAGTCTTGCCAGATTTGTGAGGATTAGTGGGCATATTTTGTAACTCAAGCAGTAGCTGCTTCAGGTTCTGTGTATTTTACTGTGTGCCAGTTTGATTATCTCCCACTACGAAGCTGTAACGACAGCACTCATTTCCTTGTTTTAAAGCATTGATTTCCAAAGGTCAGTGTTCACTCTCAGAAGTCACAGGCCAGCATGCTGCCAGTCAGGAGTTGATCCCATGTAGTTGCACAGAAATTGTAAGTCTGTAGATTTTTACAGCAGTTTTGCAGATAAATATATTTACATGTGGGTGACCAAGTTTTGATGCTGATCGTTTTATGCTTTGAGGAATTACTGCTTGAAATGTTCTTTTCTAAACTACCCCACTGTCATAGGCTTTTCACAAAACAGGAAAATAATATTTTACTGCTTTGTATCTGAAGCTATGTATTAAGGTTGTACAAGTTTATAAATGACTTTGAGAATAGAAAATAACTATTTTGTGACAAGGTTGATTGTAGCTTGAGTGAATTTAAAATCCACTATCAACAGTGGTTCTGAATAGTCTCATTTTTTAAGTTACAAAAATCCTGTACAGTATATCAAGCATGTAGGAATAGTTGGGCTGTCTAGACAAATCCAGTTTTAATGACTGTGCAGGTTATAAACCCTGCATGTGTTGCATGATACTGTGCATTGTGTAACATAGTGATTAAATTTTAGGCTTTTAAGGACCATTGGAAGTTACTGGGACAGAACTCACTTCTGAGTTAGGATAGGGTGGTCAGTGCCATGTGAGTTTTGAAAATGTCCAAAGAGAGCGATTCCACCCTCTTGCTGGAGCATTCTTTATTTTGCATGTCTTTTTTTTTGTCTTTTTTTTCCCTAATACCTGATTGGGAATTTTTTTTTTTTTTTTTTTTTTTGGCTGTTGGCCTTGTGACTTGCTGCACGTTGCTGATAGAGGCTGGCTCTGCTTATCTTTATTCCACTTCTAGCTAGAGGCAGTCTGCAGGTAGCACCTCAGTTATCTGTGTGTTGTCCAGGCTGAAAAAAATGTAGTTTCCTCAGGCTTTCTTGGTGTCACATCCTTGTAGGATTTTATTGGCACCTTGCTGCACTCTTAATCTCTGTGTTTCTTTTAAGGGAAGAGTGTGTGTGCATTGCAGAACTACACACAGTATTTTCAGATGGGAGCTGACAACTGCTGAGCAGAGGGAGGTAGTCACTCCCATTGACCTGCTGGCTGCACTGCAGCTATTGTGAGTGTGGTGGCTGATCAGCTGTATGAGAGTGGCTGCAGTCCAACACTTGCTTCAAGCTGGCAGAAGCACTGGGTTTTTCCCCCATGCTTAACTACCCAGCTCCTTCATACCTATTCCCTCTCTTGTGCTGGCATTAGCACTTCTTGTAGCCCTGTGGCAAGCCAGAACCAAATCAAGAAGCTAATCCTAGTTGAAAGAGATCAATGTATTTTGTCAGATCAATTTTCTGTTCCAGGTGACTGTTCAAAGCCTTGAGCTGACATGGGGAAAGTGGATGAGAGAGGCATGGGACTGCTCACTTACTCTTGTGTTGACCTCTGCTCTGTAGTAGGCAAGAGTGTTGAAAGGGAGGCAGAGGCTTTAAGGCCAAGTAATAACTGGGCCCCAGAGGATTAGCCTGCATAGCTGAGGTTTCCTTGTCAGTTTTACTGCTTTCACCTTTTCTTATATTCTGTTTGCAAGCATGCAAGAAAGGGCACTCAAGTTATTTCCCAAGAGGAATAGGTAGTGCTGCTTCCACTAGTACCTGTCACCCAAGTTGAAGTAGTGCTAAGTTCATCAGTGCAGTAGCTGGGGTAAAGGCTTTGCTAATAATAAGTTACAGGGAATATCTGTGCTTTATTGAGACTAATTAGTAAGGATTGCCTTTTTTAAGGGCAGAGCTGAGTTTGACCTACTTATGAGTCTGTTTTCTTGTTTAAATTTTTTTTTAAAAAAAGACTGTAGAGCAGTATTGATGATAGCTAGATATCTCTTACCTTGTAACAGCTCTCCAACAGGTTGTGTGAACCTTCCCAATGTGTATTTCTCCTCTCTCTAGTGTGGTCTCTTTTCAGGGCTGTGGACACACTGATGGCCCAGACAAGCCTCACCTGGAGCCTCCACCCACACCCCTTGCCCATGGGCTGAAGCCCATGTCAATTTATGGAAATACATAGATGGGACAATCTTTAGGAATCTGGGCCAGTGGTCTCCAAATATTTTTAATCACACACACCTATCAGTAAAAGTTTTTTGAGCATGCACCCCCAGTATCTGTATATTTATTTATAAATTATATGCATGTACTACTGAAGGTTGAATACTTTTTTCTTGCACACACTGCACTTCCGAGTCTGCTGGTCTAGGCTGTGGAACTAATCCTCTAATTCCACTCATGGTATTTGTGTTTTATTTTCAAAATGTCTTGGCTTAATATGGTTTATACCTATTTCATGAATCAGTCATTGATTTGGCCTACTGTAAGTTAACAGAGAGGAAGACAGAATTTGTATAGAAATGAGAAAACTTAAAAAGTTGGCAGGAAAAGCAGCAAACTCTTCTACCATTTGTGCTGTTGGAAACACGTTAGGAAAATTTCACAGGGTAGGGTTCCTTTTATTAACACACTTTAAATTATCATCTGTGTCAAGGTTATGTGTTGTCCTCTTTTCTAAGTAGACTGAATGAGTGGTTGGCTTTTGAGTGTGCAAGGACTTGGTCTGATTGCGTGCCTCCACTGCTGTGGTCTTGAAGTCAATCCTCATTGAAAATCTGCATAAAGTAAAAAGAATTAACCCTGCAGTTATGTGGCTACGTGTATCTTGGGTATGTGCGGTGAAATCGGGACATAATTTAGTCCAGATAGGTAGATTTGTGGCTTCCTTGGTATCTTGATTGTTCTTTCAGAGACTGTGTATGTGTGCTGTTTAAATTGCATGTTGGTGCTGTAGTATTTCACGAAAGCACTGCCGTGCAGCATCACAGTAGTGTAGTGTTATCTAGTCATTATCGTTTGTGAGGATATTGAGGTGCTAGTGGTTGGTCTGTGCTTTATTTGCAGTTTTCAGGGTACATATAGGCTCTTAGACTGAACGCTGATGAGACCAACTTCAGAATGTAGCAAGAGCAATGTATGATAGGTGTGTTTGTAGCTCTCTAATAGTATGTTGGTCAGCTCTATAAAAACTCAGTAATGGTTTTATACAGATTAGCTCATTGGTAAACAATCACTGAAAAAAAACGATTTTTTTTTTCATATGTGTATAGAACGTTGTTAGTGGTATTATACATTGTTAAAGCTTGCTAGCTTGTGATTCTTGGTGTTTACCAAAAATGTAGCTGTTTCTTCTTTGGATTTTATTGTCTGTCATAAAACTAGTAGGACCCGGGTAGATTTTTCTAATGGGGAAAACTAACAGATTGCTTTTATTAATAAAGCCAACTCCATTTTCAGCTCAGGAGCTGAAGTGTGAAGACTTTGTGTTACTGTTAAGATTTTCTTTCATTGGTGTTTTTTCATGCAATTTATTTTCTTTCATATTGCTACGTGCAGGTTTTCAAGAATTTAGTGAGTTTTCCAAGTTTACCTAATAAGTGTTAGTAGTCTTAATACCCACAGGAGGACTGCTTAAGCAACCTTCTGTGTGGTCACTCTTGATAGTTTTTGAACCCTTATTGTAGTATAATCACAGAGAATATTTGATAACCCAAAGACATTTTGTTTTATTTAAATAAAAAATGGTCAGAATTGCCATGGACAGATGAAATGGGATTTTCAAAACTAGAGGCAGGCATGCAGTGTGAAAAAAAAAAAAAAAAGATCATGTTGACTTTTGGTAGAGCTGATCTGTAATCTTGGTTAGTTAAGAGTCTTACAAACTCCCTCTTGAGAGAGGGATGTACTGTTCAGATCCTAGAGGAAGTAACAGCTTCCCATGAGTAGTACTAACAGTGCAGTTAAAGCAGAATGCTAGTAACTTAATGCTAATAGCTTATTAGTTTATTCTTACTAGTGCACATTTGCATTTAAATTTATTGACATAAATGTTCTGTCATTTGCTTAGTATTAAATTGCAAGATCAGTGCTCATGCTGGTAGCTGTATGCAACAGTAAGCAGATGTAATAACTGAATCATGGGAGAAATTATTTTTAAGATGCATAATCACCATGTATGCAGATTTTGTTAAAATTTGAGGTAGTTCTCTGTGCTCTGTTCTCTTGCTCTGGTGGAGAGGCAGTAGTGAGAGATCTTTATAGTGATGTATCCTTTGGCTCTGCTTCAACCTTGCTTTAAGCTAAAGCATAGAAGACTGACAAAAAAATCTGAATGAGGCTATGCATTATAGAGGACAGGGTATCCTCTGCTAGTCTGTAGTATAAAGCAGTTTCAGAGTCAGTGAAGTATAGAAAAGATTCAAGAAAGAGATCACAGAATCACAGGACAGCTGAGGTGGGAAGGGAGGTCTGGAGATCACCTCATCTGATGTCCTGCTCAGAGGCTTATCCAGTGCAGGCTGTATTCCAGCTGAGTGCTGGGTAACTTCAAGGTTGGAGACCTTATAACCTTGCTGGAAAACCAGTGCTTATACATGACTACCCGCAGAGTTAAAAAAAAAAAAAATCTTATATATTTAAATAGATTTTGTTTGTTTAGATTTGTGCCCCTTGTCTTTTGTTCATTTACTGGATACCACTGAGAGGAGTTTGGCTCAGTCGTTCCAGCCTCCCACTAGGTGTCTATACACGTGGGTAAGATTCCCCTGTAGCCTTCCATTCCCCTGGAAGCAGCTGAGTGCTGCTGCTATCAGCCTCTTGTGTAACACATGCTCCAATCCCTTCATTGTCTTGATCATTACAGAGGTCTGTACAAAGGAGAGGCTGAAGAATGATTCATATGGATCTAGTCAGGGAGAGTAAGTTTCTATTTGGCAAGAAGTAAGAGATTAAAATGAAATAAACCCAAAACAATACTAATAAATTTGAGTGCTGAGTATGATAGCAGACTTTTAGAAGGGAAATAGAGAAAACGAGCAAGCGTGGAATGCACAGTCATCACTTTCATGTTATTAGAAGATACTGTGAGGATGAGGTGGAATCACTAGATGGAAGCTAGGGTACCAAGAGATTTAGGAAATGCTTGTATCAGTTGATAATTGAACTGATGGATTAGATGGACTTTGTACAGAGGGAATAAGGGAGGGTAAAGTGGTCCTGAGAGTTACTGACAGGGAAAAGGGAGAAGGTGTAGTCTCAGATAACATTCTGAGAGTTACAGTAAAGAGGTAATGGAAGCTTTGAAGAAACAGTGACCAGAGGAGGAGCAATGGAACATGTTTGGTACAGGTAGTGTGCAACTAAGGAGGTGCTGCCTAAGAGAGTTGGGAGTTGGTGGTCATGATATTGTGAAGCTAAAAATGCTCTGCACCTGGTGAATGGATGCTTATGTTCAGTTTGACTTATGCAAATTCAGAACTCTGCAATATTAAACATAAGTTCGGTTAAGCGTTTTTCTCAGTGTTGTTGAGGAGAAACTGTGTGTGGCTGTATTGTCACTATCAGTAGCTAAGAAAGGCCTGATAAAAATAGTGTTCTTTTTAGTAGTTTGTAATGTCTTGTCTGTAGTTTTGGTTCTAGCCTGCAACAGTACTATAGTGACATTCACCTACATTTTTTAGCTTTATGGCTGGTCATTACTGTAGCCACTAATTTGCAACACTCTTTGTAGGTTCTCTAGTGTTCAGTCATTCTCTCACTGGGTTTATCTGGAACTAAATTCCTGTGGAATCATTTTAATTGGAGTCTTGAGGTTGCATTAGGTGTTTATTTTTTTGCTACTTTTTAAAGTTACAGAAGTTCTGTTTAATTAGTCAGGTTAATAACATTGCATGGGATTTTCTATACCATTACCTTTTACTGAACTTGATTTTGATATAAATCAGTGGACCTCTGTAGAAGGTGCAGGTGTATTTAAGAACTTTGCTAATAGTAGACATCTGTCAACTTCACAAATTAAAAAAAAAAAAGAGCTATTTTAAATTTGTTTTATTGCTGAAAGCAATCTTTTGTCTGATGCTGTATCAAATATCCATCCTCTTCCATTTTGTTCCAGTTGTCATGGATGATGACGATGATGAATCCTGTCTCCTTGATCTTATTGGGTAAGTTTTCTTTAAGCAATTTTTTTCAGAAAAGTTAGGGAAAATAACTTTGAAAAATCATCTTCTACAAGGTGATTCTATCTCAGTATTGTCTCGGGACTAGATGACTTGCAGATGAACTGGGTAGCTATGCATCCCTTCCTCCCATGTGGAGATGTATCACAAAGCCTTCAGTCCCAGTGAGTGCTATCTAACAGTTCCCTTGCTGGCATTCTCTTCAGGAGAGGCTAAGGAATGAGTATGCATGGAGGTTGGAATCTCTTCTCAGCTGTGATAATATGAAGTCAGTTTTGAAGCACCTTACCTATGATGTTACAATGTCAATGCAAAGAACTATATTTTTTGACTTAAAAAATGAGGACTCTATTTTTTTAGTACTGTAACGAGATACTTTGTTTACACTATGCTTGTTTTGAAGGCCAAAGTAAAATTACTCGTAGTTTAAATAATTTATTAATGTGACGTGCATTTGCATAAAAATGTTAGAAAAATAGAAGTGCTTTGTTATTTTATTATTTCTGTAGCAGGTTTATTTGGAAGTTGACAAGTCTATATTGCAGTCTCAAAAAATAAAACAGCTGAAGTATTAGCAAGATTTTTGTGGATTTTATATGTGACAAGTTACTTTTCTTTGGCTGGCATTCATGTCAGTATTCAAGAACAGATAATGTGCTATAATGCATTTAAAATGTAAGAAGAATGTGTCATACATTATACTTTGTTCAAACTCTGCTAGAAATCAGTATGATGACATCTTGTAGCAGCTTCTAAAAGATCGTCTCTGCTTCACACAAGATTTTTTTACTGTCTTAAGTGTAGTAAATAAGTAGGCCTTGTACCTTTCTCACACACTCAAAGCTTCCAGCAAAACCAGTGAGTGCCTTAACATGAGGAAAAAAAAAAATCACCAGAGTGACTGCTGTAATTTGAGGATTACTCTGTGGATGCTGTAGCAAAAGCAGTGCCAGAAATGGCTCACAGCTATATTCTGTGAAGTGTACTCTGCCAGATGGCTGATTGTGTCGGTATAAACACACATCCTGCTTGGAACATAGAGATGGTAATTGACTGCATGGGACAATTATGTGCTCTGTCATGGGGGTGAATCACATGGATCCTGGTACAAGTTCACAGGTGGTCCAGAAAATGAAGTGCTCTCTATACAGATGTTTGTGTGAAAAATTAATGTTCTTCCTGCTGCTTAAGCATCTAGAAGAATGGAAGACAGCATTTTTTCCATCTGATCTTTGATTTTGGTAAGCACCGTCTAAAATTCCTTCCTTACTAAAGACAATATTTAAGGTGATAAAGTGTTCTTCATTTTTAATTTTTCATTATAGAAAGCCAGTGAATGTAATTAGTATTAAACAGCTTGGCTACTGATCAGTAAAACTCAGAAGCATGATAGAGCTCTTTATAAGTTCTGTTCTCCTTAATTTTTGAAATTAACTGTAATCTATGAAAATGTAATTTTCATTTGAAAAAACATGCAACCATTTCTATGTTGTAAGCATAACTGTATGATGAAGTCCATGCCAAGTACTGTCTGCGTAATACATTGTTGATAGACACATGAATGCACTTTGTTTAAATGAAAAAAAACAAAACAGACAAATAGAGGTTATTTATATTTTTAGAAGAGTAGCTGTAAACCTGAAAGATCCTTAACTTGTTTTCTCTTTATTTTCTAGGATGATCAGGAGAGGAGAGATGTTTTGAATTAATATTTTTTTATATGAGAATCTCAAAACTGCATTCTTATCCCTTGTTAATCAATAAAGATGTTTTAAAATTAAAAAAACCCTCCATGTCAGTTTACTCTTCATGCTAATGAATGCCTTGGGAAGTGCTATATGATTTTTGTATTAAAATAGTCCTATGTAATAAAACTTTTCAGTGTTTTTTAATTGGTCTACGTGTGTAGTTACATTTATATGTCTTTTATTTGCTCGATTTTCCAACAATATCATACTACATTTTTAATCTGAGTTGAATTCAGTGATAGTGCTAAGTTAAGAAAACACTGAAATTGTACTTCATAATACTTAACTTATTTCTGTGATTGATTTCACTTTGAAAAGGTGTTGCTTTATTCTCCAAGTGAAGGGACTGTTGCTCTGCAAGCATAAGTTGGTGTTAACTTAAAAGTGGCAGAAAACATGCTAAAGATTCAGGTTTTAAATACCCTGTTCACTTACACACTAGGTAAACAGGCATGACAGTTCATCTCTGGAGGAGAGATAGTATCTGTTTTAGTTCTCATGTTGTTTGGTGGTACTCTTTTCCTTAGGTTTTGTATTCTGTGTTTTCATAAAATACTGTATGGCTTAAGAGTATGAGTAAGACCCTCATAAAGAGAAGTAAAGTAGAATGCAACTAAAATTCTGTGGTGATCATATTTTTTTGCTTGAAATGCTTGGTACAATGACACAAATATGATTAACATCTGAAAATTGTGCTGATACAGAAACAGGGCATCAGGTGGTATAAACTTTCAGATTTGCATTGGAGTCAAAGGAATGTGTTTTTACTACAAACCTGATTTATATAAATACTGTATCTGACTTAGTTAAATTAGCCTCATTAGTAGAAGGTTTTTCAAAAAGTGCTAACCTTTTGTTTTTTCCCCCCCTTTAAGGGACCCACAGGCACTGAATTATTTTCTACATGGGCCTAGTAGTAAATCTGTAAGTAGCATTCCTTTGTATTAAACATACATAAGTTTCATGGAGTGTATTATTTCTGAACATGATTTCTTTCTTTTACCAGAGCAATGAAGACTTGACTAATGCAGAATATTCTGTAGCCAACTCAAATTCAATTTTCGCCAACTCCAATGTAAGTGGTTGGGAGATAAATTTGTATTGGGGTTGCATGCTTCTGTTATGGCTTTACTTGACTTCTACAAGACTGAATGAAGTAGATGTGGGATTTGACCTTTTTCCTCTGAAAACTCTGAATGCTAACATGTAACCACCTCATGCTGTTAATATTTTTAGCATTTAATTGGGCTTTCAGTCGGGAAGTAATCAAAAGATACTGCACTGTTGGGCAGTGTTTTGTAAATACATAAAACAGCTTACTGAGCAGTGGAAGTGTTCTCTGTTGTAACTCTCTCCAGTAAACTGGACTTGTTGGACTAGATGACTTTTCAGATTCCTTCTGACCCATGTTTCTTTGATTTTATTGGTGTATTTTTTTTAAATCACTGAATTCTACATCCCACAATTCAGTTATTTGAATACATAGAGTAGGGTTTCAGTAGTAATTTCTTTCTGTTGTACTCTTACCTTGACTCCTTTACTCCCATGTTCCTGACAGTTACGTGGATGTACTTGTAGGTATGAGACCTTAAATAACTGACGTAAATCCTGAAAACGGTTCTGTAGGTAGAAAAGTAGTGACTGTTCTGTAGCCACACTAGTGAGATGTGAAGTGTTTGTCCTGTCCTTCCCCTTCCAGTACCATTATTAAATATTTAATGATAGAATAATCATACTTTGAGTGACAGTTCTGTCTTTGGATAAGCTGTTTGGGATACTGGTATGGGGTAGGGTACCGAGAGTAATAGGGTGTGCCCAATTTTCAGCTAATCAGGAACAGTGGTTTCAACTTGGCACCAGGCTTGCCATTATGGATCAGCAGCTTCCTGTATGCAGTATGGCAGAGGTGAGTTTTGAGGACTCATCCTAAGAAAAATCACATTATGGGGAAAAAAAGGATGAGTAAGAAAAAGGTGAGCGTGACAGAACACTGGAACAGGCTGCCCAGTGAGGTTGTGGAGTCTGCTTCTCTGGACATTCAAAACCCACCTGGACATGTTCCTGTGTGACCTACATTAGGTGGTTCTGCTCTGGCAGGGGGGTTAGACTTGGTGATCTCTCAAGGTCCTTTCCAGCCCCTAACAATCTGTGATATCTATGATATAATTTGCATTTGTCATAGTCTCTAGACTTTCTAGTCTTTCTTGGTGTAGATCATTCTGATAAGCATGAGCAGGTGGTCAGGTGTTAGGGATGTATTTCCTGTGTATTTTCAGAAAGTGAGTTTATTTTCAGAAAGTGAGTTTTTGGAGTAATTTTGAGACAGTCAGAGATTCCTGGAAAAGGTAGCATTGTTGCCTAGGGAGGACCAGTTGGAAGAAATAAAAATACTTGGTGAAAGTCAAAAGGTCATTCTGGTATATGAGACTGGGGGGGTCAGGGGAGGTGGTAGGTAGGCTAGAAGATGTGATCAGAGGAGCAGGAATTTCTGGTGTGTTTCCCTAGGATGGCTTACTGTATTTTCATTCTCCAGCATTTGTTCCTCTCATGCTGTCTTCTGATCCTTTTGTATCTTCATAATGAATACCAATGTCATCTTGTCTTCCCTCCCTCATTTGAGAGCTCTGTATTGACCTACGTGAAGAACAGCTTGATTGCAAACATAAGATTTCTGTAGTGCATTGTGAAAGAACAAGAGGTATAAAAATACAGTTTTACAGTCTCTTTTATAACAAAAGATACCTGAAAAGTTGAAGGCTTCTGAATTCTTCAGCACTGAAGTTTTTGCAGCTACAGATTTCTGGTTGGTTTCCTTGGGTGATGGATCATAAGTGTCTGTTACAAACCTCACACAGAGGGTTCCTTAGCCATTGCTCTATTTTCCACCTCTTATAGCACAGTGTAACAGCTTAAGAGAGCAGAATATTAATGGAGCCAGCAACAGTAAGGCCCTATTTAATAAGCAGAATCACAAGGTTGCAGAGGCAGTAATTTCTTGAAGTTAGTATGGTGTTCTGTGTGACTGAGTATGGGCAGCAGCGATTCAGATATTAACTTCTGAAGTCCCTGGTTCCAGTTTACAGAACCAAATCCAACCAATATCCAAAGCATAAAATCGGTTTTGGATATTAAACAGTCCTGGGAGCAGGGAATGAAACTTGGGATTCTTCGTTCCAGTGGGGGAGTTTCAAGCAATTAATCTTGATTGCAAGAAATATTATTTATTCTTACTGCTGCTATTATTAGTAGTACTTAATAGTTGTATTGTTAGTATCAGCTAGAATAGCAGTAACTTAAGCCTTCTACATTACACAGTTGTGAAAGATTTCAGGTTGGCCATTGTCACTGGAGACAACTTACAGATGCAGTAGGGAATTCTCTACAAGAACCTGGTATGACGAGTCCTAATATTGCCCTAGTTATTTTCTCTCTGCCTGGTAGTAGCTATGTACAGTTGAGAACCTGATTTGTAATTTTACGTATTTTTATGAGGTGCAGACATCAAGACATTCAAGTACTAGTTTTAATTCCTCCTGTTAATATAAAGGTAAAAAAATATTGTAATATTATAATTGTATTTTTCAAGTACTGTATTGAATTTTAAGAACAGTCTTGTAGTATTTTAAATCGTGACCAAAGTTCCATAAAATAGACAGGCTGATTCAGAAACAGATTGACATGAAATTCTGAATAAATACATTTGGGGAACTGAAGTTAGGGTGGGGATGTTATTACATGTAATAATTATAGCTTGCAACATCTACACACTCTTTATATGAGGTGAAAACAAGCATCTCTGACCTTCAAAGAGTGGAGGCTCATAGTATGAATGTAACTGTTAATTCCACACCTGCATTTTGCATTTAACCTGACCTAAAAAGAAGCAGGGTGTTGGTTTTGAGTAATTGAGATATGATTTTGCAATATAGAATGGTTTACTCTTGTCTAACTAAAAACTATTTAAGTATTACTGTGCTTTTAAATTTGTCATTCCACTTGCAGAGACCTGATATTTGTGTTGCCTAGAGTTTCTGGGCATAATTTTGTTTTTGGAAGACTCTAATGAGAGTAGGCCAAAGTAGATTCTTTTCCTTATCACAGTATTTATGTATGTAGATGTGAAGGATTTTTTCATTCAGGCTGATACTTAATATTTGCTGTAGTTTCAGTGATCATAGTTCTCCATAAACTTTGTATTACTATAAACCATAAAGTCTGTAGCATTGTTTTTCTTTCTGCCTTCTTTCTGAAAGAAGAATTAGGTAATTCCTTAACTTTGTGAAATAATCATTAGTTTGCACTGTGTGACTGCAGAAATACTGGTAGGATTTTAGAGATGTATTGATCTCATTTGATGGAGGAAGTCAGTGAAAGAGCAGCTTCCTCCTGCCTGTTCCCTGCTACTGCTGTTGCTACTGAAGCCTTGTCCCAGATTGAGTCACAGTGGAGATCTTTTCACTCCTCCTTTCTTTTATCCTTTTGTCCATGCGGTGCTCAGCTTGAGGAAGGGAAAATGGTACATCAAGAGCATGTCACATCCTCTTGAAACGGTGCAGCTGCAGAGCTGAGCACTCTGGAGTTGGGAGATGTGAGAAGTGACAGCTGAGTAGTGTCTCCAGCAGTCTGTTATGAGGGCATGAGTTGGATGTAAGTGACGCATGTGTTTCTGCTGGCCCACTGTATGGGGTGAATGTCACCTTATATACGTACTATGCAAAGAATGTCATTTTCTAAAGTTTGCTTGCATGAAGAAAAGCTTAATGGGGAAAAAAAGGAGACGTTGCAATTTCTGAAAATTACTTAATTTTTGTTTTGCGTTTCAGAACACTGATCCTAAGTCATCTGTAAAAGGTGTGAGCGGTCAGCTTGGAGAGGGGTCTAGTGATGGACTGCAGCTGTCCAGTAGCCTTCAGTTTCTTGAAGATGAACTTGTATCTTCTCCTTTACCTGATCTTACTGAGGATCAGCCTTTTGATATACTTCAGAAGTCCTTGCAGGAGGCCAATATTACTGAACAGACTTTGGCAGAAGAGGCATATTTGGATGCCAGTGTAGGTTCTAGCCAACAGTTTGCACAAGCTCAGCTTCATCCTTCTTCATCAGCATCTTTTACTCAGGCTTCTAATGTTTCTAATTACTCAGGTCAGACGTTGCAACCTATAGGAGTTACTCAAGTGGTACAGCAACCTGTTGGAGCATCTTTTGCAAGCAATACAGTCGGTGTGCAACATGGCTTTATGCAACATGTTGGAATTAGTGTTCCCAGCCAGCATTTGTCTAATAACAGCCAGATCAGTGGTTCTGGGCAGATACAGCTAATTGGTTCATTTAGTAATCAGCCTTCCATGATGACCATTAATAACCTTGATGGATCTCAGATAATACTGAAAGGTAATGGTCAGCAAACTCCTGCAAACATGAGTAGTGGCCTCTTGGTTCATAGACAAACTCCAAATGGTAACTCACTGTTTGGCAACTCAAATTCAAGTCCAGTAGCACAACCCGTAACCGTTCCATTTAACAGCACAAATTTCCAGACGTCATTGCCTGTCCATAATATCATCATTCAGAGGGGTTTGGCACCAAACTCGAACAAAGTTCCCATTAATATCCAGCCAAAGCCTATCCAGATGGGTCAGCAGACTGCTTACAATGTGAATAACTTGGGAATTCAGCAGCATCACGTACAGCAAGGGATTCCGTTTGCGTCTGCAAACTCACCTCAGAGTTCAGTAGTTGGTCCTCATATGTCTGTTAATATTGTTAATCAACAAAATACAAGAAAATCAGTTACACCTCAGACAGTCAGCAATGCTGGAGGTAGTATTGTTATCCATTCTCCTATGGGACAGCCTCATGCACCTCAAAACCAGTTTCTCATACCTACAAGCTTGTCTGTTAATTCTAATTCAGTTCATCACGTCCAGGCCATAAATGGACAGCTTCTTCAGACTCAGCCTTCCCAGCTGGTTCCTAGCCAAGTGTCTGCTGAGCATGTAATGCTCAACAGGAACTCTGCAAACATGCTGAGAGCCAACCAGTCGTATTCAGGACAGATGCTGAATAATCAGAATACAGCTGTCCAGCTTGTTTCCGGCCAGACATTCACAGCTCCTGGGAACCAAGTTATAGTAAATCATGGAACTTCACAAGTTGTTGGTGGACAGGTGCCACTGCAGCAGACATCACCGACGGTCTTGCATTTGTCACCCAGTCAAGGTAATGTTTCTCAAGGGAGATCGAGCTTTACTACTATGTCACCTGGGCAGTCTACAGCCTCAAATATGTCAGCATCTAATCGGTTTGCTGCTGCAAGTTCGTCGGGTTCAGTACATCCTAGCTTGGGACCATCAGTTCAGTCTGTGGCATCAGGAGGAAATTTTGCAGGAGATCAGCTCACACAGAACAGAACTCAAGTTCCCATCAGTGCGTCGCATCGTCTTCCAGCATCCTCTTCAAAATCTGTAAGCACCTTCAGCCACACGTCAGCTGGAGTAACACAACAGCAGTTCACCTTTGGTCAGGTATGAAAGCTGCTTGAGCATGTAGCCCGAGAAATGCTTCTTATCTATGCTAAAATTGGGTTAGCTAAGTGTTATGGTTGCTGTTAATACAGAGAACATTTTTGGTGGTTTGCATTGTTACAAATACTGTGGAAGTGCTAAAAATTACAGTAACCCAGAGACATCATTTCACTTGGTATTCTCTAAAGTCTGTTACCGAGTGAATGAGCCTGTCACTTTCATTAATTCAGAACATTTATTGGTGATTTATAGTAGCATTTGCAGCACTGCTTTGCACTGATCTATTTTTGCTCCCATTTAAAGGAATTAATGTTGTAGGATTCTAAGGCTGTGTGGTCTCCTGAAAATCTTAACCATGGAGCTAGATGTAAAGGCTCCGGTACATTCTTAGCACCTAGGAGTATTTTGACCAGATTAAAAACTACACATGTGTTTTCAAAGTTTTACCTATTGAAATTAGAGATGGAAAGGTTTCTTGGGTTTCTCATTCTTACTTCCCATACAATTAATTCATTAACATATAACCTTTTTGGCATTTTGTGTGTCTGTAGCAGCGAAATGCTTTCAAACATGAAGCAAAGAAAAGCCGAGAGATGTTTCTTTGAATTCTTAAGAGAGAATACCTTTGAAAGCAGTTTGCAAAAGTGTGACATTTAAAGATATCTTCTATATGTAGGGGTCTTCTTAATAATTAAAAAAAAAATATTTATGTTTAAGGTGAGAACTGGTGTCTATTTTTGTCTGTTTGATGCAGCTGCAGTTTATATTCAGCTGAAGATTGTTTTCACAAGTGAAAACTGAGTGACTTGTCACACAGTTAGCAATGTCCTGTTATTCAGCTTCCATTTTTTGCTTTAGTTTGGTTTCCTTGATCATTATAAAATGCTGTTTATATCGGCATACGTATGCACTAATTATCATAGAGTTTTCTCTTTTCCCAAAGTTCTGATGGATATTTTTTTAACAAAGACCAAAATGGTCTTAGAAAACAATGTGTATTTAGGAAAAAGGATGAATGTGTTGTAGAACCAGATTTTGAGTCTTTGCCAAAACTGCCAGAGTAGGTAGTAAGATTTTATTTGCTGATGACTAAGGCCTGTCTGATGGTCTCTTCATGTGTCTCTGTCTTCCTATTTGTAGGATATGTGCCGTGTCAGTGAGTTTTCAGCAGTTTCTAAGGAATAATATTTCTTCTTGTTGTAAAAGATAATTTTGGTTTTGTGTTGAAATTTCAGAGCTGAAAAGGGAATTACGAATTTTACTGTTTACCAGAATCCTTTTAGTTTGTACTTGCATTTTAAACATTGTGCTGTATTGTAAACAGTGTATCATTTATATGCTAGACACTGGAGAGTGTGTTTTACTGTGGGTTTTTTGTTGTTATTGTGGAGCAGTTTTAAAACTGAAAAGCTGAGCTTTCTGAGGGCCATTTGGAGTGGTCTTCTAGAGTATAACTGAATCATGTTTGTACTGCTAGTGCAATTTCTATTCCACTGTGATTTATTTCATAAAATTATTGAGCTTAGAACTCAGGAAGAGTTAAGATATCTGAAATGTAGGCACAGATAAGCTTGAGGATCAAAAAAGATGCATAAAGCTGAATTTTAGTTGCCTTTTTTCTCTTTTTTTTATCTGTTCGTTAAAGCTTTCAGTAAGCATTTGACTGTGTGTTTTGTTTTGGTTTTTTTTAATTTTCTTTTTTATTGTCTGGGGCACAGAAAAAAGCAATGAATCAGACCTCTCCAGTTTCTGCATCGAAGACACAGGATAATTTGAGACAGCCTCAGCTAACAAGTCTTCTGAGCAACACACTATCAGGTCAACTAAGGTCTTTTTAAAATCATTTTCTTAATTTTCTCCAGACACAGAAATTGTTTCTTATGTAGTGTATAAAATTTGCCATGATGGCTTTTGCTGATAGGGTCCTAAGGTCATCAGAATTTTATTTTTAGAAGAATCCAGACTAAATTTTTCAGTACTGAATATATGCTTTTATTTTTCACAACTGTGGTACTTCATTTTGTAGAGTGAAGAGTTGAATCTTCGCAATAAGTAATAACTTCTCCCTTCTATAAAAGCCAAAATTGCACCTTCTTTAGTTTTTCTTATTTTTTTGGTCAGCTCAGGAATACAGAAATAACGAATTTTCCAAACAGAGACACCTGCTAAAAATAGTATGAAACTTCTAGATCCTCTCTTGTGATGGGTACTTCAGATAAAGAGGAGACAGAAAAGGTGCTTATGAGGTAATATGCAGGATGTCATCCCCTGGTTTGTTTTTGAATGTGTCAGTTGCATATAGAATAGTTAATGCAGTGTTCATGGCAAAATACTGAGCTCTTCAAGCAGCAGCATGCTACTAAAAGAACAAAACCAGTATACTAAAAACTGAAAAATACAGTAACCTTCAGGGTGTTTTTGTATTGGGTTTCTTTTGTTGAAAAAAAAAAAAAAAGTTTCTTAGTTGTGTTAGTTGTAAAGGTGCAATGCTCTGAATTCCTGAGCAAGGCGTATGGAAGAAGTATGCACATCTAGAAAATGCAGGGGAAAAAAAAAAAGGGTAATGACTCTTGTGTAACTACTTTCAAGAGCTCTAGAAAAATCTGTTTTATATGTTTCAGGGAGATTAAGTACTGAAAAGCTTGAGAAATTGTACTGCATGTTTTCCAGTAAATTGTTGGGACACTATACTGGTGGTTCTTGAATTTCTTCTTACATTGCAGTACTATTTCTGTCCGAGGATTTTTGTAGTGTGTAGAATAAAGTATCAGTTCTGTTTCACTTCTTCTCCACAGTATGGCTTCACTGATGTTTTTTAAGCATGAGGACATGTATCTTTCTCCTAAAAGCTAAAAACTCAGGTGAAATGATCAGGATAGGTACATAACATTCTGTTCTTTCTTAGCATGACGAGTCTTTTTTAATATATTTTTTATAGGACAGGACTCTGGAGGAAAAATCGTACAGCAATCTCTAGGAACAGCACAGCCACAAGAAAAAGTAATAGGATCATCAGCAGTTCAACAGAGTATACAGGTAGAGAACACTTCTGTATTTGTTTTCCTTTCCCTTAGAGTTTTAGTGAAGTTGGGCTTGTTTCAACTCCATATTGATAATCTAGGAGTCCCTGCAGGTTTTTTTAGGGTATATGAAGTAACTCAGGCTTGTCAAACATAATAAAATATTGAGTATTTTTCAAACTGATACTCGAGTGTGTGGCTTTGAGATTAAGGCAGTAAGTGGAAGCCAACTTTACTGTTCCCTGAAAACAATTTTATGTAGCATAGCAATTCTTTGCTGGTCAGGACATAAGTTAGACCTACTCTTAATTACTTCTTACAGTCTCTTCTATTACCAATCTATTTGTGACAGGATGGCTTGTGAGAAGCTGCAGAAAAATTCATCTGATCTTTGCCTGTTTTACTCTTCACTGGATTGTCATATTTATTTATTTTTTTTTACCACCCAAAGTTCTCCTATATGTGGCAATTGCATACAAAAATTTATTATTGCATCCATGGTTTAGGTCTGGAAGCAGCAGCCATCTTATTTGGAAAGGGAATACGAGAACTGGAGGGAGGAGGCAATCATTACATTCATGGACTGAGTAGCTGAGGGCAAGGAGTGAGGGTTTGATGTAAGCTTGAGTGTGTTGGCTTCATTGTGGATGAAACTAAAATACAAAATAATGGAAGAAAACAAGGGAGGATCTGATTTAGAATTTTTGCTCCTTGCTGTAGAAGTCTTTGTCAGCATAGTATGATGTGAATGTTTTCCCCTGTCTTACTGATGTACAGATAGATCAAAAGAAGCTCACAGTAGTGCTCAGTTATGACTTCAGGCTGTTTTTCAAATTTTTGGTTAGATGTTCATTCTCTTGTGGTGGGGAATACTTCCTTGTCTCCGAAGCTAAGAGCTTTTGGGCCAGCAAGAGCCACTGCACTACAGTGTTCCTGCTTGATGCTGCTTGTGCTGTGCTAAGATAAATGCTCTGTACCACATGCTTTTTTGTTCCTTCTGACCATGTTGTAGTTCAAAAGAGCTTTCATGCAATCTTTCTTTAAATCATAAATAACTTTTGCACTGTGACCAATTTCATTAAGTAGAACTTGTTGACTAAAGAAACCCAACAACTTTGCATTAATCAAAGACTCTTTGATCGCGAATGGTTTCTTTGGAAGAATATTTAGATTGTAATAATACTTCTCATACAGTAGGAACAAGAGTGTTTGCTCACATCTTAGGACAGTATTCCTTTGAAAAACCTTGGCTTCATAAACGCCTAAGAATGTGATGTAGATATACCTGATGGATGACTTTATAGCATCAGCTCTGAAACAGAATTCCCAGAACCACATTCACCTGCCATTCACTGTTACAGTTCTTGAGAATTTGGTGTGTGCAACCTTAGCCTGGTTTCAGATACTCTAATCTATCAAAATCAGGCAAGATGACATCAGCTGAGAAGTGCAGAGACAGTTCGTAAGAGCAGATTTGTTTGGAAAAGTTTTTAGCTGTACCTTCTTTTCACCTGCTAAGTTTGATAACCAACCTTTTTTCTAGAGAAGCTTATATAAGCACTACAGTGGAATTTGCCTACAAAAAATATTTCAGACCTTTGGTTTATGAAAGAGAAGTGACTTCCCTATTGCACTGATACCGTGTGCTGAGAGAACAGGAGATAATTGAAAGTGTTAATACTTAAGCAGTGGCTACACTTGTGTTGGTGATACATTAAATTGGCAGAAGTTGGTGCTGAAACTTAGGCTTTGCAACAGAGAGGATATATTTTAATTTGTCTTTTATTTGAACCTAGGTGGATGGTCATTTAGTTGGACAGAAAAGGCCTGCTGCCAAACAGTTAACTAAAGGAGCTTTGTAAGTCATTCTTCTTTTGTAATTTTGTGGCAGATGTTTCTCTAACCTGAATTTCTTCTTAGTTTTTGTCAGTTTATAAACTTCTGCTAGTGTATGGGTTAATTATATATCATTAATTTTCCTTTTAGTATTCTACAGCAATTACAGAAGGATCAGGTGCATGCTGTGACACCAGATAAAAGTCGGTTCAGATCATTGAATGATGCAGTTCAGAGACTCCTTTCATACCATGTGTGCCAGGGATCACTGCCAACAGAGGAAGACTTAAGAAAAGGTAATTTTTTTCCTAAAAATTGTCAGTAAGTTTGTAATAAATGTATTGAGAGAATTCTGTATGTAAAAGCAGTAAGAAAGGGAACATTTTGAAATCTGCACAGTTTATTGAAGAACAATAATTAAAAGTACACTCTTGTCTTTCTAGTGGACAGTGAATTTGAATCTGTAGCTACACAGCTTCTGAAGAGGACACAGGCTATGCTGAACAAATACAGATGTTTGCTTATAGAAGATGCAATGGTAAGGTGTATAACCCAGGCACAATTTATGCTTATAGGTTATGATTCAGTGTGTTAAAAAAATACATCTACAGGAAGGTGAGAGCTAGCATTACAATTCATTTTGTTGATACTGTTCATCACCTTATGGAGGAGATAAATACATACGTGAAGGTTTTAAAGATTTTAGTTTACAGGCTATGGTAGCCAGGCAGGTGGTTTCTGTATATTTCTGCGGATGATAGAGCCTGAAAGAGTGTTGCAAATCTCCATTCAGAGGCCTCCATCTGTTATTATAATTAGAGACAAATCATGTTACAATTTATTTACTTCAGTGCTTTCAGAATTGCAGGCATGAGGTAAAAAGAAAACTTAAATAAAAGTTAATTAAAAAATGTATTTTACAGGGGTCGGGAAATGTCATTGTGGCTTCAGACTTGTTAGTTTTCAAGCCTTGAAAAGTTACGAATTTGAGTAGAATGGTCATTTGAATCACTCTGCTTTAGAGACAGGAATATGGAATGTGTTAGAATTAATATGGTTTTGGAATCCCATAGCAGTCCCATTATAAAGGGTTCCCAAGTATTTGCAAGTAATTGCAGGTACAAAGGGAGGTTGGAGGTTGAAATCTGTCCTTTTAACATCTGATATGTTAAATGATAAATCCCATTTAGTAATTTCAAAGAGGTTATTTTGCATAGTGTTCAGGTTTGGAGCTAGTCCCCTGTGTTGTGATTTAGTAGCCTGTGAACTTTATTCTGTGGTGGCTGGATCCACCTGGTTTGAAGGCATCATCAGCAAAGTGCAGCTCTGCACCAACTAGTTAGAAGGATGGGAGAGAAGTACAGGGAGGAAACAAGATGGTAGGATGGTGAGGTCCCATTGCAAGATTTTTGCTTGCTTTCTCTCTGAAAGAGAAAGATCCTATATGATGTAAAACATGATGATGTAGAGTGGTGAATGTATGCAGTCCTGAAAAGGTATAGAATCCAAATCTGTTCTTGTTTTAAAATCTAAAACAATCTCATCTTGTTTTAAAATCTTTGACAAATAAAACGTGCTATAAAATGTGAATAATATTTTATGATTGAGTTACAGTAGTGTTTGGAGTCACAGTCAAGATCTTTGAAGATGCTGTGGAATTGAGAACATTTCCCACAAATACCTGATGAAACACATTCCTTTTCTCTGACAAAGCTGTAAATGTTTTGATTTGGTGGCAAATGTCTGAGTGAGTACAGAGATGGCAATTTTTTACTTTATTTTTTCTGCAGCGGATAAATCCCTCTGCAGAAATGGTTATGATTGACAGAATGTTTAACCAGGAAGAAAGGGCATCTCTGACCCGGGATAAGCGTCTTGCACTAGTGGATCCTGGTAAGTAAAGGTTAACT
The DNA here is from genome assembly GCF_036169615.1 of Heliangelus exortis. Classification (NCBI taxonomy): domain Eukaryota; kingdom Metazoa; phylum Chordata; class Aves; order Apodiformes; family Trochilidae; genus Heliangelus; species Heliangelus exortis. The sequence continues at coordinate 21,106,203 of NC_092424.1, read as the reverse complement.
TCTGACTCTTACAAAAGCAGTGTAAAAATCATTGTGACCATAGTGAGACACTGACTGCTAGGGATTCTGGTAACTGAACTATCAGATAAGCAGTTGCAAGTTGAATTTTAATAACTTCTGAATTCACAGAATTACAGAATGTCAGGGGTCAGAAGGGACTTCTGAAGAACATCGAGTCCAACCCCTCTGCTAGAGCAGAACCAAAACCCAAGCAGGTCACTCAGAAATATATCCAGATGGCTCTTGAAAGTCTCCAGAGAAGGAGAGTCCACACTCTCTCTGGGGGGTCTGTTCCAGGGCTCTGTAACCCTTACAGTAAAGAAATTCTTCCTCATGTTGAGGTGGAGCATCCTGTGCTCTTACCTTGAATCCATTGCCCTTATCCTGTCACAGGGCACAAGTCCTACACTGGACATGGCAGAACACTTCAGCATGTGTATGTCTCTTTACAGACATGAATCTGCAGGTTGTCAGTGTCATTTGAATTGTAATACTCAGAAATGTTTGAGTGTCTGTTTCGATGGATACGTAACTTAAGTAAAATGTTGTTACTTAATTTTCAGATGGTTATCAGGCTGATTTTTGTTGTTCTGCCAAACAATTTGATCAAGCAGCTGAAGAAGCACAGTCCAGCAAAAGTGACCATCAGTCTAGCAAAACATTACCTTCTCGAGGTCAGACTACCAAAACCCAAGCCAGAGACCGACCAAAATCCAGCTCAGCAGAGTCCACAAATCACAGCAAACTTCCTCTAGTGCCTAACAATGTTCTGACACCCCAAGAAGGAATAACTTCTAAGAAATCGGAGAGCCTCACTAAAGCTTTAAAATTTGAAAAAGCTAATTGTTCTTCTGAGAGCCAGTATGTGGCCCTTTCTGAAGAAAAGATGGCTGGGAAAGATCTTGCCAAGTCCACTGAGAATTCTTCGAGTTCGGAAGACTTGTCAAAACCTGTGTCAAGAGGCAGTCATGGAACACACAATAAAATATCAAGGAACACAGTTCAGTCTTTCTCAAAGGTAACGTGTAATAATTCCCTCCAAGACAAAACTGTGAGGAGTTCTCCAAAGAATGAGATTTTACATCCTGATAACAAGAAAGGCTCTGGTGAACCCCAGCAAGACTTACTGCTCAGTAAGAGTTTAGAAACTACATTTAAAAACATCTTGGAACTTAAAAAAGCTGGGAGACAGCCACAAAACGAGGCAACAAGTAGTGGCTCAGTTGAATTAGAATTTCCTACTTTTTCACCTATTGCTTCACAGGAGAACTGCCTGGAAAAATTTATTCCAGACCACAGTGAAGGTGTAGAAACAGACTCTATTTTAGAAGCAGCTGTAAATAGTATCTTAGAGTGTTAATAGTTACAGTTCCATGGACAAGTTGATGTTTCTCTTGGCAGAAGCAAATGTGAATGACACCACAATTACAGCCTGACATGCATTTAAGGTTAACCTTTCTAAACTAGATTCTGTTCTGTGTTTGAGAGCAATACTCATTGTGGTTACAGTGAGATACCCAAGTAAAGTTAATCCTTGTTAGAATGCAGTCTGTTAGGGCCTTACTGTTTCAAGTATTATTATGATAATGCTTTTGATAATTGTGCAGTACTGCAACATAACAAGGTTGCAGATTGTTAGGCCCTATGTAACATGGTAATATACTGACAATCACAGTCATTTGAAAGGATATATTTATTAAGAAAATGTTTTTAAAAGGCAATGGAAGCAACAATTCTCCCCTACCCTTCTCTTCCACAAATCATCAGATTTTTAGTTTTTATGGAAAACCCACTGTACCTCTATTCAGAAGTGATTATTTGCTTTGTTAATGAATCTGTGTTCTAGGATTCTTAAGTTGGAAGGATATCATCAGTGTGTTTACAAGGCTTCTTAATTTAAACTTAAGTGCTTTTCTATTGCTTTCTGAGCAGAAACTAGTACTTGATGATATATTTGTAGTGGGTAACTTTAGTCTGTGGGATGATATTATATGATCTTAGTCACAGTGGCATGATATGAAGTAATAAATGCTTGACTAAGGAAGATAGAATGGAAGCCAATAAATGGCAAGTGTACAGGATGAGGCCATGATAGAGCCATGAATTTATATATATAACACATATATATGTTAACTCTTGAGGAAAAGATTTTGCATTTTATAATTGGATGTAGTCAGCCTTGAGTCTTTCTGAAGTGGTATAAATGTGTTGGGTTTTTTAAAAATTTGTTGTTTGGGTTTTTTGTTTGGTTTTTTTTTTTTTGTTTTTGTTTTTTTTTTAGACCAAGTGTCAAAAGCACTTTTATTTGAAAACAATTATGATATTTGTAGCTTATATTTTAAGAGGACATTAGCCTTACTCTGATTAAATTTAAAGGCCAGTGTTTATTTTTTATTTTTTTGCTTTTTGCTGTCAGAGAGTGTTAAATCATCCACCGTAGCAGTCATAAGTATCAAAAGATGTACAGACCAAAGTCGATCAGCAATCCTATTGCTTAAACATATCGAAAAGTGTGTAGTTATTATTTCATATTGTAGAGCCGAGTGAAACCATTGCATGGTTTGTATTTGGCTTCCTGTCATGTTGTTAAGAAAGAATCTTATTATTTTATTTATTTATTTTAATCTATGACATCTTTTTTCTTTTCTTTTTTTTGCTGCCCATGCTGCTTTTTCCTAGGTTACTTTGGTCGTGAGTGCTTTTGTGCACGTAAATGTGCTGACATTTGTCACATGGGTGTAGTGCATATGTCTGCTCAGGAGGGTATAGCTTTTGTGGTTTCTAAGGTATGCTCGTGTTCTCACTCAGACCTCCACAATCTCTAAGAAAAATTACCAGCCATTTTCCAGACTTGCTGATTACAATTTCGTGATATAGAGGCTCATTGTGACAAGCTGTGGTTGTCAGTCAGATTGCCAGGAAGGAAGACAAAAAGTTTTGCTATCATTTATTTCAGTCTGTTTAAATAGTGCAAAAGAAAGAATTAGATTCTTGTGACAGTAGAAGATTGCAGTGCAACTCAGTATTGAGTTACAGTCCACTGTCTGACCACTAAAGGAAACCAAATCTAGAAAGCAATGTGAGAAAGAAGAACTTCCTTAAAATTAATTTCCCCTTCAAGGTGAATGGAAATACTGGTTTTGTATTTTACTGATTGCCATTTAAAAAAATTGTGCCAATTTCAAAGTACGTGTTTGTAAAAACCCAACATTCCCAAGTGTTGTATAAAATATTAAAGGTAATAAGTATTGCCAGTTTTAAATTTTTAGTTAGGTGTCCATAGAATAGACTCTCAGGCCATTAGTTGTTTTCTTATTGGCAAAACTGACAATATACTCTTCACCTATTGCCTTTTTAGATTTAATAATCTGCTTATGGCTGTGTATCCTGATGTGTATTTTATTTTACCATTTTGGAAATTTGACTGTTTTAAACCACCTAGGAAGGAAAACAGCAAGTTACACAGCTGCATGTTAACTGGTTAAGTTTTTCTTTTATAGGGAAAAACAAAAGTTGCACATTCATTGATCCACTTGCTTTTTGTACCACCACAAAATGGATATGGGGTTTCCAGCTTCTCTACAGCAAATACATGGTGGGAGTATCAGGCTATGTGTCTTCTGTTGGATCTCATTTGGGGATGGGGGACAACAGCATATAAAAAATGAGAAATTATATAAATAATCATGGGTGATTCGGTCAGACACATTTCTCTGAATTACTTATGAGAGGAACCCATTGAACAATCCTAGCAAGATTAATCTTAAAATTATTACTGTTCTGTTCACTCCTTTGTATTAATTTCTAAAGGAATTCTGGTACGTGTTGAAGCAGTAAATGAAAGAATTGTGTTTTTGTTGTGCTTAAAAAAAAAAAGGTATGAATTTATTAATCATACGGGCTCAAGTCCAGCAAAGTATTGTGAATGTGCATGACTTTAAACATGTTTTCATTATTTTGCTGGATCAGCATTGTGGTTTCAATGTTATTTAATACTGCCTAATATTAAAACACATTTTAAACTGGCAATTAAGAAAACTGTTTGTTTTGATGATTTTAGTATAATTTATCTGTTAGCTTAGGGAGGCCTTACAGACTGACTTCACTTAAAGAGGATGTGTCACTTATTGTCAGTGTGGTATGGACTTTATTTGCTTAAATACCTTCATTTGTAAAGTATGTCTCACTTGAAATTGCTTTGTATACATTTTGTAAAAATATTTATAAAATGTTTTGTAAAAAAAAAAAGTATAACAAATTGCAGTTTATTTTGTTATGTTGGATAAATACTGTTAAAAGACACAAGTCAGTAAATATATTGTTAATCCATGGATAGGAAATGTTTAGTTGGAGATTACAAATTGAAACAACCATTGCAATACAGCCAAAGATTTGGGAAAAAATGCGTATCTGTGGTTGTCTTGATTTAACCTAGTTGAATATTTACATTTCCAAAAGAGAATTGTTCACAGTTTTAAGTAATAATACGGATGGAAGATATTCTTACTCCTGTGCTTCTTATAATGCATCCCTGTTATAAAATACCCAAGAGGCAAACTCTCCATACTCGATGAATCTCTCTGCATGTACAGTGTTGGGACTTGGCTCATGGGGCATTGTAACTCCACAGAGTAATGGAAGTCTCCACATAACAAGGTTGCCAACAGTCCTGCTCTGTTGTCTTTACAAGCCTTGCCATGGCAAGGTTACTGGGACACACCTGCCTCTTCCAGCATGTGTTGACAAGGTAGAGACATCATCCACCTGATGTGTCAGGGGAATGGGATAAAAGAGAGGGCTTTTGGTAGTCAGCTGGCCACCTCATTCATGCTACTGGTTTCAGAGTCGTGCCAGTTTTAGTTGGTTATAGACAGCTGTTTTTGCAGTATTTCCCATTCCTTCCTTTTGGCCGTGAGAAGGTACTACAATTGCTGGTGTTACAGTGCTTCTTCCTACCTTAACTAGAGTGATGAACTTTTTCTTACTGTGATTGAATTTTTCAGAAAGTATGCTGAGATTCTGATCTAGTAAGCTCTTATGCTTGGAACCTCAACACTTTGTTTTTGGAGGCTTTGTTCCTAAGCGAAGGATTGGTGAAGTGCACTGCCTCTCAACTTGGAGTAGGGCCTGGAGTATTGAAAGGTAGAAATCTTCATGGTTAGTATTTGTTATTTTGTCAGTGAGACAAAATAAACATGCTTTTCTGGATGTTTTCTGCATGGATTCATACAGGAACAAAATGAATAAAATAAGTTGTGTATTATTTTAATTTCTGCTTAGGTTAGGATGGCTAAGCATCTTGGATTCTTTTTTTTTCATTGTCATATTCCTGTAGGATTACGCAGAAACTTTCTGGGTTGAGACACATTTGTTGCATAGTTGACCATGCAGCTGTCTTCACTGTAGGATGGTTTTTTTTGTTAGAACAATATGGTGTGTTTTAAAAATTGCCTTTCAATAGCATTTTTGTCATAGGGTTTGTTGTATTTATTCCAAAACTTATGGCAGAATTTCTGAATATTGGAGCATGTATGTTAGCATTAGTGTGCATTAGCATAGCTAATTAAAAAAGTCAGAACACTTCATTTTGAGGACGACTACAAAGAAAAAAAAAATACCTGAGTAAGCTTGGCACATGGAAAGATAAGTAATTTTAAACCTTAGAGAACTTTCTCGCTTCTTCAGGAAATGTTTACTTTACAAGCCTTTGAATTTTTTCCTTTAGGATTGTACCCACTTTGTCTCAGACTTACCACAATGGTGCATTTGTCAGACCAGCTTCAAGAAATGCAAGAAATTGCCTTGATGATGACTTAGGGGGCACCCATCATTTTGGTTAAAGAAAATCATTGCAAAGGATAAATCTCAGCAAAGACCTGAACAGCAGCAGCTCTGGTGCAGATATAGAACACTGTACAGGTTCTGTAGTGATGCATTTATTTAAGTATTTGTTTATAATTTGTGGATTGGCATTTGTCTGTCTATGCTGCTAGCCTTGCAAGTAGTCATTGTACTGGAAACTGAAAAAAATGCATCCATAATAATGCATTGCTGTAGGTAAACAACAAGCAAACTTGAGAGAAAGCCTCTGCTCTACTAGGGAAGAAGAACATATAAGGATACAAAGTGTCCAACTGAAGCAGTATTTTTGGTGTAAAAGTGAAAACCTCTGAAGTTGCTGTGTTGGGTGCTGGGCATAAAACTGCTTTTTTTTTTTTTTTTTCTAGACTTGAAGTTTTGTGGGGAGAAATGGAGAATGGAGGAAGAATTTAACTCAGAATTAAAGGCTCTTGTGTAGTAATGTTCACTTGGCCTTAAAATGCTAGCTTTTGTCTAGGTGGTGTCATTTTTTTCTGTAGAGTAGTTGTCTTCTAGAATGTAATGCTCAGTCCAGTGCTGCTTTTGCACTGCTGGAATTTTCTGAGGAAGTAGTGGTGTGTTTTTCTTGATATTGTAATCACTTAGGTTGGAAAAGACCCTTAAGATCTTGAAGACCAACCATTGACCTAGCACTACCAAGTCAAATGAGGTGTTCTCATTTGAGATAAATTTTTGCAACTATGTTAATGAAAAAAAAAGCAATTTTAGAAAAGTAAGGGTTAGCAAGATTAGTTAGTCCCTGTTGGTATATCTAGACAGCTTTTACTGTTTCAGCCACCTTTTATGTCTATGTAATTTTTCTTTACCTAGTAAAGTAGTGATACTAGTGGCCAAATTTTCAGAATTACCCTGCACATTTGGCTATACAGGTTCCTTGTTGTCACAAGTTTATTACAACTTGTGAAGATAATGATGTTTCTCATTCTAATTAATCTGCCAAAACAGGTTTGTTGTGGTAGAGCTCCACTGTCTTTGGCCACCACTGAGGTGGAAGTGATAGACCTAACTCTCATGTTCCTTTCTAGACACCTGACACGTAGGGCCTGATCCACAGTTTGTTGAATCAGTGGAAAGATTTTCAATTAAGGATTGTGGTGATAATACTTATTTTTAAAAAATAAAATGCATGAAATTTAATTGATATAATACCCCTGGGTGGGAGGCCATGGATGCAGGGACTCTCAGATTCCACAGTGATGACCATCTTAACAGCTAGGTAAGTAGCATTATATAATGGGGTAATCTGGGGTGGTCATTAAATAAAATGTGTTCATCTAAGCAGGTTGCTATGTTTTTCTTCTAAATGTTGTACACTTTTATTAATTACTTCACAGTTGTGAAAATACAAAGCTTTAGTCTGTGTTGTGAACTTTGGCTCCAAATGTTCATACTGAGATGTGAAACCATGTAAAAGTCATGGTGAGAATTTCCTGCACGTGGTTTTATGTCAGGTAAGCAGTACAGTGTTTGAAATTAGAGAAATGAGCTAAAATAATTGTCATCTATATGAGGCTAAAATCCTGAATGAATTATTGTGATGAAACCTGTAGTTCAGCATCTCAAATGAAGTTCAAAAATCACAAATGGTAAAATTTAATTGAGGGAAGTACAAGGTTGAAATAATTAAAATAATTCATGTCAATTCTGAGCCCTGTCTCAGCAGTTGAATTCTCATCGACTTCAAGCTCTGGGAGTTACTTCAGAGATACTCAAAGCTGACAGCCTTTTCAAATTACCAGCACATAAAAGACTCTGAAAAAAAGGTGCGTGTGTTTTAAACTTTTCTTATAACTTCTAAAGCTGTAATCACAAATCATGCTAGTGTTTTTGTGATTGCCATTTGCTGACAGGTCGGGCAGCACTAGGCTTCTGAGAGCTGCATGCAGAAGAGCTTAAATATGGATATTTAGATAATGTTCTCACACTGCAGAGCTCAGCCACTGGGCTAGTACTGATAAATATGCATATAAATGTCTGTTCTGTTCTCTCTAAGGTACTTTAAGTGTGTAGCCAACATTTCTCCACTATTACAGAATTTTAATTACCTTTAAAGTTCAATTTGAAACTGATTTCATCTTGGGGCAGAACTTCTTCCAGAGTCTCATTCCGAAGTACAGTAATGAAATTTCAATTATCAATTAAGTGGTTTAGGCTCTTTCTTTATCAGCCACACTGTGGTTGAGGTCTGTATCCTTTGTGAGCAGCAGCAGTTGGAAACCTGCTGTTGTTCATTTCACAACCTGTTATTGCTTGGTGTACCTGACTCTGATAAATGGCAAATAGAAAAAAAAAATGCATGTGGTTAGTATTACTCAGGTAAAACAATTCAATTTTCACCATGCTTTCAAGCTAAAATTAATCAGGGAATAGGGGATTTGGAAGACAGGGACCAGTGACAGACCAGTTTGCTGTGCCAGTGAATTATTCGATACTGAGTGTTGAGGAGCTGACTCTGAAACCTTCATGTATACAGAAGAAAATTCAGATGAAGCTGAAGGAGACAAGGCTCTGGGGGTTGTAAGAGGTGAGCAGGAAGGTAGGTGGGTCTGTATGTGGAATGGGTTTTGAGAGGGCCTTTGAGTGATTAAACTTGATTTTAAAAATCTGGAATGTGTTTTACACCCAGGAAGTTGTAAAGGATTGTATCCGTTTCTGCATTGGATTACACAAGTAACAAAATTACTAAATTTTTTTTTTTTTTTTTTTTTTTTCAATTGCACTTCTGAGAGTGTCTTGCTAAATGTTTATTTCTATGTCTTACTATTACACAGATGGACTCAACACACAGTTTTGAAAGAACATAGCTAATGAGCAAGGTTTGGTTTAAAACTAAGCAAAAAACTGAGTAAACTCCAAAATACTGTGGAACTGGGGAAATGTTTTCATAATACTGAATGAGCACCATTGGCAACATACACCTTACCAAGAGGTAAGGAACGTGTGAAATCTGTATGCTACTGTGCTGTGTTTTTCTCAGGTTAAATTTTCCCAATTAAAATAAAAGGGTAGAGAAAATGTATACAACCTTATAACAACCAGTAATAAATGAGTACTGAGTGTATGAGAATGTTATGTTACTCTTGCCTGTTAAGGAGGGTGATTCTGTAACAACTGATCTGGGAGTTAAAATCAATTTCCCAAAGAACTAAAGACCTGTGTTTTTTGAATGATGATGCCACATTTGCTTTGTCAAAGCTGAAAGATGGGTGCTGCCTTGCTCTGTTTTTTTTTTTTTTGTTTTATTTTGTTTTTGCTTTATCCTTTGGTAATCAAATTTGAACCCCCTTAGTAAAGAAGCATTCTCAGGTACTTCTAGCATTGAGTTACTTCCACCTCTTTATGCAGCAGTGTTCTGTCAGAGGCATTGTGATCAAACAGAACTGTACAAATAGTAACTATTTACTTGTACTCCCATTTTCCATAAGGGGATAAAACAACTTTTTGGGGAATTTAGTTTTATGCCTTCAATTTGTAAGCTCTCTAGCTGAGACCACTTTTTGCTCTGTGCATGTGTTCTAGCATTTACCCTTAGCAGCATGAAAGTATTTTCTTCCTTAGTTGGCTAGCTCAGAAGAAATAGTAATATAGGTACCAGGGCAAGATTGTTAGTGACAGCGAAAAATGCAAATTTGATGCTTTTTTAAAACTTTTTATATTTTATCTGCCATGTAGTTTCAGATCTGAAGGTGCTAATAGCAGTTTTATAGCTACAACTCTCACCAAGGTACAGTCGTGGAAATGGTGAAGACTGAAGGTTGGAGTTAACTATGCCAGCAATGGTGAGATGGGGTTAAAGGAGCCTTAAATATCATAGGCAAATACAATTCTGTTTGTATGTACTGCAATCGAAAGGCTATATTTGACTTGAAATCCAGTTTTCTTGTGTGCAAGGAGAAGAAGAAAAGGAGCAGGCATAAATTGTTAAAGGTCCATTGTTTTTTAGAACAGCCAAACAAAAAAGGTTTTTTGCTTGATTCTTACATCTCTTTCTTTACTTGAAAAGGCTGCAGGAGCTTTAACATTAGTGAGTTGACTTAGTCTTCTGTAAAAGGTTTTAGAAAAGGGAAGGTGGAAAGCAGAACACTCAGTTATGTGCATACATCCATTCCAGGGGTAGTTCAGCAACACCAGGTTCTATGCAAATAAACAGTAGGTTTCAATTGTTGGCTGCTAATTATCACCTAAATTTGATTTGCACGCTCTTCAAAGGGCCTCATATCTTTCCATTTAGTTACTTGGTTTCAGTGCTATGAATCTTTAATTCAAACCAAACGTTGGGTCAATTTCCAGCTGGAAAAAAAATATGTGAGGAATGTGTTTATCCATGGTCATATCAGTGTTTCTCTAGTTCTATATATGTGGTGATTCATGGCCTCAGTGGGGAGGGGAATTTGTGTCAATCCGTGAATTGGCTTTGCCTGTTTGGCAGGTTTGTAAAGGGTTTGGTCAGTTGTAGAAGGGTTTAAATAATTGTGCCTAATAGGATGGTTCTGGTGGCTTTGAGAAGGAAGGTAAAGTTTTAAAATTACACAGATGTAACAACATCTTGTTCTGAGTACATTTTTTCCCCTCAGTTATTATTTTCCCTTACATGACATCAGGTCAGTTGTTTCTTTGTGCATTTTTTCTGCTCCTGGAATTTTCTTTTTAATCTTTATTGTCAGGGTATTTGTTTCTATAGGGGGAGAAGTTTCAGCCTAAAGTCCCTGAGGACACTGAAATAATGGTTGCAGGTCTTTTGTCCACCAGAAGCATAAACTACAAAATATAGGCCTATAACAAGGAAGAAAGGCAACTTAAGAAATGCCTGAATAAGTGATGGATTAAGTAGCTGTTGAACTCCACCTTAGAAACCTTGCAGTGCTGTGTCATTTGGACATTGTGTTGGGCAGCTGGCTTTGCATAACCCTGCTTGAGCAGGGGCATTGGACAAGATGACCTGCAATGGTCTGTTCCAACCTCAGCCATTCTGTGATTCTGTGCCCGTAATACTGAGCAAAAATTGTGAAGAAAGAATATTTAACTGTGCAGTACCAGTTGTCGCTTTGGTTTCACCGAGTGTAGTTTTGAATTGAAATTTTTGGGGTCAGGCAAGTGATGTGTTTATTGAAAAATACACTCCTTTCTTTATGACTTAAAAAGAGAATGTATTGCCAGGAATACATTAAAGTTTTTTTACCAGTCATGTACTTAGGACTTTAGAAAAAACAATTACAGGTGTTTGTATGACTATTTATTCTACTTACAGGAGCCTCTTTTTACACTCCCTTAGCACGGCTTTGTGCACGTGTCAGACAGTGTATTATGTGTTTATGTATATTCAGCACATTCTGACCTTTTGGATCTGCAGTTACCTTTGTCATACAGCTTTTTAATTACATGGACTTGGACTGCCTGTGCTTGTTCCCAGGATTCCTGTCTCTGCATAGGACAGCACAGGTACCTTGTACGGGGATTCAGGTCTATTCAAAGGCTTGTCTGTGTGCTTAAAAGTTACATCAAAGTAAGTTACATAAAAAAAAAAGTTACATCAAGGCCAAAGTGCCCTGTCTGAACAGCATCTCAATTTCCTAGGTCAGCATTGATGCCCACCTTCTTAGCCTTCTCTAAGAGACAAAACTTCCTCCTCTGATTAGCTCTGCTGGGAGGACAGCACCCACCTCCCAGATCCTGGGGACTCCCAGTACCAGTTGTTGTGATGGCAAAGTAGCAGCTGGCAGTAAAGTAGCTCTCACCTTTAGCAGAGCTGGCTCTTGAGTATATTCCAAATGCCACAATTAGTGATCCTCAGCTGGGGAACCTGCTATAGCTCATAACTCCAGGCAGTCATTCATACTGTGTTTCCTTGATGGAGTGAATGTTCTTCATTTTAATAGGTCTTATCTGTTTTTACCAATAAAAATATTTGATGTCCCTCCTCACCCACAGGCTCTTTTTGTTCTCTGTTCTGCTATCCACAACACAGTAGCTGCCAGCTTCTTCCCTTTGATAGCACTCTTGATCACTTCATCTCATGGTGAAAGTGGCACTGGCAACTGTGATCTGAGCACAGATGGAATACTTACAAGGTCCTTGTTCAGACATTTGAGCCTCAGCTTATTCTGCACCTTGGAATCAGTCCTTGTGATAAAAATTTATTGTTTAGTGCTTTTTTGCTTTAAAGGATCCAGCCACAGAGCAATCTGCCATCCAGCTGTCTGGGTACTTAACAGCCACAGCAGGGAAAAGGGTAAATCCCATCAGTGAACTGCTGCCTATAAAGGTTGTTAGCCAGCCCTGCTAATTGGTAACAGCTATTTGCAGTTGCATGTAGATTTGATACAGAGTCTTGCAAAAAAAGATATTCAAGACCGGGCACTCCTGTTTCCTCTCCTGCATGTAGGAATGCACAGACCTTCCAGGGTCAGGATCCTCACAAACCAGGAGTGTGTGGTGCTGGTTCGGTGCAGGTGTTAGATCCTGACTTAGCTGTTGGGATGCCTGATAGCACTGTACCTGATGTAGCCCTCTGGCCTCCTTTACCCTCAGCTAGGTGGCTGTGTTTAAGCTTAAATCACTGTTACTTCTGGATATAGATTGGGAGTGTTCTTTGAAATGTTTATTTTCCCAAGAGAAGGAAGAAGGAATTGGGGGCAGGTAAACACTAGAACCTGAGTAAAAGCTAAAATTTGCTCTATAGACCCATTTTTTCCCTGCATTTTGAAAAAGCAGAAAGAAATAGCATGTGTGGAATCTGAAAGGAGACTCAATAGTACTGCAAAACGTGAATTTCTCCCAGTTATCTTAATGGAGTGTTGATTTTAAAACCAAAACCTTAAGTTCACTGCTGCTTGCTATTCAATTACTACCCAGTTAATGCATTTGGTTAGTTCAGCTGGGGGTTACTATTCTTTGTTTTGGGGTCTGTGTCAGTATGGACGCTTCAAGGAAAACATGCCTTTCAGATAAGTAAATAATTAGACCAACTAAATCTGAGACTATGGAAGCAGGAATAAGCCAGGAAAAAACTGGTAATAATGTAATTCCATTAAAATTAATTTGAATAAAGTATTACTTTCTGTTATGCTGAAAAGAAAACAACACAACATAGTAAAAAGGGAGTTGAGACTTGGGAAATTAAAAGTGGTTTTGTGTTTACAAAGGCATCAAGTAACCTGACAAAATATATCTGAAACAGAGAAGGTGAATCAGAAGCCCATGTAAACTTGAAACAGAGGAGAACAGGACAGTTAGCAAAGCAAAGGGTAAGCATCAGGTAAGGTTAAAAAAACTTAATTATTAAGAATATAACTGTTCCATAGTAATTACAGAATAGTAGTTACTGTCTTGTGTAGTGGCAGGTTTACTTCCTGGTACAAGGATTTGAAACCTTGAGTGCCATAAGATGAAAAAACCCACCCTGGTTGATGACACTCTGCCCTTTTTCATGAGAAAATTTGTAAAAGTTGTAACATTAAAGGTAAATTAAGATCTGATTATTCCTTTTCTGCAGTGATCTTTGATCTGCTTCCCTGAATCTCTTGTACATTTATTCATGTTCTATACTACTAAAACAAACCCAGGGTTTTTAATTGCTTATGATAGAAATCATATGGAACAAGGAATTATTTCCAAAAATTCTGGAGCTTTCTGGGCTCTTACAGAAGGGATATTTCTCTGGGTTTAAAATCTCTCCTATTTTAGTCAATTTAGTCAATTACAATGTGGTTTGCACAACAGTTTCATGATTCTCCACGAGGTGGAGGAAGCAGCTTGTTGCTTGTGTGTGTGGAGGCTGTGCAGGGCTCCTGCTTCCCACCTCTCCCACCGCCCAGACCCCTCGCTGCCTGGCCTCTGGGACTGCTTGGAGGTGGGGTGGCAAGAACCATAGAATGGTTTGGATTGGAAGGAACCTTAAACATCATTGAGTTCCAAACCCCCTGCAAGGTCAGGGACACCAAGAACGAGCTCTGAAGGCTTCTTGCTGGTTTGCTTCATTTCAAAACAACAACAGTGGTTTCAGTATTATGAATCATCAGCTCCTAAAGAGCTTAGTGAGGGATGCCAGTGTGGTCAGGTCTGCTTTTTCATCAGGGAAATGTACTCCCACAGATGTACTATGCTTGTCCTGTGGTCATAGAGCATGGCAGTGGCAGGGCTGTCAGACAAACAGAGTTCTCTGGGTGCCCTGCACCTCATTCACTCCTAGAGGTTGAATTCACTTTAAAACTAGTGCTCTTCATGTATTGAAATAGCAGTAGCAAAACCAGCAGCTAGTGTCTGTCATTAAAATATTGTAACTTATGTTAGATTTCTTCTGAAGGCTCAGATAGTATGAACTCCTTTTTTTTTTTTTTTTTTTTTTTTGGTTTGTTTGTTTTTTGGTTTTTTTTTTTTTTGTTGACTGTGGGATGTGGAAGGACCTACCTTTGTGCAGTTAGCCCTGAGCAAACATGGGACCTGTGTTTTCAGTCTGTGCAGCTCCTAAAAATCAAAGTCCCTGTAATTTTCTTTCCTTGTCTCAAGCCCTGTCATCTAACTGAATGATTTTTATTTTTACCTGTGATTTTGTAGGTCAGAAGAACAGAAAATATTAGTTTTAAAATTCAATTAAGTTAATTTCTGTTGGGAAAAAAAAAATGTTAACCTTTAAAGAGGGTTCAACATTGCTTCTGTTTTTTCTCTGGTCATCTTATGGCAGACCATGTGAGTTATTTTTCAAGGCGTTAAAGTGTGTTTGCAGTAGTGCTCTGGTAGTTTCTGAGTTGCACAGGGCTAACTCAATTGTAAAAGAAGATAAAAAAAATCAAGAAAAAGCCTTTGAAATTGGATGCTATTATGATGACTTAAAATATGCAATCACAGGAATATAACTGAGGACAGAAATAATAAATTGCTTAGAAAGAAGGATGAAAAGAGGTCTTCAGGAATCATTTCATCCTTGATCCACAGTGTCTGTACCGTTCTTGGCAGAAAGTTGTCTATGGTTGCAGTTACAAGCTTTTACAGAAGGTTTTTTTGCTTCCCTCTGCCCCAGAGAGTCTGTTGACCTGCCTGTTTCTGTGTTCCCACAAGCATTGTGTTGCCATAAATGAAGCATGTGTGAGCTTAGAAAGGAGGACTTTGAAATTTCCTACAGCTTTTGTGTGTGCTATATATTTCAGGTGAGATTTGGTCTTTGTTGCACTTGTGACAAACTAAATACTGTTAACAAACTTTACAGAAAGAGGTTTGCAAGAGCTGAGCCTTGCTAGCTGTTGTGAAAGCTAAAAGCATCTGTTTTGTTACTGTAGGCTCAGTTGATTGGTGTGGCAAATCAGTCAGATGACCAAGCCCCAGTCCCTCTCTAGAAGCTTAAAATTCAGGTGATCATAGTTACAGTGAGTAGAATCTTAGCTTTAACAAGCAATTTAATAGTAATATACTTTCTCTAGATAAAGGGGTAAATATATCAGAACACCTGCCAAACTACTTGAGGGAAATTTAATCCTGAAGAACCTGCCAGAGATGCCTGATCTCTGAAGCTATTTGATGTGAGTTGGTTGTCCTTGAAGAGGCAAAACTTATCTCCAGTGTCAGATGTGTAACCTGGGAAAGGTGTTAGATTCTCTGCTGCATCATGACTATCCCTCCAGCTCTGTCATCATGGAGTATTGATATAAAATGAGGCTATACCAAGCTATAGGAATCAAATTTTACTGGCGTGGCTCAGAAGTTCAGCAGATAAAAGTAAGCATGAAATGAACCCCGTCCTAACTAACCTTATCTTTTATGACAGGGTCACCCTCTTAATGGATGAGGGAAGGGCTGTGGATGTTGTCTGCCTTGACTTTAGCAAGGCCTTTGCCACAGTTTCCCACAGCATTCTCCTGGAGAAGCTGGCTGCTCATGTTTGGATGTGCACACCCTTCAATGGATAAAAAACTGGTTGGATGTCTGGCTCCAAAGAGTTGTGGTCACAATGGAGTTAAATCCAGCTGGCAGCTGGTCATGGGTGCTGGGACCACTCCTGTTTAACATCTTTATTGATGATTTGAGTGAGGGGATAGAGTGCACCTGCAGTGAGTTTGCAGATGACACCCAGCTGGGTGGAAGTGTTGATCTGCCTGGGGGTAGGGAGGCTCTGAGGAGGGATTCAGACTGGTTTGGTTGGTGGGCCAAGGCCAATAGTATGAGTTACACCAAGGCCAAATGTTGGGTCCTGCACTTGGACCACAACAACCCCCAGCAGCACTACAGGCTTGGGGGAGTGACTGGAGAGCTGCCCAGCAGTGTGGGACCTGGGGTGCTGACTGACAGCAGCTGAACATGAGCCAGCAGTGTGCCAAGGTGGCCAAGAAGGCAAAAACCATCCTGGCCTGTATCAGGAACAGTGTGACCAGCAGGGCCAGGGAGCTGATCCTACCCTTGTACTCAGCCTTGGTGAGTCTGCACCTCGAGTGCTGTGTGCAGTTGTGGGCATGACAGTATAGGAAGGGCATGGAGGTGCTGGAGAGGGTGCAGAGAAGGGCAACTGGGCTGATCAGGGTTCTGGAGAACAGATCTTCTGGGGAGAGGCTGGAGGAGCTGGGGCTGTTCAGCCTGGAGGAGATGGAGGGGAGACCTTATTGCCCTCTACAATTACCTGAAAGGAGGCTGTAGTGAGGTGGGTGCTGGCCTCTTCTCCCCAGTGACCAGTGACAGGACAAGAGGAAATGGGTTCAAGTTGTACCAGGGGAGATTCAGATTAGATATTATGAAAATTTTCTTCACTGAAAGAGTGATGAAGCATTGGAACCGGTTACCCAGGGAGGTGGTGAAGTCATCATCCTTGGAGGTATTAAAAACTGGGTAGATGTGGTGCTTATTTATGTGGAGATTATTTAGTAGTTAAGGTTTGTAGGACTGACAGTTGGACTTGATGATCTTCAAAGTCCTTTCCAACCTTAATGATTCCATGATTCTTTTTGTGCTGATGGCTATAATAGCTCAAACTGGGACCAGTCTCCTGGTGCAGGAAGATTTGTATCTTAGAGGTTGCAACAACATTTTTTCCCTGTGCAATTCATTATCCTGATTGCTAGTTCCCTTTATCACATTGATGTTATAATTTATAATATTTTAAAAATCTTTATCAGATCTTCTTTTATTTGCTGGTGGCTCAGGCTGACTGAAAAAAAAGTCCAATAGATCTATAAAACATGTGGTGAAGTGAAAAATACACCAAAATTTCACTTCTGTGTTCTGGCCAAATCTATCTTCTGGGAGTTGCTACTCTAGCCTGCTCTGTGCTGGAGAGCCATTTTTCTCATCTTCACTTAGCTGCAAAATTGTGCTTCCTCTTATGCTGGGGCCAAACACATCCCGAGAAAAAATTGCTTGGTTTGCCAAACATGCAGCTGATGACACATGTATTTATGCTCCCTGGCAAACTAAGTTAAACAAACAAGGATTGTGCTGGGCAGATGTTGTAGAAGGTAATAGTTCATTATAACTCAACTATGAGCAGCTTCTTCTTTCCAGTTATGGCATCTCTATGCGTCACTTTCCCAAGAGATTAGTATTATGGGTAAAAAATATACAGAATATCAAGTCTTGGAAGCACAGTAACTATACATTAGGGGATAGTAGCTGGAATGAAGGGTCTGAGGGCATGTACATCTGTCTCATTTTGTTAAAAGCACAGTTGTTTCTACCTCAGATATGAAACTGTTAAATTAATTCCTGAAAACTCAGTCATTTGGTTCTCAGGGTGCCTAAATTCAAGCCGTGTTTCAGTAACATCAGGTTCTGTGCAAATAAACAGTAGGTTTCAATTGTCTGCTGCTAATTATCACTCAAATTTGATTTGCACGCTCTTCAAAGGGCCTCATATCTTTCCATTTAGTTATTTGTTTCAGCACGATGAATCTTTAATTCAAACCAAACGTTGGGTCAGTTTCCAACTGGAAACAAAAATGTGAGGAATGTGTTTGTCCACAGTCATATCAGTATCTCTCTTTAGTTCTATATATGTGGTGATTCATGGCCTCAGTGGGGAGGGGAATTTGTGTCAATCCGTGAATTGGCTTTGCCTGTTTGGCAGGTTTGTAAAGGGTTTGGTCAGTTGTAGAATGGCTTAAATAATTGTGCTTAACGGGGTGGTTCTGGTGCAATTTAGAATAAGGAGTGCAAGTCTGAAGTTACTCAGGCACAAAAAGATCTTGTTAGACTTCAATTCCCATCCCATGTATAAAAAGATATCTATACGAGGATGAAACGGAGAGATGGGATAACATGATCTGGACTCTTCTCTGCTGTGTTGAATCCAAACTTAAAGATGTGCATTTCATATTTTATGCAGGTTCCTTGGTTTTCACTGTGACCCTCTGCCATGTGCATGGCCATAAAATTTCAGTTGCAGAACTGAAGGAATTCTGGACATTTTTCTCTATAAAATAAACAGAAAGCAAGAAATGCAAGAAAGAGGGCTATAGCAACAATAAATTTCATTGTAATAAATACCACATGATCACGATTTATGAAGCAGACAATAAAGACTAATTTAAAAAGAGAAATCCTTCTATTCTCTTTCATGTGGCTAAAGGCAGCATCATTTCTGGCTGTCTCTACTGGAGATTTATTAAAAGATTTAACACCCCCTTCTGTTTTTCTTCTTCTGGAAGCTTGGAGGAGGATACTTTAGTAAATTGTGATTCTTTAGATTTGCATCTGACCTCTGTTTTCTTTTCATGTGGAGGTAGTTGTTAGGAGTTTTGGGTTTTTAAAATTTTTTTTAAAGAACACTTTCAAGGTATTTCTGTAGTATGATGTAGCATTTCCTGCATATTTTTTTCCTAGTGAGCTGAGTAAATGGACCTTATTTTAGATAAGCCCATGAATACTGAAGAACTCCTCCTCAAACTCTGTATATTATCTTTTGATACTGTCAAGGTAGGCCATTTAATCTCTCAGCAAAAGCCTATATTGATTTGGTGCCCAGACAGTCAGCTAAGTCTGAACTGGTGACCTAGTGTAAAAATGTTTGCTGCTTTATTTGAGTATAGATTTTAGTGTTATGGTAAGGATTTCCTTCACCTTACTGTTTTGGGCCTCTGTCAGTCACAACTAAAATCAGGATCCTTCTGAAGTGGAACTGTAATAACAAAATTAGTATCGTGCATTTTTACTGTGGCTGTATCTCTAAGTTGCATCTCAACAGGGTTTGATACAGGGAATCCTTCTTTGGCACATACAAGCTTTTCTTTTTGTCTGGATCAGAGCTTCTGGATTCTGGGGCTCTGTGACTGATTAATCTCCAATCCAAAGAGTTGTATTTTTTCTTGCTACATTGGAGGTAGAGTATGTGCTGGTAGAATTATTACAGCATACAAGACCTTAATTATTTAACATCACCAAAAGTAAAAAGAGACATAACAACAAGTACTTGCCTGTCATGATTGGGGTGAGAAAAATCTGTGGTAGGGATGTTTGGCTTCATAGATGTGTTTCATGTAAATTCCATGGATGTTTTGTAAGGTTCCTTTGTCATGTATGTAGGCACCTCTTTTGTATTATCTGGGACTATTCTGCTCAGGTGATGAACAGCAAAATAGGTAAGACTTTGCCTTTTTACATTCTCAAGGCCTTCAGGTAATGTCTAAAATTATTTGTCTCAGTTAGAGTGAAGCCCTAAGGAATGGTTATATCTCTCCAGAAATATTAAGAGTGGATGGTGGTGGGGTCTATTAAGTTCTTCAATGGTTTAGCCATAATCTTCATAGTAGTTGGAACTTGTTTAGTAAAATCTGAGCATTTACCTTTTTGAGAAACTTCTATCTGCAGGTTAGCTGCCTGGAGTAATGCTTATACCCATGATACCATTGCTAAAATATCTTGGAATCACACTGTTTTGTGGAAGGGTCTCTGTTCCCATTCTTATTCCACCACAGGGTCTGAGTTGAGACTGGGAACTTGTGAATGTGACGCACACTGAAATCACCAGTTCTGACTGAGTGAATGGGCTCTCTTGAGCTACTGCATAGCAATAACTGGTATCCTTCAGGATTTGCATTACATGTGTTTGTTTCACAATTTTCTGTAGCCTAGAATTTTTCTTTGAACTGAGAATTAAGAGAAAATGAGCACTTGAGGATGGGCTGCAATTAATTTTTTCTGACTTTCAGATCATCTCCTTGTTGTGTAACTGGCTTTAAGCACAATCATTTCTGAGGGAGCTATTCCAAATTCTGATACTTAATTTTTCTACCTTCTGAGAGGAGGGGAATGACCTGAGGTTCTCTTCTAGATGAGTAGTGTAAGTATAATAAATGGATTTTAAAGGAAAGATACATTTTTAAAGATATGTTTACTTTAAAATTGTTTTGCTTCGGGAGCAAGGTTGGTTTGTTTTGGTTTGGGTTTTTTTTGTTTTTTTCCCCAAGGTACCCAATTGCTTGAATTTTTTAATGCTTGCTCTTTCTGATACATGGAGGAGGAGGCTTTCCCACTCTGTATTATTTCACTCAGTCTTTCTGTCAGTCTGTCTCCTTAGGTACTTTCTGTGACCCCTTTCTCTTAAGAAAACTTTTTAAATGAAACGATCTTTTGATTTCTGGGTTTTTTTTCTTTGTCAGTTCTGTTACTTTGGTCAGGAGCCTTATGTTGTTGACTCATTGCTTATGAAGAAGAGACACTAACTGCAAATAACCTGATGCATTCCTGGTGATTCAAGACATAACCTCCTAATTATATACATCACTTCAGTCAGAGCCATAATTCCTAATTATATTCTAGACTGGACAAGAAACTAAAATAATACTGTGCTTCAAGTATCTGGTAACTTTAGGTTATTGACTACTTCTGTCTAGAATAGTTTACATCCTTACTGCATATTATTGCTCAGAAATCAGTAACATAGACAGTCTGCATGTGCCAGAGCTTGTATCTCCAACTTTGTGCTGGACGTTTGTACCTGGACTGTCTGGAACTCAAACTGCCTTTACATATTTAGGAATCTACTATACATTGTTTATACTATACATTGCTTTTGGTCCAGCAAGTCTGCTAAACCAGAGTGAACTTGAGATTCGTCTCCAATCATGAAGTTATTTGAATTGTTTATATAGTTAGAATTAGAAAATAAGTATCAAAAGAAGAAATGTGGAGAAAATCAGCTCAACCATATGGGATTTTTAATAGGTTTTTTAAAATGTACTGCTTGGTACAGCTCAGTTCTGAATTGAGAATGGGGAGAAATCAGCTGACCTCCATAAACCTTGGTGTGGCATGGCAGAGATAAGCTCTGTGGAGGACAAAGACAGACATTTTGTCCACTAAAATTATTCTAGAATATCCTTGCTAATCTTCACACCTGAGGAGTTTTGGGGCTGATGTGACCCCCCATGCTGCTTTCACACCTAGGTAACTTTATTAATTTCATCAGGGTGAGGTCAGGAAATTCTCAAAGCACAGAGCAGGTCCATAACCCAGCTTTTATAAGGGCTCCAAGATTAGTGGTGTCCAGGGCGTAAGAACACTGAGAAAAATCTTTAAAATATCCACATAATTTTCCTGCTATGTGTCTATTAAGACAAATGGGCTTTTCTGTCTCAGTTCTCCATGCCTTTGACACCTTGGAGCTGTGTTATGTTATTGCCATGCACGCTGTATGGGGCTGTGTGCTGAGACCCTTGGAAACTGGAGCTGGTGCACAATGTGGAGCTTCATGCCAAGAACAGTTTGGATCAGCTCTGCTGGTTGTTAATAAGTTCCTGGGCAGAATTCAAGGTGTTAGTTTGAACCTATAAAACCCCCAAATGGTTACCCAGGAGGCTGCTTTTCAGTAGTGCAGTGCAGGACTCATAACGGGGATCAACCAGAGACACTTGATCTCACCTTTGGAATTCACTTCCCAAATCCATCCACCTGGGCTAGAGTCTGTCAAGTGTTAGTGTGTGCTGTAAGCTCAGTTTGCCTGATGACCTGGCTGGGGATGGTGTGAGGAACTAGGGGTTTGTTTTATGCTGGTATGTAATTTTAGCTGCTGGTGAGTGTTTCGTTCTGTTTTGTTTCCTTTCACTTTATGCCAGAAAGAGCAGTATTACTGTTTTTGAAATGATACCATAGCTATGGTTTATACCTGCAGTCATGAGGCTGGGACTGAGGCATTGCCAACTTCATTTTAATTAGCTACATTTCTGATTCTGTGGAAGTCAGTTGCGAGTATGCAACTCATTCCCTGGAACTGGGATTTTTCCCCCGAGCAAAACTTTTGAGATTAGATAAGAATCTTTAAAGAAGTTCTGCATAAAGATAGATGAGATCAGGAAACTTGGATAATAGGACTTCTCCTTAAGACTGAGCCCTGTCAAGGTCCCTCTGGGTGGCTTCCCTTCCCTCCAGTGTGTTGACCATGCCACACAGCTTGGTGTCATCAGCAAACTTGCTGGGGGTGCACTTGATTCCACTGTCTGCTGGTGTTTGTGGTGCAACCTGTTTGATTCTCAGCTCATTAAATGAGATGCAGAAGAAGAAGGGAAGCTGCAAAAGAGGGGGTTGCTTTACCTTGATTTCTGATAGAGGTAGGTTGTGCAGTTGCAGTTCTGTAGTGGAGAACACAACTTGCAAGCTGAGCCAACCCTTGTTCAGTGCAGATTGTGTGAGGTGGCATGATGCCATCTCACAGAGCACATCAAGGAAATTAAAGCTTGAAAACTAAATCTGGGATAATTGGGCATGGCTGTGCTGTGCCCTTAAAGAAAATACCTGTAAAAATATTTTTGGGTCTGTAATAATGCAGTTCATGAACAGACAATACTGATGACAGATGAATTTGTTCTGTTTAGCAATAGAAATAATAATACAAGTAATAATACATAGCTGTTTTAAATGGGAAGCTTTGGACAAGTCCATTGACTTAAGGAGACAAAGATCTGTTGCCTCTCTTTTTTTCACCTGGAACTGTCAGGGGAGGGAGGAGAAGGTGTTAGAAAGCTGAGAGTACATATAAATCCAAGGCTGGAGTATTTTATTCACTAGTGGCTCATCTCTGATATTGTTTGGCTATAGACCAAAGTTCCTATCTGATAAGTCAGGATGTAAAACTGAGAGTAATTCATCCACCAAGCACCACAAGCCAGATTTGTCTGGTTTCATGTGTGTAGCTTGTCCCTGTGTTTTTATTTCCATTTGTTTAGACAGATCCCAAATTTAGGTGTTGCACTATATGGTCATCTGCAGGAGAGAGGCACCAAAGCCTCAGTGAACTCCCCAGGCTTCTCACCCACGGGGCCCCGAAACCACTGGGTCCCGATGCAGCACATTCCTTTGTAGAAAAAATGTTAGATGCTCAATCAACCCAAACTTAATCGTTTTCTGCTTTCAGCTTCCCAGCTATGGGGATATAGCTGTTTTAGGCAACCTGGAAAGCTGCCTCTCCATCTTCAAGCCCTTACGCATTCACTCACTGAACAACCTTCCCCTGTCTGCCATGACAAAAATCTTTTCTTCAGAAGCAGAGTCATCCTTCTTGTGATTTTTCTAAACTTTGCTTTCATTGCCAGTAAAGAATGTTGTTTTTTGTTGGTTTGTTTGTTTGTTTGTTCCTAGGAAAATGTGTGTCCTGGTGCAAAGAAGTATATTTGTAAGCCTGATTGACATATGATGAGGCAAAGTTAGACTGACAGAGTTTCATTGATGTGAAATTTTACACCGTATCTGGACATAGTATATACTTGGTTTATGATCCAGCTGGGCATGCTTGTTAGTTATTGTTGAGGTCAATCAAAGTGTAATTGTAACATAGGGAAAGGTGGTCCCAGGGCTACAAAGATTTGTTTCCAACAGCTGCTATTCATTATTCATTAAACTCTACCTTCTGTTTTTGAAATTAATAACCCTTGGCCTTCTAACAAGGCATCAGACCTTAAGAATATAGATTTAAAAATCAAAGATGCGCTAGTTTCATCCCCAGACAATATGAGCACAAAGCACTTCAGTAATAGTTGTTGGCTGCAGAATGTACTATTTCTGTTTGTGGAAAACCAGATGTGTGTTAATTAACCTGAAATTTATGGGCTCAGCATGCTGGATGTGAGAGAACTGACGGGTGTACAATAAACTCCAAACTTACGGAAGTCAGGAGGAACGCTCAAAATTTCACTTAAATAGAATGTCATAAAAATTAAGGTGAAGTGCAGTATCACAAGTCTGCAATGGGGGACTATCTGGTTAATCAGAGTTTATTCAAATTGGCACTTGCACCTCTGTAAAATTAATGATTTTGCAACATCATTTTCCATTGTTTGTCAGGAGTGTAGCACAGGCTTTGGCTCGGCAATAACAGAAGGAGGCACATGATATTTCTGTCCTGAGTCCCATTCCTATGTCCCTTTGAGTGTTGCTTCTCTGAAATGGCATTTGGGAAGGTCCCAGGACAGCTTTGGAGCATGGCTGGGGACAGGGGCTGCTTCACTGCTGAATGCTGCTTCACTCTGCTGAGTGCCTGTGCAGCTATGTTGCTGCTGAAGTGTTCTTTGGGGAGTGTTTTCTGTAGCTGGGTGAGGGATGTGGTTTTTGATTCCATGAAACGCAGAACACAGCAATATCTGCAAACTATTACTTTGAATGAAAGCTTTTAGTTTGAATTGCACTATTAGTTGTCTTGTCCACTGCAAGTTCTGTAAGTTAGAGACTGCTGCTTTGGGTGATTTCAGAACAAAGCAGTGAAATGTAATAGCTATTAGTGATATTATGGGACTAAAAGAAGTTATATAGTTAGCCCCAAGAAAACTGTGGCAGGCTATTCTCACATATATTTGCAAAGAAATTTTCTTAAAAAAGTGTACTTTTTTCAGTGGAATTACTTCAGCCTCTCTGCAGTGTGAGTTCCAGCATGGAATTTAGCATTCTCAAAACAATCTGTTGAGGGGAAGACATTCTCTTTGAATTCTACTCTACCAAACCTTCCCTGGAACAGACAAAAAATTTCTAGAGTTAATGATTACACAACACCACTTCTGCTGAGATTTCCACTGTTGTGGGATACCTCCTGCTTTGAAGAAAAATGGTGTCCTTCCACTGCAATATCCTACCTATGTGCTGGTGGCGGGTGACTGTGGTAAGACTCATCCTGCTTTCCAGCCATGTTGGGCACCATCACTGAATAGTGGAGTTCTAAATCCTACACATATGAACAAGCTCTATGTCACTTTCTCCAAAACATTGGACTGTTTTGTGATGGCTTAAAACAACAGACATTAGAGCAACAGATATCATCTGTCTGGACCTGTACAAAGCATTTGACACTGTCCCACATGACATTCTGGTCTCTAAGCTGGAACAATACAGATTTGATGGATGGACCACTCATTGGATGAGGAAATGGCTGGATGGTTGCACCCACAGAGTTGTGATCAATGGCTCAGTGTCCAGATGGAGACATGTAATGTGTGGTGTTCCTCAAGGGTTGGTATTGGACCAGTGCTGTTTAACATCTTTGGTGACATGGACGGTGGAATTGAGTACACCCTCAGCAAGTTTGCTGATGACACCAAACTGTGTGGTCAAGTCAACATGCTGGAGGGAAGGAATGCCATCCAGAGGGATGTTGGCAAGTGTGAGAAGTGAACTTGTGCAAACTGCCAAGTGCAAGGTGCTGCACTTGGGTCAAGGCAATCCCATGCACAAATACGGGTTGGGAGGAGAAAGGATTGAGGGCAGCCGTGAGGAGAAGGATATGGGGGTGATGGTGGACCAGAAGTTTAACATGAGCCATCAATGTGCACTTGCAGCCCAGAAAGCCAACCATGTCCTGGGCTGCATCAAAAGCATGGCCAGCTGGTCCTGAGAGGTCATTCTCCCCCTCTGCTCCACTCTCGTCACACACCACATGCAGTGCTGTGTCCAGTTCTGGAGTCCCCAACATGAGAAGGACACAAAGGTCCTTGAGTGCATCCAGAGGAGAGCCACAAGAATGATCAGAGGGCTGGAACACCTTCCCTATGAAGACAGGATGAGGAAGTTGGGGTTGTTCAGCCTGGAGAAGAGGAGGCTCTAAAGTGACCTAATTGTGGCTTTCCAATATCTGACTGTGCCTACAAGAAAGCTGGGGTAGGACTTTTGGCATGGATGTGTAGCAAGAGGTCAAGGACCAATGGTTTAAAACTTGAAGAAGGGTGATTTAGGTTAATTATTAGGAAATTCTTAACTATGAGGGTAATAAGGCACTGGAACAGCTTGCCCAAGGAAGTTTTGGCTGCCGCCTCCCTGAAATTGTTCAAGGCCCGGTTGGACGGGGCCTTGAGCAATCTGGTCTAGTGGAAGGTGTCCTGGGCCATGGTAGGGTGGTTGATTTAGATAATATTGAAGGTCCCCTCTAACCCAAAACATTCCATGATTCTATGAAACAAACTTGTGACACTTGCAATTCCCCTCCAACATTTATTACAAGTTCTAACAAGTTCTAATCGAGACCGGCTCAAACTGTATTCCTGTTTCATCTTGACTTTTATGCCAAGGCCTGTGGAAAACTTTTTTCAGTTGACTTCAGAGGACACTGCAACCAGCCTAGGCAGGTCAAGGCGTATTTTCCTCATTTTATCACTTTGTTGTCACAAAGGGCTGGTACAGAGTGGCTCAAATATGTGCTGGATGTTGTTCTGAGGCTGGGTGTCTCAGTGCAGGCTGTCTATCGGAAATATGATTACATTAGCTGATACACGATCAGAAGACCTTTAACTAAGGTAGCTGATCATCAAGTTAATTAAAATTGGTCCAAGACTGTTAATGCAGCCACCTCTCTACTGTTTGAATCAATCTCTCATATAATTTTGTTTCCTGTGTAAATTCCACTACTTATTCACATGGGGTACTTTAAACCATCACTAAATGTTACATTTATGAGAGATTTCTATGCAAACACTGGGATATCCATTGCACATAAGCATGTTTCCTCAGTTCAGCCAGCCTTGTTGGGCAGCTTATCTGCTGTTCTCCCTAAGTCTGACCTTTCACGTTTAGTTACTTTAAAGTAACTAGAAAATCAACTATCTGCTCAATTTCCTTATAGCTTGGGGGTAAGGTTAAAATATCATGTAGCTACCGTATGTTTGACATTATACAGCCACTAGTTATAAGCAACTATTTTCTTTTTAAATACACAGTACATTTTGCAAGAGTACGTAACAAGTATTCTCATTCCTATTCTTTGTCCTAGAGAAGGTCTGGTGTTGTTAAATATGAAAAGTTGCCACCGGTGTTTATCTTACTAAATCTGTTCACATCAATTGGTTCTGACTACCCCATATTTCAAAGGAAATGATGGGGAAAGGTCATATAGATTGCCCTTCTCTTTAGTTCTTGGCTTAAGGGTGTCCTGTTTGTAATTAAGGAACAATTTCTTTTGCGGTGGTAGTCAAGAAAATTTCTTTTTCTCTCTTTTCTTCACATTACATTTGGAAAGTTATGTGGAAGCCAGAGTGCAGTTAATTCAGGTGGAAAATTTGTTGCTGGAGAGGTAATTTTTTGTTTTTATTTTTTTGAGAAAATCTGAAGCAGCTTTTATATTGTATATTCAAATTAAAATCCATACACTATCAGCAGAGATCTGGAGGTAAAAGAGCTGAATGTGAAAGTTTTGATTGCAAGGCCATCTGGCATATTATGAAAAATGTTCCTTTATGCTTAAAAGAAACCTAAACCACATTGTTCTGTAGGTGCTGACTCCAATGAAACTGAATCATCTTGGTGCAGGTTTGTTGTATGACTCTTGGCAAAACTCTGGGAAAATCAGCTCTTTCTATGCTGATGAAGTGGCTGTGGCTGAGAATCATAATTTTAAGGGGAAAAAATGTGAAATGGAATGTCTGGCATGCTGAAGTGAAATATTTAAAAATTCTAACTTTTTTTTTTTTTTTTTTTTTTTTTTTTTTTAAACTTTCTTGCAAGATTCATGCAATATGTACCTTTTTCGAAGACCAGATTCAGATAATAAATGTATTGTTGCTCCAGTCTGTTCCTAGAGAGAGATTGAAGAGAGATAAAATCTGTTTGCTGTTATAGAATGGTCTGAAAGAGTTTGGGTCATACAGAGAAACAGGCTTCTAGAGAATACAGAGATTGGTGTTATATCCTGAAGCCTACATTTTTAGATTTCTGTGAAACTTGATTTGGTTGCTCTCTTTTCCTGAAGTCTGTGTGCTGTGTTTGCCTACAGGCCTTGCTGCTTGTATGGAACCGAAGGGATTAGCAGTGGGATGTAAGGGCTTTTCTATCTAGGTCAGATTGGATTTAGCACTGACTGAAAATGACACCAGTTGTTTAGTATTCTGGATCAAATGTACGGTGACCAGATTCATAGCAGTCTGGGTCATATGAGGTCATAGTGCAGCTGAAGTTGAGAAAACAGCCAAAGCTGAAGCAGCATTTTCAGACTGCTAATCAGGGAAGGACAGCACTGGCTTTTCCCACACAAGATTTTGTTTGTATGGATTTTCCTTTCTGTTTTGAGGCTGAACACTTTATTCCTAAATGCCACATGTAATACATTTATGAGTTAGGAAAGCGTGCATCAGGTCAGGCATAAGTGTGAGGAATTCATTTTTAGCTTGAATTCTGGAGTCATAATTGATTTGTCACTACAGTGAATCAAGAGTCTGTTTCTGAGGCTGCCAGCAGGTTCTAAAGGTCCTCCTGTGGCATTTGAGGAAGGAGATCTTTTTAATCTTGTCACTTTGTAGAAGACTTTTCAAAATAAAAAACGAAATAGGAATGAAAATCCTAAATATAAATACAAATATAAAAATATAAATATATAAAATATAAAACCAAAAATATAAATGTAAATTTATATAATATATAATATATATAAAATATATATAAAATAAAAATATAAATAAATAAAAATAAATATATATACTTATAATTATATATATAAATTAAAATAAATTAAAATAAATATAAATATATACATGAAATATATAATATATATAAAATATATATATAAAATATATATAAAATATAAAACAAAAAAATATGGCTATAAAGAGCCTTGATCACTTCAGATTACTTTATTTCACTTTTAACTCAGCGGGCTGATTTCAGCAGACAATGCCAGTTTTTGAGACACGTGACAAGTAGCTTTCTTAGACTTCCACCATATGATGCTGGAGCTTCTTTCACAGGCACAGTCTCTGGTCCACCTAATGGGCTGTGATGGGAGCACCCAGCCAGTTAGGAAAAGAAAGGGAAGGTGGGGTCAGTGACATGCTAATCTTCAGCAGAGGAGGGAATTGGAAAGAAAAGGAATCAGTTTCTGCTTTGGCACCAAGGACTTGCCTGCACAGCAGTTTGGTGGCTTGTGAAAAGCAAGTGCTGTTTGCCCTACCTCTTTATGGCCAAGCTGTGAGCCACTTAGCATCCTGTGTGTGGGAGAAGGTTCAAGCTGTAATGCATTGAGTGAAACCAAACAGCCCAAAATCAAAAGAATGGAGATTTAAATTTTGTAATCTGACTCCTACATACGAAACCCAGGTTTATCCACTGTACTTGCTGCTCTGCTATCTGAGAACTGCAATTCATTTCTTCTTTGAAATAGCAGAGCCCTGGTTCAAGGCCTTTGTTTTGTATTGGTGAAGTTTTTCAGCTATGCAAAATTTAGACTCCTAAGATGTATAAATTTAGCAGACTCTGGGACCTTCTCTGTAACTGAGATATTTTTTTGTGTCATGGGACAATGAGCTTCACTGACTTTGCAGTTGCAGACACTCTGCATCTGTGTTGGTAGAATATTTCCTGTCTTGAGCAGAAGAAGATTTCATAAATCTCTATTCTCTGGGATAAACTGCTAATGAAGATGGAACTTGCTTTGATATGGAACCAGGTTAAAAGAAGAATTCTTCTGATGAGACAAACCCAGTGATAGAAAACAGCGAATTAGGATGCAGGGGAAACAATGGATCTTGAGAGGAATTTTTGGGTGGACAATGACAAATTCTGTACAGCTACACATGTATGTTTTTTACCATTTGAGATAAAATCTAAGAGATGCATTTATGAGCCACTGGTATAGATAATTGCTGAAAAATTTGGAGTTGAATTTTGGCCAGAAGGTGGAATTCATTATAGACACACCTCATCCATTCCCGTAAAACACAGCCTGTCTCTGTATATGGAGTCTACCTTGCCTTATTCTACAAAAAGGGTCTGCAAGAAGGAACTAAAAGGTATAAGGGATGGTTCACCCAAATGCTGCCTGCAGGGTTCCCTTTGGTGCTGTCCATGGACCAGTCTCTTGTGCAGCGTGTCAAGAGATGAGCCCTCAGGTTAGCTGACTGCTGTGTCCTCTGTTGGAGTCACTGCTGTGTTATTCCATTTTTAATTAACATAACACCATGGGAGTGACTGTCAAGCTTTTTATCTCTGTCTCATCACAGCATTTATGAAACAGTCCAGTCATCTTATTAACTGAATAGCTTTCAGTACTGTGCAGAAGGCTGGTAACTGCCAGGAGTGGAGTGTGCCTTGCAG
This sequence comes from Heliangelus exortis, assembly GCF_036169615.1. NCBI lineage: Eukaryota > Metazoa > Chordata > Aves > Apodiformes > Trochilidae > Heliangelus > Heliangelus exortis. Next base: position 21,075,858 of record NC_092424.1, on the reverse strand, counting down.
TTGTATATCCACTACATCTTCAGGAGCAAACCATTCATAGCTTGATGGTATACAGAACATCTCTTGATACCTGCAGATTTGTTGTGTAAGTCCTAACATAAAGCTCACTGAAATATGTAGGGACTTCACTGAAATATCACCTTCAGTAACAGTTGTTCCCTTTTTACTGCTTACCTTCAGTCACAATCAGGCTGGATGTGTTTTGTGTTGTTTCTCCCACTGATATGGATGTTTTAAGGAGGGTAAATGCTGGCCTCATCTATCATTCTGTCGAACACTGAACTGCAGACCTGTGTTTGAATTGTCAGATGCATGTGGATTATGTTACCTGTCTCTCTTCTGTTTGTTTTCTCTATGATACAGCTGGTGTAAAGGTTTTAATCATACAAAAGCTATAACCTGGAAGAACCAACATTAATTTCCTCTGGAGCCTTATGAAAAGTATCAAGGGTGTGTCTGACTTGTGGTGACAGAGCTTTTCAGTATACTCTGAGAAAGATCTGCTTCTGGGCACACGTGGCAGCCAGATACAACTTACTCACACAGTGGTGTACATACAGTACTAGTTCATTAACTTTCCCTCCATGAATCTGCTAACCAGATAGTTTACTAGCACTTTTTATGTGCCATCACATATCTGGGGTCAGGTACTAGTAATACTTAATTGCATATCAGACTGAGTTTCCATAAGACTTCAAACAGTAGTGATCAGGTGATTGGGTGGAAGCTTAATACTTTTAGAGTCTTAAATCCTCTGTCTCATAGGTTACAGCAGGCATTCATGAAAGGGAAGATAGAATAAATTAGTCAATGCAAAATATATCTGGAAGCTTGAAATAATCCTGTGATTCCCAAGATTATCCGTAATAATGTGACCGTAGAGTCAGTGATGCAATGGAGCAACAAGATCATTGCATGCCAGTGTTCAGATAAGATCTTCCGTGGATTCTTTCCTGCAAGATTTAACCAAGGAGGTTGAAAGTAATTTGAAAAAAATATCTAAAGCAGCTTTAGTCTGAAGGGATTAGAAGTCCATAGATGAATATCGTGTTCTTCAGTCTCCCTGAAAAAAATGCTTTGATGAGACAGCCTCCAAGCAATGCAAAGAAATCATAATTTGGGAACCTGGGGTTTGTTTTATCAACTCCCAGACACAATGCTGCAGATATTTGGTATGATTAAGAATTTGTGTAAAGGGACTTTAAATAGCCCCTGCATGGGCAGCTGATAGAAAAAGCTTCGAAGCTTCTGGAAGGGACAGTGTGCCTGGGGTAGGTTTCTGGGAAAAGGAGAGCAGCTTTTAGGAGTTACCTTTACCTTTCTTCCAGAGCTGCAGCAAAGCCAGTGAAGGTGCCAGGTGGCTCTCTGAGATGGGGTCACAGCTGTGCAGTCCTCACTGGAGGTTTCAGCAGTCACTCCTCAGCTGGTATCCTGGCCTGATGAGCCCCTTTCCTGTTGCTCCTGTGTCATGTGGGGTCAGCTCTGTAGTGGAGACCTCTTGGTGACTTAAGTGATATTTTCTTTTTGTGTGGGACAGGTATCATCAGCGAGACCTGACATGAAATGGGAATGGGGGAAGTAGTTGATGTGAAGGCTCAGCTGATGGTCCCATTCCCACAGCTGCATGTGGAGGAGATGGGTGCCTGTGGCCCTCTGGTTCCTGTGATCCTGGGATGACTGTGCCAGAAGGGACAGCAGCTGGGACAACAGCATTCTGAGGGTCACCAAAAGAACAGTGGCACGTACCCTGGGCTGAGAGGGGAGTCACTGAAACCAAGAAAAACCTGGTGTTTTTCTGTTTTCTCTTCGCAGACAAAATGTAGATACGAGCAGAATGTAACTGATGCCAAGTTATCTGCTTATGAATGGTGCTGGTAATGTACGGGGCTTAATACCCTGTGCTCCTCCTTTAAACTCTTCCCTGCTTTTTCTTCCCACAGGATCTTAGGGGAAAGAGTAATTAAGATTTTCTTGTTCCCACTGGTGTAGACTGTGAATGCAGGAGGACTTTCTGTGATTTTCTCTGGAAAGGAACTGTGGTAGGGACATATGGTCTTTTAATTTGGAAAAATCTTATATTTTCCAGGGTGCTTGCCATAAGTCAGGGGGAGTTTGGGTTCACAGTAAAGATGGGTGGGTGGAAAAGCCTTTTTTTTTTTTTTTTTTCTTTTCTTTATTTTTCCAGTTTGGGCTCTTGACATGCAATATTTCACCCTTTTGTTTGAGATATTGCCACTAGAACCTTGGGAAGAAAGAAACCTTCTTCCTCATCGCGAAGCTGGTATTATTTGGGATACCCTGCTGGGATTCTGAAGAGAAGTGCTGAGAGACAACCTCTGATAGACATAAAAAAACAGCTTTGGATTCTGAACAGCAAAAATCAAGCATCTGAGCAAAAGCTATGTTGACTTTTGTCTCAACGTATTGCTGCCTGCCAGCTATGCATGTATTGCACTTTAAGTGTTTCTTGGGATAATCAGCTGCTTTGAATAACTAAAGAGAAATGAGAAAGATGACTTACAGCTGTGAAATGCATAATAGTGCAATTTCTGGAGAAACAATGCAATGAGTGGAGACCTGAGCTGTAAAAGTCTGCAAGGCAGATGAACCACCAGGGATTCACTTCTACCTCAGCAAGAAGATTCCCAGTCCCCAATATGGATGGCATGGATGTGAGATGTCTATGCCCAGGGAGAAAGAGCTGAGCTCTTAAGATTAGATTATTCAAGTTAAATGCCTGACTGTGTAATTAACTTCATGTTGTAATAATAAAATGCTAGCAAGAACCTCCAGTAAGAATAGGATGATGTGCTATCCCCAATCTGTGATTCTTACGGATGATGGTCATGGATGCCATGAAGACACAGCACAGCTCCCCCATGGGCCAATCTGGTTATAAAATCACCACTGTGAAATAAACACGAGTCTCAGGCAAGTGAGCTCTAGTCCAGTTTGACAGCAGAGGATGAATCTTGCATATAAGCATTCCCAGTGCTGCCAGGGCCCAGAGGGATGTTGTGCCCTGACCTGACCCTGCCTCACCTGAGAGCAAAAGGATGAAGACAGACAAGAAGTTGTGCTTAGGCAACAGAAGAATGGGAGCAGAGAAATGGAGTAGGTGTAATGTGGATAATCCAGGGTTGGTTGATCAAGGGCTGTTGGGGTATAGAGACACCCGTGATGCTGGGAGGGTGGCAGTAGCAGCTTTCACCCCCATAGCAAAGGGAGCTGAGTCTCCTAGATCTATCCAGACTGAGAAAAGAGAAACCTTAGACTGGTATACCCTTTCAGATCAAGCAGCAAAATTAGTCACTTTGCACACCTGAATGTGCTTTCCAGAATCTTATTTTTCTGTTTTCCTGTTTCTAGCTTGATAACTAAATATACTTGCATACTTACAAGTTCTACAGGGGTTAACTCATTGGTACTACGTTGGGGATAGAAATATTTGGAAGCACTGGAATTCTTGTTTCTCCAAGTGAGAGTGGATGTTATCTGTTCATGTCTGACTGTGTCTTTGATATCTTCAGATGGAAGGTGATGGTGATGCCCCAAGCCATTTCATGCCAGCCATTTATCACTGTTCTGGCACCAGTCCTCCTCTGACATCTGACCTGAGTACTATCAGTTGCAGGTCATTCCATTACCTACAAAAGCCAGCTTTTTGCTGTAGGAAATACCATTTCCTGTAGCTTCTGGCAGACCCAAGGGGACAGAACTCACTGGCCAGGGCTCCCTCTGTGAGAGCATGTGAAATGCCTGTTTCTGCTCTAGAAGAGGCTTCTTTGCTCACATGTAGCTTGTGCATTTGAGGGCTGCTCAGCTTTGCACAGGGGATAGAATGCACTCAAAATAAGAATGTGCATTTATTAAGTGTCTCACTTTATTAATCCCTGTTTTTTGCCAGCTGTTCTGGTTCATGTATAATTCCAAAGTATCCTGTGTATAGAAAACTCTTGTGGATTTTCTGTGGAGCTGACCGCGACGTTATCTGGGACTTTCATGTCTCAATGCATTTGTTTTTACTCTGCCCCTGTGAGTTGAGGAAATGGCCCAAACCAGTGGTAGAGGGAATTAAAATTGCAACAGGGATGTCCAGAGTTTCTAGTAGTTCCAGCTGTTTTTTTGAGAGATTAGCACACTAGACAAATCTGCCTTAGACTCTCATTCCAAGGTGAGACTACCAGAATTGCCTAGAGCCATCTGAAAGCATTGCCCATCAGAAAGAGTGAACTTGAGTTGTTGAGAGCAGCATTTGTGTGCTGGAGCTGTGAAAATGGCTGTTCCTGCATTCTCTTAGTGCCTTCTTTTCATCCAAAAAGGCAGAATGAAGAAGAAAGCAACAGAGACATAAAAACCTGTGAATGGCTCATCTTTTGGGTATTTTGAAAATCTTTTCAGTGTCAATGTTCAACAGTGATTTTATTCTGCCCCACTGCTGGGGCAGTGTTTTTTGCCTCATTATATTCGGTGGAAACTTTATCAAGCCTACTGGCCAAACCCAGGTCTATTTGGGCCCCACAACACTCAGGTTGAAAGCTGTAATGTTGGTGGGTTTTTTGTTTGTTTTTTGTTTTTTTTTACATATGCCCTTTTTAGTTTGATTCACATTGAGCTGTGCACAACATTTGCACTGAAATTTTGCTCTACACTTTATTACCTATTAGCTCTGTGTTGTAGGTTTTTTTTAAAAATTGCAGAATTATTCTTTGTTCATACTGAGCAATATAAAGACATAAGGAAAAACTTGGCCTTTTCTCCAGATCCCATTATTTAATGCAAGCAATTTTGTCTATCTGAGGGCAATGCTTCCACAGAAGCCCAGTAACTGAGTTTTGACTTTGCTTTCAAGCCGTATTTCATCTAATGTTGGGAGGGAGTGTACTTCTTAGCTCCCCTATAGTTAGAGCTCCAAAAGAGGAAAGACTGAGCTTTTCTTGCTGACAGAGTACTTCAGAAATTTAGGTTTTGAGCTTTATATTTTTTTGGTATTACCAGCCCATGAAAGTAAATGAAGTAGATAATTAGGACTTTTTTTTTTTTTTTTTTTTTTTTTAATCAGGGAAGAAGTGTCAGGGGGGGGATGAGAGAGAAGTCCATCTCTCAGCCTGCTAACAGCAGTCTCTTGAAGGTGGCACTGTGGTGGGCAGTTTCAGTGCAGTGGGTTGTTTGATCTATTATAAAATTGTCTATACCAGTGCGTAGCTACCACCCGCTTATATTTATTATGCAGTTTTATTTTTGCTTGGTAATATTTTTCTTGTTTTTATTTTAAAAGGTCTACATTTTGTGGTGACAGTCTCCCATTTTCCAAATTAACTGCTAGCAGATGTTGCTGTGTGGTGTGAAGCACATGCTGCAGCCTGAGCCGCCAAGGGCTAGATACTGGCTTGGAAAAAAAATAAAATCTTTCTGTTATTCAAGCAAGTTTCAGGAGTGTCTATAAAGTGCTTATGTAGAATCTTACTGAGAGAATAAATTACTGTTGTTTTTATAGCTTTTAGATGGTTTTAGTGCTTGGAATTACTGCTGAAACCTAGCAAGTCTGTACCATGGTTTAGGAAATGAAATATCATTTAAGCAGTGTTCTTTAGGAAAGGATTAGCTGCTGATACTTTATATACAGATCTATGCAGGTAAGTCCTACTGTGAGCTACAACTACATATTACTATCCTTTATAAAATTCTTCCTACTGATGCACATATCTGCTAAATCTTAACTTTCGGAGCTAGAAGCTTCAGTGTGAGCAGAGAGCTTTGAGTAGGCTATTTGTGAAATTATTGCTGAAAATGAGATTGAGAAATAGGGATTGTGCTTTTTCCCTTTGGAATAAAGTATTGCAATTTGGCAACTGGGGCATTGTCCTGTTGCCAGGGTTGTGACTTTTGCTGCATTTGTGACATTTCCTCTAGTTTTGGACAAACGATGCTCTTGTGAGAATCTGTGGTTCCACGTGTCACAGAGGGGCTTGATGGGCACACAGGTAACCAGTCCAGTCCATTTTTATATCTTGCTACAATTGTTCATCCAGGTAACTGGGTAAGTTTAATTTAAACGCTCACTCTTCTCCATGTCTGTCGTGGGGGGGAGGAGAAGGAGTGTGAGGGGAGGGAAGGTGTTATAGCACAATAAATAATTCAATGTAATATGAAGAAACACTTACTGGGCTGGATACTGGTGTGAAGGAACCGTCTATGGTGGTGGCCAGTGTCATTTTGTTGCCTAATTTGTTGCTGGGGTCCAAGTGTGGCTGGTGCTCCCTCAAAGGTTTTTAAGATCTGTTTATGGGAGTATTTGTTTTGCATTAGAGCAAGGAGATGGATCAGAAAACCATGCAAGTTTCCTATTAAATTTACCATTCTCTCTCTGAGCCGCGTTCCTTAGTACCCCCTGGAGGAATTGGGAAGTTACCCTGGTTTGTCCCATTAGTTGCGTTGCTTCAGAAGAGCTGCCCACTAGATGTCACTGGAACTTCACTGAAACAAGATATGAAAAGCCTTTTCTGGTAGGTGGTTAAGGAGCTGATGGGTAGGTGAGCATCCTCATCCCCGAGCTTGCACCTCTTTTGGCTCCGCTCCTGCCCTGAGGCTTCTGCTGCCTTTCCACGGCCACCCTACGGTGTCCCTGGGCTTGTGTGTGGTACCAAACGCCTCCCACAAGCCTAAGGTCAGAAAATTAGACTGTGACATGTTAGGGGTTTGAAGAGCCTATAGAAGGGGACAGTAAAACTTTTGGGGTTGGCACTGTGCAGGCATATGAGTGCAGAGGCCTCTCTGGTTGTGAAAATATTCTGATGGTGCTCTAGTTACTAGGATTGCTGAGGAGTTTATTTTCTTATGTTCCAAACGCAGTAGTTAATTCTGCATTTAAATGTAGCGTAAAACTCCATGCCAGTAAGGAATCTGTAGACTCTCTTATGATTTTTCCTTTTTTATAAAACCTGTCCTGATATGTCCAGTTAAAGAAGGGTTATCACAAAGATGGCAGATAAAGCAGAAACTGGTCCTCACCACTGTTCCTAATACATAAGTTGGAGAAATTATATCTGCTTTATTTCACCTGACCTGCTCAAAGTCCCTCCAGTTATATCACCTGTAGATGGCCTACATTTGACCCTTTGTTGACTTATTTAATCATCTGCCTTGTTTTCAGAACAGGTTATGAGCATTCAGACTTAAATCAGTCCTTGAAACAGTCCCGTCATTAGGCAATGAGGCTCATACCTGAGAGTCTGCCCGTCACATAATATGAACACAGATGACAATCACTTACCTCTTTTATGTCATGATATAAGGCTGAAATTGCTTAAAATGAGGAAGAAAGCCATTATTTAATCAATGGAATTGCGTCAATTGAATAAAATTTGTCTCTAGTGTAAACAAATGGAATGTCTTTGCGCTCTGTGAAAACAAGACTAAATTACTTGCAGATCTTGCAGATAGGAAAACATAGGAAGTGGACTTGTAGGCAGACAGATCCAGGTTTTTGGAGAAGACGTGTAAAACAGTTATCCAGATTATACTGGATTACTTAATATATTTTTTGCATCATGCGCTTGCACTCACTTTTATTATTTTATCAATAAAAGTGGTACTGATAGTTTTTTCAGTCATGTTTGATTATTTGAGAAATTCTTTAGAACAATGTGGGATTAATACCAGTAAATTATTACAATAAATGTACTAGATAAATAAGAAATTTTTCAAAGGTGATTTGAAGAGCTGTTGTGTGTGTCTCGGGACACAGAAGTTTTTGGTACATGCAAATCCAAGAAACTTTATTTGAGAGAATGATCATTCATTAAAAAAAAAAATCTATGTTTCCTCAATGTAGCATAACACAATAAAGAATTTAAAAAATTCTACATTTGTGTGTTTACCTAATTACCCAGGTTTTAGTAGTATGAGTGCTTGATATTTAGAAGCTACCTCCTGAAAAGCAATCTATATGTTGAAAAAACCAGATGTTGCATGGGCAGTCATCCAGTTTTCCACAAGTCCAATGGAAGAAAATGTGTGAGTGTGTTACAGATGTTTGTTTCTAATCTATAAACACCGTAATTTCTTACTTGCTAAAGTAAATTTTGTTGTTGCTTTTGTAGATGATGTAAAGTAACCAACTGGAGTAAAATCAATTATGTGCTTGACCTGGCACCTCTAGAATTCAAGATACACCCTATGTAAGACTTCCTCACTGATTCAGAATTAGGGTCACTCCACAGAGAAGTCTGCAGGAAGGAAGTCCAGTCTGGAAACCAGGTATTTAATATATATATATATGTACATATATGTATATATATAATTTTTTTTAAAGCTTCTCTCATGTATTAGAGATAATGTTGGGTGTTTGAAAGAAACACTGTGAGAAAGGCAAATTCTGGGTTTAATGTATAGATCTTGGTTCAAGAGGGTTCTAGGGGAGCTCTTTTACTCAATGAATGCCTAAATAACCAAGTCGGGAGACATTTAATAATCTCAGTACCTTGTAGAACTCTGACACATGATAGCTAACAGGCAAAAGGTAGAGGAGAGGGAAAAAATTCTGCACCAAAGATCACAGAAAAGGTATATTAAATATGCAATTAATTGGTTCTCCCCTTTCTCTTCTTTGAGTTGTTACCAGGTAATGTCTAGAGATCTCCTCTGCATGTACAATAGTAACTCATGCTCTCTCCCTACACCATGGATGTTAACCCTCTGTAGAGGGTTATGAACTTGAAACTCATTTGGTTTATTTGAACATATGACATCTACAGCCCTCTATCATATCTGCCTTCATTACCAGTTCTAAATCTGGCAAAAAAAAAAAAAAAATTAAAAAAAGATTCAATGAGTATGTTGCCACTGGGGTTGCTGTATGGCCTCCTATCCAAAGGAGCCAGAATTTCTGTATTTCAGTGGTGGCAATTGTAATTGGATCAGATTTTTGACTCCCCAGGTGGCCTCTTGCAGTGGGTTGTATTTCCCCTTTTATGATGGTGGTACAAACTATGAGGTCCTTTGTGTGGGCAGATTTTATGGGGAGGAGAAATGGTTTGTCCAGCTGAAAAGAGAGTGGAAGGGTGTGAGTGGGGTAGCTTTGGGTAGGAGGGCCTGTAAATCCTGGGGGACAGTTCATGTTATTCTGGTTTTTGAGAACTCAGCAGGAAGGCAATTGCCAGCTCTGGTTTCATTAGGGTGATGCTCCCTGAAACACTCATGGCAGTTGGCTTCGTTTACAGGTCAGTGTAATGATAAAGTTCACTTCCTTTCATTGGAGGGGTTGCTTTGGATATCTGAATATGTTTATTCAGAAATGCCTGACATACTATCTGATAAAGAAAACACTGTGGTGGATTTTCATAAAATAAATACGTCTAATAGCCAATAATCAGAGTGGCATCTCTGTATTTGTCTGAGAATCTGATTCCTACTACCTCTATTTTTGTGCTCTAGGGTCTTGTTTTTCTTTTTTTGTCATTTAAGATAATTTGTTAGCTTTTAACTGAACTAAAAAAAACCCTCTTTATTGTTATACTCCGGATAGTAAAGCATACTTAAGCAGCAAGGTAGAGAAATCTGCACCTTGAGAGAGTATCATGTTGTACTGGGACTTCTGAGAGATTAGCTTTTGAAGAACCTCTTTGTTTTTATTCTGAATATGATCCAGTCCTGGGGATTTAATTTTCTTCTCCAGATCATTATGTTTGCATGTTTTCTTATCAAAGGAGGAGTAAGTTTAGGGCATGAGTCTGTAAATCTGTTTTCACATAATTTATTAAGAGTCACATGGTACTGGTGCCATTGAAGGGAAAGATGCTTTTCATCTTTTAATTTTACAGTGACATCCAGCCCTTTCAACTTGGTTTTCATCTTTAGAGCTCAGTGCATTATCCTGGTTTCCCACACTACGACTGACCAGGGATTGGCAGGTCTGTGAATAAAAGCCACCTATATTTTGTTCTCTTTCTGCTTAATCACTCTCCCTTCTGCATCTCCTTACAGTGCCAGTGAAATGAAGTTTTCTTTAGAATTGCAGGTTTTGCTCTTTGCTGGATAGCCTTGCTTGGGCAGAGGAGCAGAAATGCAGCAGGATCTTGTAAGTTGTGTGGGTTCAGAGGCCAGGTAATTATCCTTCTATTCAGTGGAAATCTTTTGTCCATTTTCCACAAAGGAATCCAAAGAGTTTCTTATTTACGTGTTGTGATTCCTTCACAGCTGATGAGGTTTGTGAGTGACTTTTTCTATAGTTTCTGAAAACGCTGTGGAGTTTGTGGAGTCTGAAACGCTGCAACTCTGGGAGTTGCAGGAAAAAAAGCTTCTAGTTTCCTGCCTCTTCCTTCCATTAACACTCTGAATATCCCAGGGAGTGACTTCAGCCTGGGAGGAGCGATGGTGTGTGGGTGTGTGGCAGCAGCCCAGCGTGGTGTGACCCTGGGGAGTCACCCACCCCATCTGTGCCACGTATGAAGCTGGCTGCTCATGATTAGGTCTGGTGCTGTCTCTGTGGGGATAGACAAACAGCCTGGTTCTGCTTGCACAAGCTGAAGACACTTTTAATGCTGAAGAGCCTGAGGAACAGGACCAAAGTCAGTTTTGAAAGTGGATTTGAAAGCTGTGTCGAGTTAGGTAAAATGTCTTTCTTATTAGGGGTTCCATCATTAAGGGATGAAAAGTGGAGTCATTCATTAAGGCCTTCAGCTTCCATCTCCTGTTCATGTTCATGGGAAACGGACTCCCAAGGACAGAAACAGTAAATGTGACCTCTGAGGATAGTTATGATTTCCCAAACTTCTAGATCTTCTAGGAAACTTTCAGACAAAAAGACAAAAAGCTTCCTATTGCCAATGGTTCAAATACTGTATTTAAAAGGGGCTTCCTCCAGTTTTCTAAAGGCAGCTGATTAAAGCATGGCTTTTGCAGAGAGCACAGAATGCTTCACATGCACCCAAATGAAGTTGTAGTGGCAGCAGCACGGCTGTTTGGTAGCCTGAGAGTCTCAGTAAGGCTGCTCGCCGAGTCCCTCCTCCTCCCTGAATGAGCAGCTCACAGCAGGCAGCTGCTGTCTAGCCAGGTTGGTTTTGGATAAGCTTAGTATAAAGATTGGGTTTGCATTGTAACTATGAGGAAGAAAATGCTGAGGTTTTTTGAGTGCTTGTAACACTAAGTTGTAAGCATTGTTGTAGCAGGCTCCAAAGGGTGAGAATCTGTGTCCTGCCAATGCAGGAACTGGGCCTGTTGGTTGACCTTGTCTGCTCAGCTGTGACATATCTTGCTTTGAGCAGAGAAGCTGGGCTCCAAAGACAGTTTTCAAGCTGGGTCTTCTGAACCCCTGGGTTTCATAGGTCTGAAAGAGTCAGAGGTCCTGCTAGTACCAGCAGGAGCTGCAGGTGCCAATATTGCTGAACAGCAAGACTTGAAACCACAGAATCCAGCTTGAATCAAGTTGGCAACGGAAAATGTTGCTTCTAGTGTCTGTCCATCTCTCCTGAAGATGTGGGGTGCTGTCAGGCTTGGCTGGCTGACTGACTGGTATTTGCCAGCAGTTGTGAGACCCCTCTGAGGTTTAAACAACTGTACATTACTATTGTTACTAGCAACCATAAAATATTTATTTTAACTTGGGCAATATTTTATTCAGTGTAGCTCAACCCATCTTCTAGTATCTGTGAGTTAGAGTTTGGTTGCTCTCCAGTCATTTTTCCAAAAACTTAGTGCTCTAGCTTTTGCTGTGCTCACTGAGACAGCCTGAGCCCTTCTGGCCTTGGGAGCAGTGGAGGTGAATGCATGACATTACATCCCACAAATGCATCATGGTTATAATGCATGAGTGCAATTCACTTGAGTTTCAGTCCATGCTGCCATAACTCAATTTTTTTCAATGCAGCTGATCTAGAATAAAGCAGGTAATGTTCAGAGAAGGTGACAAAAATGCTCACAGGCAACTGCCAGCAGTTAAAAATAATGCTGGCACTATTTTTAATGACTTAGCCTCTCGGATGGTGAAAACTCCTCTGCTGCATAAAGTTAGGTGGCCAGTACACTGTGATCCTTTTTTGTTATTTGCCATATTTTATTGCGTGTAAAATGATGATTGTGGGAGAGTCTGAAAGTAAGGTAGAAGATACAGAGAAATGCTTGAATTCATTAAGAGCCAGAGGAGATTCATTAAAATGTGCTTTGCCACCCCAAAGCCGTTCCTTCAGTTTCTTACCTGCTCTGCAGAAATACAAGCTGCAGCTTTAAAATCCACTGCCAATAGAAGAAACTACTGAAATGTTTCTTTCTCTTTCTCTCTCTCTCTCTTTTTTTTTTTTTCTTTTCTTTTCATACATTCACAGTCTGATTAGTCCCATTGTTTCTGTATGAGTAAACCTGACTGTATGTCCATCCACAAACACTTCTGTCATGTGCCTTGTCCAGCAAGCAGATGCTGTTTAATTTCTTCTGATCTCTTTTCCTGGAAAAAACCATTCACTGTGTGCATGGTTACAGACATAATTCAAGATTCTTCAGCTTATTTCCTGTTTTCTTTTCAAAACAGAATAGGGATGATGATTTATTACTTGTATGATGTTAGACCTAAAATCCCTTTCCTAGGCTCTTTACTCAATTGTTCCAGGAGCTCTATTAAACCAGAACAAAAGCAATCTGTGTGCGTATTACATAACTTTTAAATGTCTATTCTAGAAAGGAAGGAATTCTCCTGAACTGTGAGACAAATCTTTTGCTATTCATCTCCATTAGCTGTGTACCAGGACTGAAAAATCTGACTGATATAATTTAACAGTAGGTGCTCCTCATGCTGTCCTTGATAACTTCAGTGATGGGACCAAATAGGGCTTTCCTATTGCAAGAGGTTGCATGTCAGAGGATAACTCGGTAAATCATTTTTTTCTGAAAAGGACACAATGTTTTAGTTATTTCCCTTGTAGGAAACTCTGGTTTGTCGAGGCCTGGTGTGCTGCTTAGGTAAGTTCAGGCTTCACAGGAGAATGAAAGGCCAGACATGGGCATGTCACAAGATTTTACAGGGACTTAGTGTAGTGTAAGCCAATTTAGAAAACACTATTTGTATTTATTTTTCATCTCTCATTTCCTAAGGCATAATTAATTTTTAGCCAACCTGTTTCTAGCAGTTCTTGCTTCCGTGGAGCTTTCCAATTACCAGGAAACATTTTCTACTGGCAATCTTTATTGCTGATAAATAAAAACAAATACCAGGAGACAGCAGAACTCCTAGAGAGCCATCTTGCTTATATAGCTGCTCCTTCCCTGGGTATCTGCCACTGCCTCCAGGGAGCAGGATGCAATGAAACTGTAGACGTTCCTTTGAGGGATTCTCACTGAGCTGTTGACAAGTTCTTCATGGGCTGTGGACAATATACCACTATGCACTTGTGTCACACCACAGGGCCTCCCGTTGACGCTTATCCTTTTCGTTTGCCCTCTGACCCCCACTGCTTGCCACTTAGTGAAGCGGCAGTTCAGAAAAGAAAGCAAAAGTCAGACCAAAATAGCTTTCATCTTACCTTGCGTAGCCTCGTTTGTACTTTGGGCTATTTTTCAAATTGCTAATAATTAATATGGATCCTATGTATTTTTTTGATTTTGCAATAAGACCCCTTCTTGATTATAAATGGACAAAATGGCACTGTTTCCCAACTATCCAGATATCTGAATTTTCACCCTGACATTTTTATTTCCCCCACATTTTTTTAATGTGTCAGAAGTAATCCAGAAATAACCCCAGGGAGTTAAAAAATGTACAAATGCAAATTTACAGGCTCGGTCCCTCTGCAGTTTCTAACTTTCACACGTATTAGTGATCTGTACTTGGGCTTACTGAACTGACAGCAAAATGTCATGTTTGAGTACAGTTCAGACAATCCATACAGCTATGGTTTTGAATGTGAGCATCTCATTCATTTGGGTGATTAAAACACTCAGTTACAATTGGTCAGTATATAAACGCCAATCTTTGAAGTCTGGAACGAAAAAAAATTCACTACTTTGGATCTGTGACTGGAAAGCTTCAGTACTGCAACACTTCACCCAGTGATGCAAAAGAATAACTTTCAGTGGCCTCCATGTCTGTTAATTGAATTACTGGATTACAGGAATGCTGAAAACCCTCTGCCTTTAACCAGGATTCTGTGGTGTCAAGGTGTTGTACAAAGTCAGAATGAAAAATCACCTCTCATGACACGTGGGTTGGAAAATATCCCAACATGCCTCCTCCATTCCTCTGCTTGATCCCCGGCAGCAGCTGAACACTACCCCTCCTCTCACTGATGTTGGAAGTGGTCATCAAATGAAAGAGTAGAGCTAGAGGGAGGGAAGATGGTGATTTAATTAGAGATCTAAGGGGTCATTTTTTTCTCCCCAGCATGGAGTCTTGTTGTAAGTCAGCACCTATTGATGTGTGATGATTGCAGGCAGCCAAGAAACTGGTCTGTGCATCCATTTCTCTTGCCTTGTCATGGCAGAGACAGGACCCTCTGCATTTAAGAGTGAATTTGCCCTCCCTCTTTGTTTACAGTTAAACTGATTGAGATGAAAAATTCAGTGAAAATTACATTTGATGAATTATGTAGGAAGGACAGGTGGAAAAATAAAGTTAAAAATTGACAGTGGTCATTTACAAAACAGGCAAGGCTTTGAAAATTTGCTCAAGATGTATAAGAGGATTAATTTTATTGAAAGTCAGCAGAATTTTTATTCTTCACCACCAGAGAGAGTTTGAGTGTTTTCTTCTGCTATTTGTACTTAAGTTTAGCAAAAAGAAAATCTATTAATAATGTTCAGTTTTGAAGTTTAAAATGCAGAACTTTGGAAAATGAATAATTTAACTTTAAAGAGGTTTACTTAGTCAATCTTCAGTTTTGATCAGAGGTTTCACAGTTTTACCTAGAGCTGCTGACATCAGAATTTATCTGAGAAACTGCTTCCTTTCATTTAAGAAAAGAAAGAAAATAAGATTATGACTCTTAACTGGCTGGAAGAGCTTATAATTTGAAAAGTTATCTTATAGTTGTCTTATATATGAGGGTGGAGAAATTTCTAAGCTGTCATTTTATGCTGTTTTGTTTGTTTGGGTTTTTTTTTTTTTTTTTTTTTTTTGTGTGCTTACTTTTGGCAGTATCATTACAAAAAAAAGCTTCTTAGTTATGATTAAACATCAAAGCACCAGTGGTGAAAGGAAGTGCCTGGGTATCCTCAAAATTGCTATTATCAGACCACTAAGGCAGCCAGCTGGAGCTTCATTCCCACTGGTGCTCAGTGGATGCCAAGTGTTTGCAGGATTGGGGCCAATATTTAAAACTTCAATCTACTGCATGGTTCTTTTTCAGTTCTTGATTCTTAACAGGTGCTCTCCCCCTGCACGGTGCTCTGCAGACTGTGAAAGCAACTGAGGTATTATAGTTAGACACTAAATATATCATGAAGATTAACTTGATAACTGATCAATTCTGGCCACATGCTTGAAATTTAAGTCAATTGTCTAGATGAAATGTGTAAATCCCTGTATAACATACATTTATCTCTTTCCAGACTTTTCAGTGCTCTGCAGAAGATGAAAGCAAGGCAGTAGATAATCTTTTCTGGAGGCAATGCTGTATTTTTCTTCCACTAGGAATAATTTCCTGAGATGTGGTATGGTGCATGCAAGGTATGTTGAGAATAAGGGACACAGGTACTTTGGTGTGTGCTTGCACTGGTGAAACTCTGAATAACCTGGGATCTGATAGACAACCCAGGTAGAAAACAGGACCTTCCCTTCCAAGCGTTCTTGCTGATGTCCTACAGGTCACATCCCTGTGCTTGGCATTTGCCCCTGAAAAGAGTGATGGGAGTGTTTGTTTTTTTTTCCCTAAGAGCCTGGAGAAATTGTGGTGCATGTGCTTTAGTGGGAATATTCTCTTTTTCTCTTACCTCTTCCCCTTCTCTTTCCTGACCCTGGATTATTTTACTCTTTCTGCATGGATTGTACATTTTCAAAGTTTAATGTTTGCTTATTTTCCTGTTGTTCCCAAAATGGCAATGCTTGAGTATTACAGGCTGGTCATCAAAGCACCTTTAAAAAGGGAATTGTCAGAAACTCATGTGTGTATGAACTACATATTTTTACAAAGAACTTTTTGTGTGTTCAGAGCAAAATACAACTTGCTTTGACAGTGGTCCCATCCTAAAGTTTTACCTTCAGGAATTCAACCTCCTACTTTTACAGCCTACTCATAGTCCCTCTGGAAATTTTAAATGCAGCATGTTAGGATGTTGGTTAACAGAAAATAAACCTGTGAGATGACCTGCCCATGTGCTAATAATAAGTCATGAGTCTGCTTTTTAAGAAACTCTGTCACAAATGGTGGTTGAAAAAATAAATGAACGACTGAATTCCTACAGATAAGACCATCCAGATGGGACTGCTGGGGGGTAGGTTAATGAGTTGGCCCTGTGGCCTTGACAGTCTTCCTTCAAAAAAAGGGGCACGTGTTGTTCAGACAAGCCCATGGCCTCTCTTTTCCAAAGGTGAAATATACCATGGAGTGAAGGGCCAGCAAAAGGTCTCTGCCTCAGGCTCACATGGGGCTTGACTGATAGATAAAATTTGTGCTAGGAACCCCTTTTCTTTTGGGGAGTAAACTAGTCCTTCTGGTGGGTTCCTTAAGAGCAATCAGACCTAGATGTGAACATTTTATACAGGCTTTACACTCCTGGTCTGTAAGGATTTTCAGAGAGTCATGCATTTATGGGTTAGATAAGAGATAAAGAGATCCATGATTATCTTGCTCTTTACTTTTAATGTGTGTATGTGGGAAATACACCACCATTAGATTGCTTTAATTTCTAGATTTGTTTTTTTGCTCTATCACTAGTAATTAGCTCCACTTTTCCAAAATACTAATCAGTTCAGCATTTTCTGAAAGGACTTCTTTCTGCACTGCAGAAATTCCATTTGCATGGAATGTTGAATTCACTCAAAATAAAAAAAGACTTTCGGGGCCAAAAGACACAACAGATATTAGGAATTTTTTTATTTTTTTATTTTTTTTTTTTTTTTTTTTTTTATTTTTTATTTGAGGTGGTTAAAAAATAACAGCAACAGAAACAACAGTGATATGTGGCTGTTAGTTTCTGGGTATATGATCCTGTTGCTTTATTCGTTGGACAAAATGTAGCATGGATAACAACTAAACTCCTTGGTCTTGGGAGCTGCTTCATCTTTTGGCTGATGGACAATTTACAGAGTTAGCTCCATGATTTCTAGTGTCCCAGGAGTGCATTAGAGTTTCACAGCAGGAGATTTGTAAAAGGGAAAGGAACAGTGTACAGGGAATTAAAAGGTCTGTAAAACTAGAGGCTCCCTCTCCTGTGAGGAGTGATCTTGTCTAAATCAATAAATGTCTGTGGTCTGTGTTTTTCAGCTGTGATTATTATGACTGTGTGTTCACTCGGTGTGTTCTGAGCAATGTTGGCTTAATAAAACACACAAAAATGTATTTACAGCTATTTCTCAAAATTCTAAATAACTGTTCCTTTTGGTCTCTGTCCTCGGCTGTTCACAATTCATAATGCAAACAGCTTTTGGCTCCAAGTCCAGTGAAGGCAAGCTGAAGTCCAGCCACATGGCTACTGCAGTCAACGTTTGTAAAACTTTGTACAGGCTTAAAGGTAAGCACATGCTTAAATGGTTTGCTAACTCTGAGTCTCATTTCTCCTGAGTATTTAGGAGAACATTATTTTTAATGGCTGTGCCTTGCACATACCCATTTTCCATTACTCTGTATTTATGATTACCGATGCTTCTTCTGAACTGTTTATCTTGAATCAGAAACTGTAATAAAAGGGAATCAATGAAAAGCAATGAAAAGTTGCACTCTGATGGAACAAGTAGTCAAAGCCAATGAATGAGCAAAAAATCTTAAGTCCCAGATTTCTTTTGCAGAAATGCTATGTAAACACATGGAAAAATGAAATGTAGCTAAAGAATAGGAAATCAGGGGAAAAGTGGCTATGCGTATGTTGCAAACGGGTATTTTATTTTGGTTTATTTTTTCTTACTGCAACATAACTGGTACCTGCTGAGTCTTATCCACAAGGTCCTGCAGGTGTTACAGATTTCTACCACAGGGTACCTAAGCAGGGTTTAAGTCTCCTGCATGTATCAGTGACTGACTTTTCAAGTCTGAGAGTTTTGATCTCTTAGAAAAACCATAGCACTTAGTTTCTGCTAAGTGGGGTAGGTAACATTCAGGAGCATAAATTTATGCAACTACCACAACAAAACCAGAATAGCAGTGGCAGTGAAGGGAAAACATATTTCCATTTACAAAAATTATTAAATCAGTTCTAATTCCAGGGTAGCAGCTTGGGAAATGAAATTCACAGATATAAAGCGAAGATAGAGCTGAGGCTGAATTCTTAAAAGTAAGACCATGAAACAGAAAACAAACTAGCTGGTAATAAGGAGGACATGTTGTTTATGAACTGTTTGGTTACATTTTCTGCTGATCCATCTGCCTGTGGAAATCCTTTGCCATTCCTTGAAGACTAAAATATCATTCTGAAGATAGAGGCAGGATTCAAGCAGTACCATTCTCCCCAGATATCTTCTGATGAGGTGTCAGCTTCCTTTTGGCAGAGTCTGAAGGAGAGATAAGGGACTGTGGTTACAGGCACAAAGGGCTTTTATGACAAGGTGAGAAAGAGAAAGTTTCAGATTAGCAGGAATTTGTATCTTTATTGTGCTTTTAACTCCAGTTCAAATCTTAAAACAGATTTTTGCTGGTACATGAACTCAGTGAACTAATGTCCTATTGCATTTTAATTTCATCACTCTTCCAAGGCTTCAAAGGCTGCTCCAAGTCTAGAGAAAAGTTCACAATCTACTTGTTTTGGTTACAGAAATGGGGGTTTGTTGTGTGTGGTCACAAAACAGGGAGAGTACTTGAAGCAGATCAGCCAAGAATAAAAAAAGGCTACTATTTGTTATAAAAAATCCATTGTATTTGTACCTGAAAATGAATAATCTTAACTAGCTCTTTACTGTTAAAGTAAGGACTGCTAATTTTTAAGAATACAAATACAGGAAGCCTCAGAGATAGGTGTTTAAACTGACTGGTAATAAAATTGAGTAAATCAGTACCACAGATATAAAAAGCTGCAGGATGTATTTCTTGAAGTCTCTCTCCCATCGCTGTCCTACTCTCCTTTTGGTCATCCAAAAATGTTTTTAGATTTGCAAATATATTCCACAAATTCAAGTTTTGGAGCTTTAAAATTGTGACCTGCCGAAGTTCCCTCTAAGCCTGAAGGATATATCACATTCCATAAAATTGTTAAGACTGTCCATCACATCAGATGGAAATCTAGTAAGTGCAGTAGGATCTCTCCACTTAGGAATCATGCACAGTATTTTTTGTGCCCATCATTTGAAAGGAAAAGTGCTGGTGTGTAAATTCAATTATTTCAACTACATAAAACTTGCCAATTTACTCCTGGGCTCCCATGTTTTAGGTGTACCTATATATGTTATGTTACTTCAGGGAGTGTCAACTGTACTTTGACTTGGTGGGAAGTGAGATAAAAAAGAAACTAATATTGGGTTCGTTGGAAAAGGACGATTAGAGTGGAACTGGTGAAAATTCAGGGGGGCAGAATTTAAATTCCCTTTCTCTAGGTTCTTGAAAGAATCCACATAGACTGAAGAAATGGTGTAATTACTAGCACTGCACTGAACTGTATAAAAACAGAGAAGAAATCAACAAATAATCCTAAGGAAAAGATGCCAGATTCAGACCTGAACATTTCTCAGAAGTGATAAGAAACCCAGTCACTGTCAACTTCACTAAAAACTGGATGGGTTCAAATACAGCACCTGACGGGAGTAGTAAGACAAGTGCAAATCCTGTTCTGCTGGTCTGTCACATCTATCTGTTTGTTTTAATTTAAAGTGTAAAATAACAATAATTTTGTCTCTGGTGCCTTGGGACAGCATCTACAAAGGGGGACGTAGTGGCCAGTACTGAATAGAACCTGAACTCTGGTTCTGGATGTGCATATCAGTCCACAAACCCACCTCCATCAGAACCTACAAAGGAAGATCAGTGATCCAGCACTGAAAAATGTCATCTCTTTGCAGTTCAGGGGAACTTCTGGATACCCAAATATTTTTCAGGGCATAAAAATAGATGCAGTACCTAAATTTAGGGGCTTATCTCAAAAGTCTTGGTAGTCCTTATTTGGGCAAAGCAAATATCAGTTGCTTGGGAGTTTTCATGATGTGAAGGCTGTGACACACATAGGCATGTGATTTTGTTTACTCAAAAGTAATTTGTTTATTTCTGCTGTATCTTAGTGTAGAATATTATCATTCAAAGGCAGATGAATGTATAAACAATTGTAGGTTGGTGTAAAACAGCAGCATCTATCAAGAGTCTGGCCCTACATGCTACTTGCATTATCTGAATTTCTCAAACTTTTTGCTTTTCTACATCTCTGCTCCTCTCATATCTGTGCAGGAAGATTTATTTGGCAGTAAAAATGTCCACTTAAATTGAAAGTTCAGTTATTTACTTTGTAGAAGTGAATAGCTTTCAATAAATCAGCCTTTCTTTCTCTTTCCTATTATTATTTATTATTTACATTACTGTACCAGACATGTCTACTGTAAAGCTCTCTGGCTTTGATCCACCAAAGGGGGGAAAATGTGATGCTGAAGTACAGTTGCAGAAAAGCAGCTGGACCTCTGAATTCTATTCCCCACTGGCAGACAAGGGGCTATTCTTTGTGTTGTCATTCAGTATCAGAAAAAAACAATTTTTTTTTTCTTGCTTTTCGAGGCAAAAGAAGTATTTTAGCCTCTTTAAAGGGGTGCTGAGGGCCTAGAAGAGAAGGGAAAGAACCTTCAAGAGGGATGTGTGGTGGCTGTCACAGAGGGAAGTGGAATCCTGCAGTAAGAATGCCATATAAACCCCCTAGGCAGTGAGGAACACCTTCTGTAAAAACCCAGGTGCCCATCTGTAATCCTAGACACCTCTGTGTTTTAAAACCCTGACTCTAGAAGTGTCTTCTGGGAGTAGGATTTAGGTCCTTGCTCACTGCTGAATACCCTGTCCTTTGGAGTGCTCTGGTGTGTTGCAGGGATGGAGGATCCAAGGGACTCAGGAGCTGTTGCTCTAAGGTAGAATGTGGATTACATTATTTTGTATACTTTCTGATTTGTACATTGGAGGTAGTAACTGCACCAATACAGACATTTTTTATATGATATAAATGTATTTTTATTTCACCCTGTTGTCTTGAGTGACTTAATTCCTTCTGCAGACATTTCTCCTCTTTGTCTGCATTTATTTACTGCTTGTATTGCTGAAAATCATTCCAGTGCACCAGTGATTGAAAGAGCCTGTATAAACATTTTCCAAAGAAAAGCAGGAAAAATTTGTAAAATTGCTTGCAAACTGTACTTATCAGGGTGTGCTGTGGTATGGTCTGTACTCTGTGTCATCATGTGACAAGAATCCCTAGTCTGTCCCTGTAGCTGTCCCTTATGTTCAAACTGCTTTCAAACCTGATGTTATTTCTGTCTTTGTTTTTGGCAACAGGGTTAGCAAGTTTAAATTTTGGAAGGCAGGGAAGGGGAGAGATACAGAACTGCTTGCTTGAAGGGGTCAGAAAGGACAGGCTAGCTGAAAGAAGGCAGAGTTGCTAATGCATTTCTCTTCCATCTCCTCGAGGGGCAGAGGAAGGCAAAATCCTACACGGGGCCCAGTGGTCCCTTCCCCCCACTTTCATCTCACCCATCCTATAATCTTCGTGTCAAAGCCAACCTCCTCCCACTGGAGGATGACTGGATGTGATTCCTTTCAGAGGCTGTCAGCGCTTCTTCTGTAACTGCCCTGTGGAGATGCTGTTGAGTGACATGAAACACTTTTTCTCCTGACAGGATTAGAGAACCATCTCTCCACACTGCCCAGCTTCCCCCTCTGCCTCCACCAGCTCTCTCTATGCAGCCAAAGAGGCAGGCTTGAGGCTTGGATAACAAAACAGCATTGGGTTGCTTCTCCCACGTTTGTCACTGACAGAGGAACACTGTGATTAGAGGAAACTTTTCACATAGCAAACCAACTCATTTTTGGAGCAAGGGGAATCATTAGTCTATGTCCATTTCTTTTATGCCTCCCTATTTATATCTTATGGAAGGGTAAGGATTGCCCAGTGTTATGCCCAAGCTTTGGTCCTTCCAGATGAATTCCTACTCCGCCCATCATCTCATTGGGTGTTCTGCATGATGCAGAAGATGAGAGCGGTGATTAGCCTGTCCCAGCAGAAATGCCACTGATTGATCTCTGATAATTGAAAACGTCCGTCTTACTGGGAAGATATATGATAAAATCTTGCCATCAGGACTCCCAGAATCAGCATTTTTATCCTGGGTATTCATTTTTACTCACTGTCAAAATCTTAATGTGAGAGGGACAGAGATATATTTTTTTAGTCACTGTAGTGGGTGATCAGTCTAGTACCAACTTTCCTCTGCCCTGTGTCATAGCTGATGCTTGCTTCAAGTCTCCCTCTCTCCATTGTCCTTTGACCAGTTTGTACTCTCTGTTATTATTTGGGTATGTTGGGTTACCAAAGCAAGTCTTACTTTTCATTTAACAACTTTCCCTTCATCCCTAAGTTGAAGTGCATTTTTAAATGAATGCCTTGGCCTTGTTTCTATTAAGTTTTGCTAACTGAAGCATCTTCAATGACCAATTATCTGACCCTACATTTAACTATATACTTTTCTCATTGCCTAAATACAGATGTGTGAATATGTATGAAAAAATATATTTACTACATAAAACCAACTAGAAAGAAGCAGAACATTTTTTTTCCATTGCCTATCTCTCGGGGTTAGGATTTATTCAGCCAAGTATTTATTCATATTATTAATTTGGCTTGCAGTAAGCATGTATATTGAAATCAATGTTGTGTCTGCTTACAGGTTGAATCTGGCTCTACAAATTTACAATACTATGTTACTACACTGCAGTATGCTGTAATGTTCAAATCTTTGACTTTATTAAGCAGGATGTAATATGCCAAATCTTTGCAAATTACTCATTGTTTTGGTACTGGATGTTGGCAGCATTATCATTAACACAGCAAGCCAAATGAACCTTTCTCTAGATTTTCCAGTTAATTTTCCAAGCAGATGTCAATACAAGTAACTAATTTCAGATTATCTCAAATAATTGTACTTTTCAATCTGAAGTTTGGGATCCATGTTCACATTATTCCAAGGGAAGCCCTTTAGAAAAGCTGTGACCTCTTTGCTCTTGAAGGTTAGAGGAAAGCTTTTTCTTTCAGCTCTTTACAGCTCTGCTTCCATATGCTGCCAATTCTACTCATCAGCTCTACTCATCTTTTTTTTGCCAAGGACAACCAGCCCTTTCTGGCTTTTTCCACCTTTAATTTGTTCCATTCAGCTTTATTTCTGGAGAAGAGGACTAATTTCTTCTCTAAAGAAGCAATTTTCTTGCAACAACAACTCAAGCATTATGGCCTTAGCATGGCTAAGAAACACTGAAATGTGAAAAAAGGCACGTGGATCCTATGGTGATGAGCAGGCTTAAAAACACTTAGCTAGATCAAAAAGGCTGAGCTGCTGAGTTTTTTGGCTTCTGTTTGGATTTTTTGTTTCATTTAATGGGCAGTGTCAACAGAGCCAGAACTCTGAAAGGCATCCCAGACAGGAAAAGCCAGTTGGGAAATGACCTGAAACTGTTGTTGGCACTGGGCTCTAAAAATGAGACTTTTATTGTCTGCAAAGGAGCTGCTGCAGGTCACTGTCTGTGGTGCCGTGCTGAGGGTACCTCCAGCCAGGGGGATTTCATGTATAAAAAGAAAATGGTGTACAAACTGAAAATCCCCTTCTTGAATTTCTGATGTGGACTTTTGATTTTCCTGGGGCAGGAATTTTTCTTCTTCTGATTTTGAAGCCAAATAAAAATTGCAACCCAAGGCCTGACTTTTCATCAGATACTTTAAAATCAATTATGAGACAGGCTGAAAGGACTTCAGAGAAAGTGCTGCAGAGAATCTTGATTACTTTCCTGACACAAACTTCTTATATTGTCTAACTAGCACCACAAATAAAGACAAAATGGTTGCCTGCTATGCAAAAATTCTGCCATAAAAAGAAAAAAAGGAAGGAGAAAGGCAAAGGCATAATAAATCTACAAAGGAAACCAAGTGACCTCTCTTGATCTTTACTATCAAGGCACCAAGTGTGTGTTTCTTAATGTCCAATTCTAGCTAAATTTAATCTATACACTGTCTAACATATTCCCTCTGGGGAATGCAATGCCAAATGAGCACACAGTGTTCTCACATTAAAGTCTTCCATCAGCATTGCTGTGGGCTGTGGGGGATATGAAGTCAGGCAGTCTCCTTGCTACTCCAGCCTGAAGAAGAGGCCAAAGTTCAGCAGTTTCATTAATTCATTCAGGAAGAGAGGAAAGTAAAAACAAACCAAGTATTTGTTTTCATTGATTGTCCAGGTTTCATTGATTGTGCAGACAACTAGTTCACTTGGTTGTTTTATTTTTTCCCCTTTTCCTTTTTCCCCCCTTCTAGAAATCAGGGGGTTAAGGAATTTTAAAGTCAGGAATTAAGATACTTAAGCAAGTAGTTCCCTCATATTCAAGTTTTTGCTGAATACTTTAATTTTTGCTGATAGTAAATTTTTAGCATAAGCTCTTCATTTGGTTGTGGTTCTTCATCCAATAAAATATTATTTGTTTTCTTACTAGTCACTGAACAAAGACTGTGTTTCTAGAATGCTGGCTGTTTGCAGAGCTCTGGCTGTACCAGATAGCTCTTTCTCCCTCTGAAAATGCAACCTCACATGCATAGAGCAATTAACTGTTGAGAAATCTGAGAAACCCTGTGGTCACAGGAGATGCAGCCCTACATTGACTGCAAAACACCCTGCCATATGAAATAAAAATAGCTATTAATTTCACCATGTTAGGAGCTAAGAGCACATACGGGAGCCAAGCTCAAAAGCCATCCCTTTATCCAGGCTTTCCACCAAATGCAAATGCAATCATGCTGTCAAACAAAACCAGAGGCAACAATCTCAATATAAGACACTGGTGCTGTACTTAAATGATCTGAAGAAAATCTGAGGCTGGTGTGTATCAGTTTGGGAACCCCACTGGATACTCAGAGATCTTATTTGCTGTGCTAATATGTAGTTAACCCTTACAGATGTACAAAAGTTACAGCGATGAGGCCAAAGAAGTGAACAAAAGGGTGGACCAGAAATATGGAGAGTAGCAATAGATTACCTTGGTTAACGTGGTAGTTCAGGAGTTCATCAGAAGTTTGTAACTGCTCTTTGTTTTTCTTGTGCAGAGCAATTTCCCCTGTCCTTTTCTCCCTCTTTCATGTTATTTATTTTCTTGTAACACTGACCTTCTGCATGGCAAAATAAAAAGAATTTCCTCCTCAAAGAACACCACTTCCGTGTGAAAAGATTTTTCTTGTGTACAAATTCACATTTAGTAAATATATTTTCTTGTAGGTTTTTCAGGCCCGTGCAGAAAACGGTATTTTAGGTTCTAGGTAAATACTTCAAAAGTATGTGACTTGGAAGATTATGTTCCCTGTTTTTTAATTAAGATCTGAATTAGTCTTTTAAGTCAGCTTTGAAAATAAAATGGAGGCTCGTAAGCTGCTTAGATGCTCATAAAATTTACTTTCAGGGTAAATCTTGAATGCAGTTTTTTCCCTGTGTTTATGGTGATAATCTCATGTTTAGCAAACACTTGGCTGTGGAACAACAGAGAGCTGTGAGATGACCAAGATCATTTCCTGAGTTGCATCTTTTTGTTTTCACAACAAGTCGTTATTTAATATTTCATTTAACAAGCCCTGTGGACTATCTCTTGATTAGATTCTGCATGTTTCCTGCCACTTGCATGAACCGAGAAATGTAACCTTAAAGCCAGAGCCAATATAAATATTTTTTCATAGAGTGATGTAACAACCAGCTTTTTGTTTCACAAAATTCAGACTTAGTAGAAGCTCTGAAACCTTCCTCCATTTTCAGTCTGTCCTGAAAAAATCATTTCAGGCAGTCGCCCACATAAGTGAGGAAGCTGGGAGTTTAGCAAAGTAGGAAATTATCATAGAATCACTATCAAAAAAAAAAAAAAAAAAAAAAATTAAGCTTTCAGAAGGAAGATTGGGATATAAGTATCAGCTAAAATCTGTCCTAGGACAATTATATGTGTGTGTGTAAAGTGGCAGTCCCCTGGCATTATTTGTTCACTGGGTATTCATTGCTATGCAACTAATTTATAAAAATCTTCATTTAATTTGCTTTGCAGTCAAAATCAACTAAAACCTTTCCCTTCGTGCATAATTTCTGGATTTAATTGCTAATTTGTGAGACTAAATTTTTAGGGCAAGTATCCTGCTCTTAGGTTTCATGGTGGAAACCTGGAGTGACTTCAGCTGAGTGAAGTTACTCTGCAGATGTGCTCACGTGGATACCAGCAGCTGCTCCAGAAGAAGAGAGTTGTAGAGAGTATTTCTGGAAAGCCTGAACAAGAAATTGTGGTTGATGGTAAAATCAAGACCAAGAGACAATGGAATTAGAGTTTAAGGGAGAAGTTTGTGATACAGGTATAGTTTTGGGGAGAAGGTGAGTGAGATAGTCAAGACTAAAGATTGTCACCATGGTATATGCCCCTGAGAGGTTCAGCCAAAGGACTTGAATGTTGGAAGTTTTTCAGGTTTGTTTTCTTTTTTTTTTCTTTTTCTTTATCAGTGTAAGATTAATTTATAGTGTTTGGGCAGGGGGGAAGTTGAGGAACGGGGTCAAATTGATGGCAAGCTGCCAAAATCTGCTTAACTTTTTTATCAAAAGAAAAATAAACTTTCATCTGCTTTTCTGATGTCTTTGAGTGTGAAAATGGGTGTGTTGCAAATCGAATGCGTAAGCTGCTCTGCAGCAATGAACTTCAAATTCTTAGAGTTTATGGGACGTTATTAAACCTATAGTTATGGTGGTATGTTAGCAATTGCTGTGTTGCTGTGTTTTACTAGCTTTACTTGAATTCACTTTGAAAAAATGAAAAGTCTCCAGGAACTGCTGCTTCTCTTAGTTTTCAATGGTCAGTGTTCAACTGTTGCTTGGATTTCTTTGCTGATTGTTTTGATTTGCTGCTTAAAGGCCAACATGTAATTCACTCGGGCTGGTTTCTGGGTCTGATTATGAGTTTTATAGTGCCATCTCCCAGTCTCAGTCTTCATAGGTTTTTTTCATTGGTGTAGGGCCATTGCAGCTTGCTTTTCAATTGTGATCTCTCAGTGAGATGTGCCAGGTCTGCAAGATGGTTCTGGTTTTCCCCCTTCTATCTCATTGGTGTGAAAATGCACTTCTACAAGGATGCTGAAGCTCCCAAAACATTCTGCATTACTCTCTGGTACCAAAATTCATCATGGTTCTTAAGTTCCTCAGTTATTAAATTTTCCTGACTCTTCTGTCCATTTTTATAGAACTATTATTCTAAGACCCCATAAATAAGACCCTATTTTCAGTCACTGTATCTTTGCCAGACTTTAACTGCTAGGTTTAAATTTTGTCAGGTGTCTGCACCAAAGGGAAAGTGTTTGATTGGACAAAAAAATACACCAACATATTCTAATATTTTTCAGAGTAATGCAAAAGAAAGAAAAGACAATATTTCATTTATATTTTAACCGATAAATATTAAAAATATTTAAAAGGTATTTGTAGCCACATGCTTTGCACCAGAGACCTGTCAAAGACAGAAGTGTGAGTATTTGGGAGAGAAATGTATCTTTTTACATGTACCCTAAAAATAATATGTTATTTGATGAAATGATAACCTTTTTTTATAAATCAGAATGAAAAATGCTTTTCAGAACTGTCTCAGCTTGTTAAGTCTAAACTATATGGAGCACTCATATTTCCTTGGTGCTGGAAATTTTAGTTTTGCTCAGCTACTGCCAAGGTAATTTCTTCTTTGATACCATGTGCTAAAATGCTTTTGGATATTGTCTTTTGAAACTACTGGGAGTGCCATTGACAATGCTGAGCCATTAATGCTGAATTCTGATTTCTGCAGTATTTTAAGTAAGCAAGGAAAAAAAGGACACAAAAGAAGTCAATTGTCATATGAAGACACTTTCTTTTCAGTCATGGCCAAATTACTCCTGGTGGATGTGGCAGGGTTTGCTGATGAAAGTGGCCTTCAGCCATCCAGCTGAAGATCCTGGTGTGTAATGAATGCATGGGAAAGGCTGAATGAAAACACAGCAAAAGGACAGATAGGGATTTTCCTAAATGTTAAGTTTGTCATGGGCAAAGTAATCTTGAAATGGGAGATTTTACTTAATTTATTGCCAGTTAAGATAAATTTTTCATTAATGATGCAAGAGTGGAGGAAAAACAGTGATTAAATGAATGCTTAGGGAAATGCCTTTCCCCCCCCAGCCCAAGCCTGGCTTCAGCCTGACTCCTCTCCTCCTCCTTCAGGGAGTGTCCCTGACCTGGTGTGACCTCAGCCCCATAGGGGTGTCCCTGCTTTGTCAGGGAGCACATTCCTCAGTGAGTGCCTCCATCCATGTCCCCAACAATGTCCTCTTCTGCACAAGTCCATTTTGTATCCTTTCTCAAACACATCTCTTCTTCAGGTATCTCCTGCCCCAGTGGTTAAATTCTTTAAAG
Source organism: Heliangelus exortis (assembly GCF_036169615.1). Lineage (NCBI taxonomy): Eukaryota > Metazoa > Chordata > Aves > Apodiformes > Trochilidae > Heliangelus > Heliangelus exortis. The sequence continues at coordinate 21,047,120 of NC_092424.1, read as the reverse complement.
GTGTCTGAGGAGAGGTTGCTGTGGGCTCCCCTGAGGGTCTGCAGTCCTGAGGTGCTCCCAGTGGTGTCAGAATCATCAGGACCTTGTGATGAGCAGCCCCACACCACCTCTGTAGCTGCTGCCTACCCTCACCGTGCCATTTAGACACAGTAGGAAAGTAGGAATGTTCCCTAACTTACCAGTTCTTAGCTCTACACCTTAAATATGTTTTTGTAAATACAAGACTTTTTACAGATCTGTTTTCAGAGCATCTGAATATGAAGTCATATAAGTGGGTCTGTTATTTGGCATTGGATTGTGCTGAAGGGAAATGCTTTCGTGTAGCTGCACTTTGTACTGGAATGATGGGCCAAGACACCTCATGACCAGGTGAGTGCTAATGAAGTTTGACATGATTAAATGTCCCTGAAAAATGTGAAGACAATCTGTTACAAAAGAACATCTGAAGACATTTTGTTACAGGAATTCAAGTGGCTGGGTGGGATCTTTCTTGCTATCAATAATCTGTTGAATAACTTGAGCTGAGAGCAGTGTAGGTCAGAACAGCCCAAAATCTGAGTCTTGAAGAAGGCATTTGGATTTCGTACACTTAGTAGAAGTCTGACTCCCCGATACCTCTTGTGTGTTGCTACTGCACAGAATTTTGCTTTACCAGATTTTCAGTGCTACTAAAATTACAGTTAAAGGTTTGAAAAGAGAAAGAGACATCAAATATCTTTCCCTGTATTTTCTGGTTCGGGACTAAAAAGCTGTTACAGCTAATTTATCCCTCTCTTTGAAAATGAGAGAAGTAGGATGGCATCATGGGTTTAGTGAAAGATGTGAGAATATAGGACTGGCAGACACAGGGGTGAATATTGTAATGTTTGTAATGTAATAATCCTTCAACTTTGTTGTGCTGATTTTAAAATACAGCTCTAATGAAAATAGTATCCCGGTGTATAGTTGAGTTGCTGTCAGTTCCCTTTGTGCAAAACAGCAATTGGTATGAATGAGTTATGCCAGAAAGAAATAAAGATAGAATATGTTATTTGAAAGCCCTGCTTGTCAGATAAAAGGGGGAATAAATTATTACGTACCTTTGAAAAAAAATACATTGAAAATATAAACAGTGAAGAGAAAAGCATTGGGTGTAGAAATACAGTTAAAAGAGCACATCTGTTTCAAATTCTTATTTGGGCCAAAACCTCTCCACATATGTTTTTATTTTAAATTTGCATGTGTGTTGTTATCCCTGTGTTAACTATTAGGTAAATAAAAGTACTGAGAATCCATTTTTGAGTGAAGTTTGGTTAAGGATATTTGTACGTATTATGAGAGAGATAATTTGAAAGCTAATTAGAGCTTTGAGAGGAACCAATTCCCTGCAGGTCCCTTAATTTAAAATACCTGCTTTTTGTGTATAGTGTTGACCAAAGGCACTTACCTATTTTTGGAAATGAAATAATTTTACCCTTCAGTTTTGTACTTTGTGACATGCCTCACCAGAGTACAGCATAACACAAAGTCATGTCACAGCTACAGCTGTAGCAAAACTGAATGGTGGACACATTTGGTTTTGGTTAATGAGGTACATGTATTCAGCCATGGCTGGTTTAGATAGCGATTTTAGATACAGTCTTGTAAAGTTAATAAGTTCTCTACTGAGTGGATAGGGGTATCTCATGCTAATAAACCTGACCACTTAAGCATAAATAGGAGATATTTCAGTGCCATTGAAATCATGGCACTGGTAAAAACTCTGTCAGCTTCCTTCAGTGGAATTTGTATTTTGCCTCACAGCCATTGCATGGGTCTCCCAGTTTCAGCCTGCACTTCTATCAAGGTTTGTGATGAAAAGGCATTCACTTTATTTTACATTGGACCATTTACAAGGTCCTTGATGTTGGAAAAACTGCTTGCTTGAGAGTCTAGAACCATACTGTTTTGCTTTTGTCATCAAATTGAAGTGCCTTAATTAGGAGCCTTGACCATTTTCAAGGTCAGCCAAGAGAGATGGAGTAATTTATCCCACCTGGAATCTAATTCATCCTCTGAAGGTGACTCTGGGGGGAGCTGCTTTGTACAAGGCACAGCTGGGAGAAACCATTCCTCCTGGGAGCTGCCCATTCCTTCTGCCCTTCTCTGTGGAGTGTGAGATCTTCAGGAGCTCAAGGGGATATTGATCTGCTCTGTCACAGGCACTCTGACAAAAAATTGCTAGAAGATCACAAAACAGAAGTCACAGTGAGACTTTTGAAATTACACCCAGGTATCTGGGCTTCTTGAGCTCACCTACTGATGTTAGGAGAACATATAAGTGAGAAGGATTTTTTTGCTCTGTGGTTTGCAGGGGCTAGAAATATGTTGGGCACTGGCTTTTGAATGAAAATTACTTTATGGTCTGGTTATGCTCTTTTCTTCACTGTAGAAAAGTTAGTGATTTAATAGCATTGCCTCTGCCACTTTATTACTCCAAGAAATAGTCATAAAAAGTAGCAATAGAGTCATTAGAGAACTCTATTAAAACCATCACTGTGCCTCTAGCTGCTGCAGGAAAAGGAAAAAAATTCCGGACCAAGGTTTTCTATCCAAGATTTTTGCCCTCTGTAGAGATGAAGGAGGCTAAAAAAGAAATCTGTGTCTATAGTTCTTGCCAAATCTGCATGGCTTCAGTATTTGGAGAGTCCCTCTCAGGAGATCAGGAATGGTTTGATGTGGAAAGATTTATGGGCACTTAAAACTTATAATGAAACCGTTATCTTTGCTCTCTCTCTCCTGTTTCTAAATCATATAAAGTCAGGTGGTATGTACTCACAGAAGTATTAATAACTGTCAGTCAGATATAAAGCAAAAAATATCTCTGACTTGGGTAAAAGTCAGAGCTGAAGACGGAAACTGTCAGTGGAGAAGTGATTTTTGTGTTGCCTCCAGTAGTAAGGAAGGTGCTGCTTTTGCAAATAATTCCCTATAAGATCTTGAGCCAAGTCTCGTTAACTTCAGCAGGAGCTTCGTGAGAGCCTGGGGATCCTGCCTTTCAGAGCAATTTCTGTGACTGATGCTGAGATGGAGAAAGCATTCTGTGTTGGAAGGCAAGGTGTGGGGAACTGCTGGCAGAGGGAACTAAGCAGGGAAAGAGAGGGGAAAGGTAGGAATGCCTTTACAATCAGAAGAGTTTTCTTGGGTTAAAATCCAGCTGAAACACATTCTCTGTTCTATTTAAAAAAATGCAGCCTTAATAATCCTGGATTGGCAAGGATCAATCCTGCCTCCACTGAGGAAACTGAAGGCTGTTGGTTGCTTTTACAAGGTTGGGGTTTCAGCCCCAGTCAGATCATTCCTGTATGTGTATTTCTGACTTGCACAAGGTTGCCAGAGCATTGCAGGGTTGGTTTATAACCATCCTTATTTTCATGTTAAAATGGAAATGTTTTGAAACCCAACTCAGAGAAGGTGAAATTCTGAATGAAAACACAGAAGTTCATGTTAAATACTCTGGAGATCTGGTAGGATTATGAAAATTCTCCAAAGCTGGTTGATAAATGTGGGAAATTAAGGATACATTATTCTATCTGTTTTTAGACTTTCCCCACCTTTAGCCATCAAAAATTGCTGCTGTGGTAACCATTGTAACCGATGATCTTAGGAGTGGAAACTCAATTTGTCAGACTGAGCTATCCAGAGAGAGAAGGTGAGAATGTACGTTGAGACCCCCAGTTCCCTTTTCTCCATATATTTTCTTGTCAAGGAAAAAATGTTCTTCTTTTCTTTACTTTCTCCTACCTTACCTAAAATCCCCACTTAAAAAGTTGGTTTGCTTACTGTTGTCTCTGGCCTGCTACCCCCAGCCTATTGCTATATTCTGCCAGAGAAGGTTTCATGAGACACTGAGATAAGTGTTGCTGAAAAACCTATCTTTAGGATAAGTTTCTTCTTTCCTCTCACCCCCTTTAATAAGGGTTTTGCAGATGTGGTGAAGTCCGAGCACTTGTCATTAATAATTGAAAAATAGTGTCTATTATGTATTTTTGTGCCTTCAGAATTAATAGGTATTATTTGTGCTATACTACACTGTAATATAAATTTGTTTTAAACAACTTTTAGCTACTTTCAGAGATTTGCTGTTTAAACTATCTTTTATTTTCTCAGAGTCTAAACACTTTTTACCTCCCTTTCCTAAATCTTATTCTGTGCTCCATCAGTATGAGATCTCATTTTGAACACTTATTGTTAATTTTTATGATTGGTGTAAAAGAGAAGCATGGGATTCAGTTTGGTTGGATTGAATCCATGGGAAAATGCCCCTAAAAATTAATTTATGTTGGATGAGATTGATGCTGAAAAGGCTGACCTAATTTGTTTCATTACTCTTGGAGAATCAAGCTGAAGGCTTGACAGCACCAAAGTGAGGTGGGCACAGCAAAGCCCAGTTCTTGGCAGTCTTCATTCTCAGCTTTGTCCACGCATCTCTTTAATGATAGGTAATATGCTGCTTTTTGGCAGCTCCTGAACAAAATCCTAACCTAATTTTGCACCCAGGAGAGAGCACAAATCATCAGTGTGATGCTGTTAATGGTGTTTATTTTTCAGAAACTTCATAGTGAGAAGAAATGGTTCTGAAACATAGGCTGGTGAAGGGAAGAATAGAAGAAAGAGGGTAGTCAGAGTAGGAAAAGACTTCCTTACTGCTCTGCCCAAGGAAGAACAGAGATGGAGGCCTGAAGATTGAATACACTTACCTGTGGAAAGCACCTTTCCTTAACTTGATTTTGTCTTTCCACATACACCATAGCTGTTTAGTGCTCAGTGTGTGCTGGTCTGCTGCTAACAAAGGGACATCAGCAAATTCATGGCTCTTAGGGATCCAAATAATTTTTAAGTTTCTAAGATGGTGTAGCTCCTCTTTTTATGCCACCATCAGATTAAATTCAAGGTACTTTTTTTTTTTTTAACTCTAGTATCACATAAGCTCTTGAATATGTTACTGAAAGAACTTCCTTTCATGAGCAGAAGCATTAAGTACTTCCCTTTCTCATCTGACTAATGAAGGGAATGACTAATGAAGTGAAAGTATGAGAGTTCACACATAATTTTATTCTACTTGAATTTGAAAATGCTGAGCTATGAAAGTGTTAAGAATTTCCATTTGTGGAAGAAAGAGGGAGATGACTATCAGAACAGAGCTCTTAATTCAAACTTAGCACAGTGATTTTCTTTAGCTTTGCTTCTTTTGTTGTAGGAAAATGTAGAGCTTCTGAAAATATTTTTCTATGTTAAACAAAGGGAGCTGTGTTTCTGGGTTAGCAAATGATGGCACTGTCTCTGTCTTCAGATGTGATCTTAACATTCTGAATCTACTGAGGGTTGACATCTAATTTACAATTATGGGAATCCACCTACTCAGTTTTGGGAAAAAAAGAAATTTTTTTAAACGTAGCATGTCTATTTATAGATTTAGCCAAATTTCAGGAATAAGGGCATGCATAACTGTTAGCACTCTGTGGTATGTTGGACAGTGATGGTGTAAACTCCTGTTGTCCATGCAAATGGTGTTTCCATACTCAAAGATGGAGAAGCCTATGGCCACTTGGGCATTTACAAGCAGCCACCGTGTGCATGTTTATAACCACGCAACGGAACATGGACTTTGGCCACGGAAATCTTGTCAATAATGTGCAAAACCATAGATGTGTACATAGGTGCATTCCCTGCTTATTAGGAACCTGCCATAAACCCCTGTTGACATAGCCATTGGTTGTGCGTAGTCATCGTGCGCATTTTTAACTATCACATTAAGATTCCCAGTTTCTTGTAAAATCAGTCACTACAATATTTTCTTTTTTTATTAATACCTGTGTGGATGAGGTGTCTGACAGAGTTATTATCCACTTTGGTGATGAAAAACTCCTGCTGAGGTCTGGGAGAACAGGATTGCAAAGACCAGCATGATGTCTGTCTTATAAAGCGCTCATTCTTCTGACTGACCATCTGTGTGTGAAAAAGGACTGCTATTACGCAGCAGTAGTTTTGTTGAGTTTGGCCTTGGTTTCTTTTTTCCAGATTCTGCCTGGCAAAGTGGGAGGGAGAGAAGGGAAAAAAAAGAGAATTTCATTGGGGAATGGAAGAGGTGGGAGGGGGGGAGGGAAAAAGGGCTGAAAGCTTAAAAAATGAGTGACTGGTAGAAGAGTACAGTAAAGTCAGTGAATAATTTTACTGTCCTGGTCTAGTGGCTTGGGAATGTGCCATGTTAAACAATAACATCTTCCAACTGAGAAAGGCAGAGAGTGAGGAGAAAGTTAGGGCAATGTGTGGGAAGTGGACTGGAGGCAGGAGAGGGATTGGATCCTTGAGCACAGTTATTGCCAGTCCTTGGATCAACTACCTTTTATTTTTTCTATTTTTTTTCATTAAATATTTGACACTGAGTCAGTGCCCAGGATATAAAAATCTGTGCTAGTCTGTTACCATTGCTTGACAAACAACCTTACAGGTAGGCTGCTGGTTTCAGGTTTTACCCACATAAATTAAATGGTTATTGCTGCTTTGGAGCCTTATAGACCTTACTTTTCTAAAACCATTGTATGGCACTGAAGGAGATCTCGAGGCAGAGCTCCAGGAATGATGTATGGCTGCTTTGCAACTTGGCCTGGGTCTTTTTTCATTTTCTTTTTGTTCACCTACTGAAAATGTTATCCAGGGGCTTTTAAAAGCCTCAAAGATTTATCTGTGTTTTCCAAAAGCATAGTAGGCTTATAAATTGAGACACCTCCAACCAGCTTCCTCTTAGCTAGGGCTACGATGCAAGTCTGGGATTTCAGCACAGAAGGCATCTTGGTCAGTGTGCTGAGCTGCTGGGAAAATTAAGGTACTGCACAGTTACTGGTGCTTTGGCAAGGTGTTTACTGCTTTGGGTAGCTTTGGGTAAACCCTGCAAAACACTTCCTGCCAGGTTGTTTTCTGTGCCCTGTTAGAAACAGCAACATGTTGCAGGAGTGTTGGTTTAATGTGTCATGCAGGATAGAGGAGGCTTTCAGGGCACAGTGGTTCAGAAAAAAGGGGCTGTCAGTTTGCTGCTGCAGAAGATTTCTTGTCCGGATGGAGATGGTGTATGAGGCTTGGGTTCATATGAATACAGTGTTTGTGGTATCTTGCAGTCACCTGGATTGGAGGGAACCTTCCTTATTAGTTGAATTAAAAGTTTAACTCCCACAGGTTTGATGCACCATCTGATAAGAAGCTGTGCTGTTGTGCCTGGCTATCTGTGTGTCATGTGCTGCTCTTCCTACCCCGGAGTCAATGCACCAGGGACGGTGACACTGAGCTGCTGCTGGAGCCACGGTGGATTTCATGTTTCAGCCTGCCTGTCAGCAGCAGTTGGACAGACCCCATGTTTCTCTGGAAAGGTGCAGCAAACACGAGTTTCAGCTGCTAGTTTGGCTGGTAGGCTTTTTTAGAAGAGTGTGAAATTATAGCATCTGGACTTGCTGTGTAGGAGGAGGGGCAGGGTTAAAAACCTTAGGACATTGCTGGGGATATTGGCTCTAATGCCTGAAATTATCCAGCAGTGATAGGAGGGGCTGGAACTGAATTGGCCTGAAAAAAAAATATAACAAAACCAAAATAACAACCAAGAAAACAAAAAAAAAAAAAATGTAGAGAAAGCTGAGCTTCCTATAGGAGGACATTTTCTTAAAGAGCTAACATATCACAGCACTGATGGAGACCCAGCAAGGAGGTAAGAGAGAAACATGTTGCTTTACTAACTCATAACCCATGTCAGTTAAGAGGTATTCCATGATTTTATGAGGGTGGTTGTGGCAAGCCTCCAAGAAATGGGTGAAAATCATGTAGAAAACACTTCCCTAATTAGCTAGAAAATTGCAATGATGTAATAGAAGAAATGTCAGTCAAAGGAGGGGGAAGTGACTGACGAAGGTCTGCTCCATATTGTTCCTAATCTAAAAATGGGGATAAGCAGTAAAAGGACAAGATTTGCTAATAACACAAAACGGCTCAGGAAAATTTAAGCTCAAATCACCCCTGCCAATATGAAAATGTTATTAAGAAAATGAATGGCTGAGTATATTTTCACAGGTAATTTTCTAATCTTACTAAATGAAGAATGAAGAAACTAGAATCAATTATATATATGTCACGACTACCAGGCAAGAGCTATTCCCATTTGGGGGGGAAGAACCTCAGGTGTCATTATGGCTAACTCTGACAATGCCACCTCAAAACAATGGCCAAGTTGGTTGGAATGATAGGAAGTTGTAGGGGAGGAATAGATATCAAAATATAGAGCATCATATCACACAACGCTCACACCTCATCTTCCATGTGAAACCCTGGAAACATTGCAATTTTAAAATCCCAGAGATTTTGAGACTTGCTGGAGGGATGGATTGTAAAGATGCCATGGAATGATTTCTATGTGACAAAGAGTTTGATGCACTTCTCAGACTGGAAAAGAGTGACTGTGGGGGGAAAAAAAAATGTAATTATCTTTAAAAGAAGTGGCTGAATGAAGAAGGATGGAGAAGGTAAGTAAAGAGCTATTTCTTTGTTCATTGTTTCTCACTTAATAAGATTTATGAACTCTCAGTTAAATTCCCAGCTGCTTTTAAACAACCAAAAGGGATGGTGACAAAGTCATAGAATCTGAGAATCACAGAAAGCTATGGGTTGGAAGGGACATCAAAAGATTATCTAGTCCAATCCCCCCTGCCAGAGCAGGGTTACCTGTAACAGGTCACACAGGAACACATCCAAATTGGCTTTGAATGGCTCCAGGGAAGGAGTTGCCACAACCCCCTTGGGCAGCCTGTGCCAGGGCTCTGTCACCCTCAGAGAAAAAATTATTTCTAACATTTATACGGAACTGCCTGTGCTTCAGTTTATAACCATTGCCCCTTGTCATGGACCTCACCAATACAAGATATTATCCTGGACAAAAGCATAAGTAAGTTTAGAAAAAAATTAGGCAAATTAAAGGAGTGTGGGTTCAATATGTACCTTTCAATCATGGTGGTACTGATGCAAATTCTCAATTCAGGAGGTCTCACCTCAGTGGTAGCTGGATGCATACAGCAGGGAAAGAATTACTGTGTAGATAACCTTTTTCTGAGAGTTGTTATCAGACAGGACTACACAGATGTTTGATTGGCTCAGTTATGTCAGTGATAGATTGTGAAATATATTTTTTCTTCACTTGGTAGCATAAGAAATGACTTCTTGTCAGCCTGGTACAAATGGCACAACACAGGGAAGGTGTTTTGTGATGAATGGGCTCTGCACAGAGTGCCAGGAGAACCATGCTTGTGGTGAGGGTGCCCACGTTCCTCCCTGACTTTACAAGTGGAGGGGATGCTGAAAAGTACTACAAGACAACATGCTCTTCATTTAATACAGATCATCTGTCTTAGTCTCAAAGGTGATTGAAAACACATTTTTACAAGAGAGAAAATTAATGGTCATGGTTAATTTGGTAGATGGGAATCTGCTCTGGGAAAGGGAACAAGGGCTGATCAGAAGGCTGTGTTCTTGCTGATAGTGTGGCTGCTGATGTTTTTTCCATATCAGTGTCAAAGAGGGAAACCAGCAGCTTCTCTGCCAATGAGAGATCTATCTGGTATGAATGTCAGCACTTTGTAAACTACTTTACTCTACTCCCTGTCTCTTCCCTTCACCTCTTAGCCTCTGTTTTAATAAATATTTTAGATGGAGAGATATTCTCAGCAAGACCTAAATGTGGTGTGTAAACGTACTGTAAATATGTGGAATGGAGCCTCCTTTTACTGCCTGCTCTGGGTTCCACTTACAAAAATCTGTTAAAATGAGTAGGACAGACTAAAGTGAGGTGAAAAAAGTAAGTATTCTCTGATTCAGATATAAAAGTTGATATTTTAAAAAAATCACCTAAACACTTTATAAGAATTCCATGTGAATAGACTAAGACTTTTAGAGTGTAATTGAAACGAGTTGTGCAGAGGTTTTGCAAAATTTAATTAATGCAAAGTGGTTTTTCCCTTTTTTTTTTTTTTCCTTATTTTTTTTTTACTTCTGATTTTTGTCTAGAAGTGGAAGTGCAGGAAATCCCTCAAGAAAGGCAGTTCTGGAGATTTCCAGCTCATTTTGGGGCTCTAGAGATTCAGATAGTTTGGGTAAACCTGTGAACTTTTGGATGTTTATCTGAACTGAACCTGAACTCTAAATCTTCTAGGGTTCACCCAGCTAAGGCAAAGGGAGGAAAGCCTATAATGATAATTTTAATGTTATTTTCTCTTTTAGCCATGGATATGACCCTCTCCAGCCTCCTGAGAATTTCTATGTGGTGCATTAAACAACGAAAAAGCTAAATAGCTCGTATCGCATATGCACAATTAAACACTCTACGCACCATTAGAGCTTCAGCTGCCCTCTTTGTAGGAGCATTTAGCTAGAAAACAGATGACTGTTTCCAATCTGGTGTTGCCTCTAACGACATCTTTCATGTCAGACAAAGATAACTTATAAAAAACCACACATAGAAAAAAATTTTCTTGCTATAGTAATAAAGCAAAGCAATAAGGAAAAAAGCTGGTTAAAGAAATGTACAGGAATATGTGTTGTTCATTCTGTCAAGTTTTTAGCAGTGACTATGGTAAATTTTTCTTTGTCTGACCTTATAGTCACAGCATCTGAGTTCTTGATGTTTATCTATGGAGACTTCTGGGAAAGAGGGTAGCAGTTTGTAATCTCTGTTCTATAGAAAATAATTTTTTATAGTACCAAAGATAACATCATAGACTTCCTGATGTCAAAGGCAAGGCACTAGCTGATTTTTCTTGCTGCAGGGTTTTACTAGTAGGAGTTAATGTAAGAAATCCACAGCAGAGTGAGGAATGGAGACAAGATTTCCATGTGCTTTGTCAAACTATGCACACATAACCCATCACCCACCACAGTTATCACTGGGTCAAATTTGTACTCTTGTATTACATGTAAGGAAGCCATGACATGTTCCCAGTGGGTTCTCTAGCTTGAAAACACCCAAAAGTGCTACCCTGGCCTAGCTCTCCTATATTCTGTCCTTTTCAGACTGCATTAGGAATGACAGTGGTCTTACAATCGTTAACAAATTGGGGTGAAAACATAAGGCACGTGTTCCAGTGTCCTTCCAGATGCAATAAAATCAATTGCTAGAAACATCCAGTGCTAAATTTCCTTTGGTGAACCTGCAGATTAGTGGTTTGGTAGCAAGCATGAAGAGGCAGTGCACTTCTTTGCTGAGGTTTGGAAATGTGATGCCCTCTATTCCTGTCACCTGCTTTTGGGCACCTAGGTGAGTACCACGTTCAGGGGCAATCAGGGCTTCCTCCAGCCTGCAGAGAGACATCTGCCCTGTGAGATCTGCCTTGCTTTCTGGTGGCACCTGGAGTTATGAGGGATAAATCTAAAGCTTACTTCCCAAATGCCTTCCTAAGTTGTCCTAATATTTATGAAATGACTATGCCTGTGTTACCACAGCAGCAGTTATTCATGCCTTTGGAGCTACCTGCCACATCAGGGGAAATTTGTAAGAGCTCATTTTTTTTCCCAAAGAATTTGGAAACCATCAGCACTGGGGTTGAACTCCTAAGTTTTCTGCAGAGCTCAGCATCCAACAGGGGTGTGCTGCTCTCATCAGCTTCGCTCCCTGGGGGCAGCTGCATGTTGAGATCTCTTCAAAACTCTAAAGTTAAGACTGTGTTAGGTCTTTCAGTCACATGAAATGTCTGTTGCAAAGTTCAGAATGGTCTTGTTCACAGATTTTTGACAGGCCTCAAACAAATTCCAGTTGATTTATACTTTTGAGCAGGAACTATGTGGGATTCAGTAATTTTGTGGGATTTCCAGTTTTTTGAAATTTATCTAGCTTCCCATTTTCTTCTGTATGTTGATCCATGCAGGCATGAAATTCATAGATAGGAAGCTATGAAAGCTGTAGCTTAGGGAATGGTGTCCTTGTGCATGCAGACTTTCAGTCTGGTGTACTTAGATTGCACATCTTCATGTTGCACTCAGTCTTTTAAAATATTGTCTCCTGGAGAGTATACTTGAATAAAAAAATTCTCCAAACACCTTCAGCTTCTAGAAACATTCTATTGGAAAAGGCTGTTCTGTTGTTTTTGGGGTTTTTTTTGGTTTTGTTTTTTTTGGGGGGGGGGTTTGGTTTTTTGTGTGTGTTTTCTTTTTCCTCCTATGTAATGGGGTGCTGAGCAGGAGAAAGATATTGATGAGCAAATTCTCTGGACTTGTAATGGGTTAGGAGGAATGCCAGTAGGTTGCAGGAATGCCTCCTAAGATGTATTTAACTTTGTGTACACAATTGTGTTTACATAGTGAACTGAACATTAGTTTTATACACAAGACAAAGGGAGATTTGAATCAGAGGAATTATACTTGAAGGATACAGCACAGCAAACTTTTTATGATCAAAGATTGCTTTAGCACCTTTCCCATGAATCAATCTCTTACTCTCAGCTTTAAATATAAAATTAACTCAAATGTTTACTGTTTGAAACCTTTTTAGTTTATCCAAATATGCATCATTGCTCTGCTTTTGTCCTAGTACTTGGTGTACCATTTGTTTTGCTATCCAAGGAGTATTTATGATTTTCTTTTGAAGCCATGGTATTGGATGCAAATTGAATACTTGCAAAAAATACTTACATGTGAGTTTTGCAATATCTTTTATTTTGAAAATGTTTTACAGAGAAGTCCCACTGAAAGCAGGTAACTGTTAGCAGTAAGACTATAGTGCTGATGCAGCTTTATCTCAGAGAGAGAGAAAAGCCAGGCAATAAAATGGGATTATCAGTGGAAATGAAAACATTCAAAGGAGTGAAGCGTAAGAATAAACAGTGTCTCTCACACGCCCTCAGAAGAGGATCTTTCAGCTGGGGCTTCAGATAAGAAAACATTTCCATGAGAGATGCAATTAAGAGAAGTAATTGGGTCAATTGAGCTCTGGGTCAGTTGACCCTGGACTCTATTGTGGTTTATGTCTGATTCTGCCCTGAGAAGGAGCAGACCTGGGAATGCGACCGTGCATGATCTTGGTGGAGTCCAGATTCATCCCTTTCTGAGTCTGGATGCCACAGGTTGAAGTGCTGACTCTTAATATAACCAAGCAGTGGGGGAACAAAAATCCAGGTGCAGATGGGGATCTGCACAGCATGGTTTGGATCCTGTTTATCCCTAGAGTTCTGTAGCATGCTATCACACTTTTGCTTTCCCTTTTTGCTCTTACTTATCTGTGAGTCATGCAATTCTGTCAGCTCACAATGCAGTTTATTCTCTTCTGCTGAAGTCCAAGAATGGTGATTAATATTTTATATTTTGTTGTGCTATGAGTTGCCATGGAAACGAGCCTAAGCTTGAAAATTTAATGAAGTATCCTATTTTATGGGACAAAAAAGCAGGAAGTGACACTGTGGGCAAGAAGCCTTATGTGAAAGTTTGGTGTCTGAGATCAGCTTAGGTCAGTCTGGCTGTCCTGGAAATTCCTCTGTTGTCTTTCAGTACATCAGAAAACCTTATTAGTATTTACTCTGATTAGGAATTATTTGTTACTTAAATATGCTATTTAAATATGCATTTCCTACATGCTTTCAAAAATAGTGGCTGTGAAATTCTTGTTGTTTGCTAATGGAAAGTTTTTACTTGAAGAGAAAGGAAGAAAATAAAGCTAAGAGCATTCAAGAAAAATTCAAGAACTTCTGAGGAAGATGCCATCACCCTTCTTCCTAGCCCAGGATGCAGTGCTCTGTAGTGGAAATACTGATAGGAGTGTAAAACCAGAGCAATATTAGGGTGCTGCTTTCATCACTACACTGGGGGAATGGTTGGTATCCTGCAGTGCAGGCACTTCCCAGGGCGGGGGTGGCATCATGACCTTTGCATTTTACAGCTAGGTGTCCTCATGTCCTTCACCTCTAATATGCTTCAATATTGTAAAGGATTTTGCAGACTGGATGAAACATCTCACTCTTCACAAAGTTATTAGAAAGGGTGGTCCAGTCTCTGAACAGTTAGTATTATTGTTTCCTTGCCAGTGGTACTGCCAAGTGTGTAGGAAGCTGAATTCTTCCTGTACAAGTATTTCCTATAATTTGTACCTTAATTTCCAGTATGCTAAATAAAATTATTTCCTGCTCTGGGGTGGGCTTTGTTTTATCTTTGGACATGTGGAAAGGCTGGAAAACTATATGGATAATGCCATTGCTCAGTGTTGTCCTTTTACAGAAGTTTGGTCTGTGTGGTGTGCAGGATTGTGCTGGGAATTTCACCCCTTGCATTTGAGCTCTGCTTGCAATTTATAGAAGGATGGAAGTCCTGACATTTGGAACACAGCAATGCTTATTGCTTATTTCCCAGTAGAACTTTTTACTTAAAAGATTTAGATGCTTTTTTAAATTTTTTTTTTTTTTTTTTTTTTTTTTTTTTTTTTATTAAGCAGAGTGAATACTTCAGTGTTTTCAACTCAAAGCCCATCAACATATCTCCGTATTTTGTCAAGGAGCCCAGCTGCCAATTCTCAGTGGAAGTGCTGTTAGCAGTGGTGGTAATCCAGCATGGTGGTCTAAGAAAAGGATAGGAGCCAGACATTTGTGTTCAGGCTCCAGTTTTCTCTCTTATATTTGGCGACAGTCACTGAAAACAAAGCTTTGAAAGAAAAAAGCTCTGATTTGTAATAGACAAGATGGTCACCCCAGAATTAGGACCCCCCTGCTTTTGAAAAAGCTCTCTCTTACCTTTCTGTCTCTGTTTCTTGATGTGTCAACTCTCAGTGATTCTGTATTTGTTTAGAGAGTCTTGACTGGTAAATGTTTGCAGTGAAACGGTTAAATCTAAAAAAGCAACCATGTGGATCGTTAACGACTGGATCGTTAATTTTGGTCTGTAGCTGCAAACTGAGAGTAGAGTAGAAAAGTCATGCAAAACTGAATAATATGTTTGAGACTTTAATCTCTGCCATTAAATCTCTATCATTGTCTCTTTCTCTCCCTCTCCTATGCACACACATCTCCAGGCCCTGTACTCCCTCCTCTGGCTCCCAGCTCATCCCTGTTGTCACCACAGTGGCACTTGGCAGTTCCTGAGGTGAGAGAGGGAGCTGAAAGTGTGCTGTGTGGTGTCCTGCAGCTCTGCCCTGATGCAAAACACATTTCCCACCTCCAGGATGCTTTTTCATGTCTCCCCTTTCTAAGCATTCCCTCTTCCCCTTCCCCCACAGGACAGCATTCCCATTCCTTTAAGAAAAGTTTTCTATTCAGATTACTAATTTTAACCTGATTATTGTTTGTGAAGCCAATAACTGGAAGAAGTCAGTTATTGGTTAACAGCTTCAGTGGTAAATCAGTTCCAGCAGCTTGCTGTGCTGCTGCTAGCATGAGTCCACGTGCTTCTCAGCTAGAAGCTCTCATCTCTCTCTCTTCCCCTCTCTCTCCGAGGTCCTTTGCTGGGTCCATATGGTTGGTGCTGGGGATGTTAAGCACTTCAGAGGAGTGTTTCAGTACACAGTTATGATTCTAATTTTTGGCGTCAGATTTTTATTACAAGTTGTTGCCTGACTGGAGGCGTGAGAGAGTGGGAGCAGGGGGGGCTCTCGACCATGTGTGGAGCAAGGAGACAGCAGGCAGCAGTAGCAGAAATAATACAATAGGTTTTTCTCTGAAGCATGAAAATGGGGTCTGGAGCAATCCCCTTGGCTCCTACTATCTTGCTAATCGATATCTGTTGATAGCTCTGGGGTTTATAGCATGGACCATGACAGTTGTGCTGGGAGGGAGGGTCAGGATTTCAATCACAATAGAAGTTGCAACTGAAGTTAGTAGCACGGAAAGGGTTTTGGTCTGGCATAAAAAAAGGTGTAAAAGGTATGAAATCCAAGCCTCTGTTTTAAGATGACTTATTTTAGGTACTGGGGTTCATTTTCTTATTGTCTTGTGTTTGATTTTCATATGGATTTAAAAATGTAATGAAAACAAGCAGATGTGGTTCTGTGATAATACAGTGTAAGCTCCTGGTGTGCAGAAGTTTGGTTTGTGTCTTAAATTAGGCAGAAGTTGATACTTTTAAATAAGAAGGCTAAATGTAACCATATTTTCAAACAAAACCATTCATAATTGTAAGGGATTATGCAAAATTATTAGTAAATGGTGAAGATACAGAGAAATATCCTCCAATGAGCAATTAAAAAATTACAATATGCAGAATTAAAATTTAATTTAGAAAAAGGAATTAGAAGGTGGCAGGGATGAATATGCTAAGGTTTAGACTCTGTCCTGAAGTGATCTTGTTGTAGTAGCCTTATAGCATCAGATGGTATTATCATATGTACAGTACCACACACGGCTCTCCCCACTGAAGTGCTGATGTACAGTGGTTGATGGGAAAATGAGAATAAGAGCAATTCTCTAGGGCACAAAGGGGGCAAAAGCATCAGGCTGACTAAGCATGGAGCAAGGTCTGATCCAGCTGAAATTTTTAGTCCTAGTCCAACATCAGTCCTGATAAGAGTAACCTGGTCACTTCTGATTATGTATGTCCCTGGGTGTCATGTTTCCCAGTTGTGCTTTGGTTTGTGCTGGGCTTATAAAATAAATAAGAACTTATAAAATAAATAAGAACTTATAAAATAAATAAGAACTTATAAAATAAATAAGAACTTATAAAATAAATAAGAACTTATAAAATAAATAATAAGAACTCGAGCAGCCCTGCTGAGTGGCCTGAGGGGAAGAGCACGTGTATGCTCTGAGGAGGTGGCTTAGGGCTGGATTTGCTGGATAGACAGATGGAAGATTCTCAAGGGCAGTTCCGAAGATAAGAGATTTCCACCACAGTGCAGATGCTAGGTGTATGTGGGCTTTGTGTCTTACTCTCAGGTGCTTGTACCTCTTCACATACTCCACAGGGAGCTGGGGTGTTTTAATGAGGACTAGAGAGGCCTTACTTAGGAGTCAGGAGTGAGCTTGACTGTGTGATCTTGTATATTGCACTTACCCATAAGAGAAAGCCTTGTGGTCTGTTAAATTTCAGATGAGTTTTGGGTCTTCCTGAGATTAGTTAAGAAACAAATGAGTATATGGAATCCTTCTGAAAGGGAAACAAATGAGAGTACTCCATGGAGATGCACTGAAGTCAACCCAAAGTGAACTGATGATTTTGCAGCCCTCAAGCATAGTACTCTAGAACATTTCTTTTGTGCAACAGAGTTGTGTATGAAATATGAAAATGTGTACATGACCTTTTTTTAAACTGCTGTGATTTATTGCTGCCAGAACCATAAGGGAATCAGGATGGGTTTATGAAGAAATCAGAGTTATGTGGGATTGCAAATGATGCTAGGTCTGATGAATCAAAGCCCTTTAACCACAAGAAATCTGCTACTTTATTCAGATGTTACAAAGTGGGGTTTTCATCCACTCTGATTCCAAAAAGGCTTGGGATCAGATTTTATAAAAAAGAAAGCTAGCATGATCACAATTTATTTCTTGTGCTCAGTGATTCTGGACATGGTAGTCTCAATGTGAATATTTCCCACATGGTTAAATCCTCAGAAATTTGTCTGTTCTTCCATGCATACTTAAGTATTATGGACCTATACTTGGTACAAAAGAAAAAAAGAATCTAGTATTGTTTGAAATCTTGTGAGATGTGCAGTAAAACTGTGTGAATGATTGTCCTCTCTGTGCTTCAGGTCATTTAAAAGTCATCCAGTCCAATTTCAAAATGTGGAGTAATTTTTGCATATTCAGTGGTCTTCAGCAGTCGGATTTTCAAATATCCTTGGTATATGTAATGTTAGCTACTTTCTATACCTGGCTTGGGTTCTCCTCCACTTATGATACACCCCCACATCTGCCTAGTTTTGGCTTATCACCCATGAAATAGTCACCTGCCTTCTGAGATAAAAGCACAGATGATAAATGTGTGATGTATCTATCCACCCAAGCCCAACTTAAATTTCGGAGTGAAAGAGATACTTTCAAATTCAGGATTATCTTAATTTGTCAGCAGTGTAAGTAGAGCTACAAATTCAAAGAATTTAGTGCTGTATTAGCCATATTTTTCCACATCTGCATGATTATAAGAAGTCTATGGTCTAGCATGCTTGGATGTTTCTAGTATATTAAATATGTACAACAAACAACCATTAATGAGTTTTAAAACTGTGCTGCTTATTCAGTCCACTCAGTGATCTTGAATGGGAGCCAACATTAATTCAAGCCCAGTTGATCCTAATAAGTAACTAAGACCCCATTTCATAAACATGCAATTCTAGCTTGTTATTTCTGGCACTGCCATTAAGCAAAAATCTCTACCCTCAGAACGACAGAATTATGGGATTAGGGATAAACTGAGTAATTCACAATTTTTTCTCTCCTCCCTACCAAAGACAACTCTAGAGGGGGTCAGTAACTACTCTCAGCCATACTCCCTTTCTTCTGAGCTATTCATAGGTTGTGACCTGCCAAGGCAATGGGATTTGCTCATATGAGTGGAGTCTGTAGGACTGGATGTAATATCTGATACTTTCTATTATCATCATAGGATCACCAGGACAAAGCAATAATGTCTGCACTAAAAGCTACTGCTTACATTTAGCCATCCTGAACAGTAATCTTTAGTGCCTCTCTAATGTGTGTTGTCCCAATACATATTTCATTTTTTTAAAAAGAAATCTGACATTTCAAAAGAAACTATTATGGTTTTTACTAAAATGCAATCAGTGTCCTTTCTTACCCTGGTCCTTCAGATAATTTGGAATATGTTATACTTGTTCCCTGAATAGATTTTCACTTCTACTCCTCTGATTTTGCTGAAAGACATTTTATGGAGATCTGTGGAGAAGGAGAAACTTTACAGCTCATTATTGGCAGATGCATTTTATTACAGAAAATCCAGTAATATAGGAGATCAGATTAAAGCAACAACGACTGAAACCCAAGGTATTTCTCAATGCAGACATTTCTTACTCAACCTTTACCTCTACCAGGCCATTGGATTTCTCACACAGGTGTTGCAATCTTAGAGCTGTAGAACATAGGTTTAGGACTGCCCTTTTATGTGTTTGTACAGTGCCCAGTTACTGGTGTCTTTGGCTCTCTAAGCTTCTAGACATGATAGTGCTATGGAGCAGAGTAAGAGGTAAGGATGCACTTGGCCTCTGTCCTGCAGTGAGAATTGCTCACTTGTACTCATAAGGTCTGTGTTGCTAAGTATTCCTTTGCTCAAACTCTGAGCCTTCTTGCTGATGCTGCAATGTTCATGTAATGCTGTTGAATCATTGCAGCATTGTGCCAAAATTAAAAAAAAAAAAAAAAGAAGTCTAGTTCAATAAAAATTGGGGTCCTACTGGCCATATAGACTTGCTGTCTTGTTTATTCATTGGCATTGTATGGCTGTGCTGTTTGGCAGCAGTCATTAATTTTTCTCAAGTGGTTGCTGAGGTTGTTATTGTTCCGGGCTTTCCATTTTCTTCATGTGCAATTGTTATTTTTATCAAAGCATGTGGGGAGAACACTGTGCACACAGCTGTGTGAGGAACGCATTCAGAAAAGGCCAAGTCAGTTTATAAGAGAAATCAGGTGTATTACCATCAAGTTTTGGGTCAGTAGCAGGGCACCAAGTTGCTTAGCTTTCTTGAAAAACACACTAAGGCTTTTAATTTCTGAACAGAACAGGCGAATGCGTGCAACCCACAGAGACTGGAGTCTCTCCAGGCCTATCCAACATAATGAGAGAATTCTTTGTGAAATGCATAAAACGATGAAATTTTAGTGGTGAGTGAAATATTTGATCACTTTTTCCGTAACCAAAAAATAACTGGAATGTTCTTTTGCAATCCTGTTCCTAGTGAGGATTAGGAATGTGTAACCTCACCATATATCTACCTCAGAGACATCTCTAGGGTAGCATGTGGTGATAGGGAAAAATGGGTTGAAAAGTCTTTTTTAAGCCCCAAGGAAATGTTACAAGCATGTTCATCTGGGAAAACATCCAAAAGATGAATTCAGAGTCATGACCATGAGTCTGAGGAGAGGAAAGAGGGTCTGGGTAAGGTCTGGTGAGCACTGTGGTGGCCAGTGAGATATGGGTGAGTGTGCTGCAAAGCCTGTTGTGTTTGCATGGCTGTTTGCACAAGGGGAGAACAAGCACACTGTTGGTTGGCACTTGGGGACAGGGCAGCAAAACCTTGCCCTGGGCCATAGAGTCCAGTTCTTGTTCTGCTGTAATGACTGGCAAAAAGGCATCTGGGTCCTGAGCTTCCTCTTTTTCTCCTTTCAGTGGACCTGGCTCCCTCACCATGCTGAGGGAGTCCATGTGCATGCTGAGCTCTTCTGGGGCTGGGGTAGTTTCTCCTTAAATTTGGACACGGAAGGTCTCAGCCCTGTGGGTGACAGGCAAAGCCTGGCTGTGCCAGCTTAGTGCTGGCCCCTAGCTGCCTTGCCCCTGGGGCCTTGCAGGGCTGATGGTAAAAGGATGGTGTATTCCCAAGGAGTTTCATGGTGAAGAGCAGAGAAACAGAATGGAATGAATTTGCACTCACTCCTGGCTGAGAGCTGAAATGGCTACAGGACACTGAGGTCTGTCTTAGTTATGGCAGTCACTCTTACTTTTCAGTCTGTGACAAGTAAGTGAATAATACAGAGGGGATTTTGGCATTTTGCAATACATAGGAGAATTTTTAACATCATATAACATCTCTGGCTACTGTAAGTGGTGGGTCAGTGAGATCTTTCCCAACAAGGCTTATTTGGTACATTGAGAGGCATGATTTAGAATATCAGCAGAGGTAAAAAAACAATTAAAATCTATTGAATTGGTCCTTGACATTCAGGACATATATGCTCCTGCAGCAATAGGAGTACTCCTAGGTAATACTTTGATTTGTATTTGAGGTATAGAGACAGTGAGCAGCTCTGACCCAAGCCATAGGCAACCACAAGAGAAAAGGACAGTATCTGCCCTGTGAAATGGCAACTGGACATTCAGAATGGATCTCATGGGTTGAGATTCCCAGTTCACCAAGAGCTGTGTTGACCTATGAAATGGGAATAGACAGACAACGGGTGATAGCCATTTGAGTGTCTTGGGATTACTTTAATGGTAGACCCAATCTTCCTATTCTCCCAATAGTGTGATATCACTGCTAGCAGAGGACCATATGTATTTAGCAGCTGAAGACAGAGTATGTATTGCTCAGCCTGGCTGTTTTGTCACACTGTTCATCGATAGTTCTTTCATATTTTGTATTGTGTAAACACAGAAAGACAGTTTCTCAAAGTCTGCAGCTGAATTGTGTTGACACAGCATTTCATGATGACCCAGCATACCCTGAAAATTTGTTTCTAATGTAAAATCATTAAGCCATTTAAAGCTGGACTCATTTCACTGAAGAGTTAGGCCTTGAATAATCAAGTGCAAATGAGCTAATATCTGTAAGTGGCTGACGGACTGGAAAGGGATGGTAGGAGTTACATATTGACAGAAAATGAGCCAGGCTGTATCATGCCTGTTTGCCAGATTAATTGTTTGTTTCAATATTTATAAAAGTGGATAGGAAACAGATGGTAGAAATGGAGATGCCTGTCAGGTTTTTGTAATGGAGAAAGGAGAAAGAGTGAGCGGAAATCAGAATCCCACCATAAGAGGAGAACAGGAAATTAAAATGTCAGACAACTGACAAAACTGCAGGACCACACACAAATATAAAGAGTTTCTCATAGGATCTCTAAAGCATTTTAAATTTAAGTTATCTCTCTTTTACTACCCTGAAATCAGAATGAAGTTTTTTAAAAAACAAAAAAACTTAAAAGATGAAAGTAAAAAAACATACCCTCAAGTGAATACATTAAAATACAGAATATTGAATATTTCTCTGGAAACATGTCTGAATAGTTTGGAAAGGTGTTACTGTAATGTCCAGTAAGAAGACACAGAGGAGAGGAGATGGAGAGTTCCTGACTTGTGTTGAGTTCAGGGGTATTCTGCAAATTCTGCATCCTTGTCCTCGGCAATGAGAATGAAGACTTTACACTGCAAAGACCTGTGATGTGTCAGGCAAAGGCCTTGCAGACTGGGGCTAACAGGGAAATCTGGGTTATGTAGTCCTCTTCAGCTCTTCTGAGCACTTGCTTATCCTTACGTTTGGCTCTGTATATGCTATTTATTTCACCTGAGATGTGCATATGAAAGTTAGGGGCAAGAGATTACCTCTGGGAAGAGGTAGCCTTATAGTAATTGTTACACCTAGAATGTTAGTGGGGAGAAGGAAAAAAGAGGGTAAAATGATAAGAAGCTTTTATTTTTAACAGATTTGGTGGAAATATGCCAGGTATATTAAGTGAGGGGCAGGAATTCTGGATCTGTGTGGGATTCTGATAGACTCCCTGCAGCCTGCAAGCCACAATGTATTCTTCCTGCCTGTCAGTAGAAGACAGTCCTGAAACACCAAGCTGCTCTTTGCAGAAATCTGTTTGTGCTGCATCTTTATCTGAGTCAGCTGAAATTGGAATGAACTTGTGAAATCCAGATAGAGTTGCTGATCTCTTCCCCACTCAGAATTGCTTCTGGCTTTCAGTATCCATAGGAGCACAGGAAAATATGTGCTTTGTCCAGCATCCTTCCCAGCTGGGGAGGGTTTGATGATCCTCTAATAATCTCTGCTTTTTTAGCTTCCCCTTGCTTATGTCTCTTCATATTCAGCAGTCACCACTGAATAAGAGCTGTCTTCTGACCTTTCCTTCAACAGTAAATCCTGAGCCAACTATGCTGCTCAAGTAGATCTTTCTCCCGCTTTCTCCCTCTCTTCTCCTTCCCTCCTTCCCTCCTTCCCTCCTTCCCTCCTTCCCTCCTTCCCTCCTTCCCTCCTTCCCTCCTTCCCTCCTTCCCTCCTTCCTTCCTTCCTTCCTTCTCTCTGTCTGTCTTGTGGTAGGGTTTTCTATGTCTCACTTTGACTTTGGCCAAGTGCCTCACGAGCTATGGACTTTGAATGTCTGCCTTATTTTGAGAAAAATGTAGGCTTTTCAGTTGACTTGACCTCCCAGGAAGTTTCCTGCTCTCCTTTGACTTTGTTTCTGCCTTCACAGTCTTTGTATTAAATTTCTTGCTCTCTTTCACCAGTTCACTGACATCTTTTTCTTCCCCAGTAAAAAGGAGGGAAAATTTTAGTAGCTGCTAACTGTGCCCCAATCCCTCTGCTGGCATTTGATGTTAATCCTGGGAATAAGACATTTGCAAGTTTACATTCACACCAGGTCAGCAGATGCTGTTGCTGAAAATTGTTTTGAAACTTGTAAAATAGCCTCCTTTAACCATGAGGATGGGAGGGTCTGCTTCATAGAACTATTGCCCTCTGCTTTTTAGCATAGACTGGTAATTCAGCCCTTTGCAAGCAGGCTCCATAGAAACTCTGAAAAATAGTCTATTGTATCTTCAAGTGCAGGCTTTTCAGCACATTATTGATTAATGTAATTTTGGAGGGAAATGATGGTTGCATGGTTGGATCAATGAGATCAAAATTAAGCCCTTTGGATCAAACACAGATTGAAGTCTACCAGAAAAAAATGACTTTGTCTTCAGTCGGCTGTTCTTCCAGTTAACAATTAGTAAAACACACAAAAAAACCCCCAAACCAAAAAACCAAACAACAACAACAGCAAAAAACAACCCCCCAAAAAGTGAGTAGCATAATTTGGCATAGTGGAATCTTTGGTCACCAACAATAAGATGCTTCTCAGGAAGATGGATTTTCCTCTGTATTGGCTTTCAAAAGGAGAAGTATTAGAAGGAGAGATGAAACAAGGAAGCAAATCAGTGGTGCAGTGGTTCAGGGACAAGCAGAGTGTTGTATGGATCCATTCTATATTGGTCTGACAGTCTAATATGGGGAATTTACATAAATGCATGGGTTTATATGTCATTCATTGTAAGCAGGTAGTGTGGGAGAAGCAAATAGGTTTGTTTTTAGCTGGATGTGAAAAGGAGGTGTTAACACTTCTTTTTTATTTTTTCTCCTTCCTCTGAACACTGGGAGCTTTAGCAAGTGCCTCAGTTGGCAGATGATCTCAGGAACCCGGTGTTTCCAATAGATATCTACCAGAATTTTCTAAACTTGTCACTTTTTCAGAAGTTATAATTTACTGACCATGTGAAGAAATAAGGGATGTTCAGGTGTGGAACACTAGGAGTCAGTATCTTTGCTGACCATTGAGTGAGCTGGGACTTGCCTCTGAAGCAGGATATGAAGGATATTTTGCACCATTTTCATCTACTTTTCATCTGACACTACTTCCATTAAAGCTAGTTCTAATTTCATCCCAGCGGCTACTCCAAAGATGAGATGCATTTGTTTAACAGCTAAAAAAGTGACACACATTTTACAGGAATGTTGTCTATGACTGACTGAAGATGAGAGAGTAGTTCCTTGTCCCATCATATTCACCTCTGTGGGGTCTTTCCTTTAGAATTTATTTTTTAAGGCTGATTTGTCCTTGGTAATGGCCAGATTGGAATAAATCTTAAATAATCTGCCTTTCCTCCCCTTTCAACTGAAGCCTACAGTGCATTGTCCTGCCATTCTTCCTGCCTGATCCACCCACTGTTTTGCCCTCACAGGGCTGCTGTTACCCACATAAGGTGGTCACTGTGACAGGTAGGAATAATGTGATTAAGGCTCAATCTTGTGGAGGAGCAATGCCCTGGTAGACAGGGAAGGAGAAGGATCAGCATCAGCACAACACCAAGGAACTGATGCCTTTTTCAGAGTTTCCCTTACCCATACTCTTAAAGCCTGCCTTTCATAATCCTTCCTTCACCTGCAAGCCTTGCAAACCCCAGCCTTTGGTGTGCTGCCTCCCTTTGCATGGATCCCCACCTTACCACACAGCCACTGCTGTCTGTGTGGTCTTTGAAATTCACACGGCTTGGTGGCAACCAGTAGGGAGGGAAAATAACGTGTTTTGTTTATTTAGAGTCAAGCACAGTTTAAACTCCATTCTAAATAAATAAAAACTCTTAGCCAGATTTATATAAATAAAAAAGCAGATTTTCCCCTCTCTTTTGGCTGCTGTTGAACAGCATCAGTTTCAAGACCACACAAGGAGCTGTGTCGACAGCTCTGAAATGTGCGGTGGAGGAAAAGGTAGGAGGGGTAGGAAGGTCCTTGATAACTGGCTTTGGGACTCTAGTGCATGGAGGTTCCCTGTGTACATGAAGGAGTAGTACTTATGCTGTGGTGGGTTAAGATGTTAGAAGGAAAGAGGTGTTTGAGCATCTTATATGTTTAAAGAGGAATATTTCTATAAAAGGCCAGTTTTTCCTCAGTTTATTCACTCTAGTACATCATCTATGTGAGTGGTAGGATTAGTTGGTACAGCTGAGCATTATTCAGTCTTTTAGTATAGTCTAGAGGTGATAGAGCACTCATAAAAACAGCGAGTTGAGGAAGAAATTTTTATTCTTAGGTGGCTGATCACATTTGTCCTCTGGGGATTGTATCTGCACTACACAAAGGTTCCCAGTTTCCATCAAGTGTTGCTCCCACATGGGTGCTGACAGTGCTGTGTCTCCTGTTACAACCATTCCTTAGGAAAACTCCAAGCGTGGTTTCACTTTCTTGGGAATGAAATGTATTATGTCTGCACGAGGTTTCAGATCTGTCTTCACTTTTATACCTGCCAAACTATCAGGAAGGGTGACAAGCAGCTGCTCTGTAGAGCACCTGGGTTTTGTTACTCCAGATGAGAGATTACAACAGGCCCTACATAGATCTCTGGTTTAAGCAGGTTCTCCTCATGGCAGCATTTACTTTGCTGCTTATGGGTAAGGATGGGCTGGAAGACATAGTTGTGATGGTTGCAAGATTAGTCTATAAACAAAAAGGGCCCCATTAATGATTGTTATTCTGTGACTGGTCAGAGGCCAGTACAATTATGACCAAAAAAAAAAAAAAAAAAAAAAAAAAAAATCAAAGAAATGCTCTTGAAAAGCAAAGCCTTGCTCACAGTTCATTACCTCTTTCATATTCTGAACCTCCTTGGGCTGGCGGACAAAATGACCAACAGATGTTAGTCACATTGAGAGAAAAATTTCAAAGAATAATTTTTTAAACATGTCCTTTTATATCTTGCTTTAACCACTCTTTATGTAAAAGTTATGTATGCCTATATATCCCACAGTATTTACCCTGTTTGTAAAATATGAATTTGCTTTTTTCTGACTTAATGATGCAGCTAGGGTCACAGCTTATCACAGGAAAAAAAATCTTATAGATAGTACATCTCAAGGCTGTATTGCTCTGTAGTCGAATTATCAGTAGAATGCCAGTTTTCTTTTCACATAAGTCATTATCCTGCTCCTATTTCTGCTGTGCCAACCTGTAGATGGTCACTTCAGCTGCCAAAATTCTTTGCTATGGCAAATGGTCTCTTTTCTAGCCCACTCAGCCCAGAGACATGAAGAGTTTCCTTCATGGCTCCAGCTGGTGGTGGCTGAAATGTGAAGCTTTTTCCACAAGAACATTTCTTGCCTTGCTGGAAAGAGCATATATTTTGAAAATGATACTTAATGCACAAACATAGTGTGGTGTGTGCTCATGCTGACTGCTTCCATGAATTTAAAGGACCCCCCCCAAATTGTTCCGTATGTAGAGAGTGTATTCAATATTTACATGTGTGTATTATAATTTCAGAAAGAGATGATGCTTTTTGAAAACTTGAATGTATGAGGGCTAGGAAAGATGGTGCAAAATACTTTCAAGTCTGAATTGTATTGAGCTTTTAATAGTTTTTCTTACAAGAAAAAAAAAATGTTTTGTAATATGAAAATAGTGTCAATGGCATCGTCTTTTATGTGCAACAAACAGCTTCTTTTAGGTATTAAAGAGCCCAGCCTTACCTTACAGTTTAACCAGCCATAAAGTAATTTATTACATGGTATGCTGAGTTGCCATGAAAGATTTAATTTACTTATTGCAACATTTTAAGTAATTACACCAAAGAGACTATTAATTTTCACAATAGATAGCAAAAAGGATTTACCTGATTTTAAATCTCAATAATAACATGAGATTCTTAAGGCTTTGAATATAATTTAATGTGCAACTTTTAACTGTTTTCTAAAAAATGACAGCTGAGCTATTATAACTGAACCAGAAAGCAGATAGCTCACTACCTCTTCTATTAGTGACCATGAAGTATCATGCTGCCTGGCTAGAATGGGCTACTGAGGAAATTTTGTACAAACATACAGAAAACAGCCATAAAATTAGAAATACTAACACATCTAGGTCTTGGGATTCTGAGTGAGATGGAGCTACTATTTAATTTCAATTATTTTACTGGAGTTCAGTATAAAAGTTATCTCTGAAACAGTAAAGAAATTTCAAGGAATAAAAAATAAAAGCCTATGGAAGGGTACAAAATCTAAAAGCCTATGGGTAAGTGGCTATGTTTAAAGAGAATAAATAGAAGAATCTGTGTAACTGTAGACAGGCTAACACAACACTGATCCTGAACAAAATCATTAAAAGCTTGTTAGGACATACAATTTGCTAAAGATTGTAAGTAATTGTTGCCAGTGAAGGTAGTCTTATTTAAATCTCCTCTTGTCAAAAAACTAGATTAAATTTCAAATATTGATGGTAAGGGCAAATGTGATGACAAGCTGCTCATCTAACAGATTAGATTAAGATAATTAGAAAATTAAACCACTCATTTCATACTGCTAGGATTAAAAATATTTTGTAAAAAGCATCTATAAAAAGGTTATCATGATCACAAGGATAAGAAGGGGTTTTTATTCTGTAAGTCAGCTAGCATGATTGCTACCCTACTGCTATTCAATCAAATCTTTTCTTCCAGTTATTTGGAAATAAGTAAGTAGTAGTTGTTAGAAAAATATTCTGATGTAATCACACTTTGTTCTGGTAGGACTTTTTGCTAGCTATGGGGTGATGACTGTTTAATTGGGTATTTGTGGAAGAACAGCCATTTTATCATAGACAAGTGTGAGAACAAAGGTCTGTATTTAATAAGAAGAGAGCTCTGATTTAAGCTTTCTGCATGCTAGAAATTGGGGATCCTGAAACTTTTGACGTTCATGATAGTCACCTAAGTTAACAGGTTTTAGACTACTTTTAGAAGCATTATTATATGAGTAAGTGGGAGAATCTTGTGTGAGGTTGGTGAGATAGTTATTCTCATAGCTAGGACTGATCAGATATTTATTACAAAAGCAGGTTACTTTCTGGTGCCTGTTAGGAAAGGGGATCATAAACCAATAAAATATTGCAACAAATATTCTGGGGATGCTCTGAAGATCTGAAGAATACTATAGATCTTTAAGGTTCTCAAGTACACCATCTATAACTTACCTCCATAACGCTTACCAGTATTTCTGTTGCTATAATTTTATCTATTAATATATAAGAATTTCTATAAAGAAGTATGTGTATATACCTGCATTTAAGAGGCTGGTGGTAACATACATTCTTCTTGATTACAATAGTGTGTACAAGAAAATCTTAGCCCTTTAAATTAATTCTTTTATTAAGCTGCTGTAATTCCTCTTGCTTTACCTCATTACAGTATTTTTATGCTTAAAATGCAGAGTATCTGGTGTGACTAGTGTTGTATATATCATATAGCTCCAGACTGGCTTAATTGATCTCAGTAGCATAAAAGGCAGTAGAACTTGGCCCTCTAAAATTTAATATGTCAGTCCTAAAATAATTTTAAAAGGTATGTATATATCTTCTCCTCCTCTGCACTAGCTTGTAACCTGAGAGCATCCATGTGGCCAAGAATACAGACATGTCTTTACTAAATTGAAGACGTTCTGCTCATAACATTGGAGAAACAAACTGAAAAATAAGGCAACCAGATGTTTAAAAACGTTGAAAGTCCCCTTTTTTGGAAAGGTAGCTACGTTAAATAAACATTAAAATGCTTTTTTTTCTATATAACTATTCATTTTAATGGCACCCTAAGAGTTCATCCAAGGGTCTCTGGGTCACTCGGGAGAAAGTACAGTATATTTTGGCTCCACAGTCTTAGAATTGCTACAAAGAGCTAATTCTTCCAATTAATGAAATAAATGTTGTTGATGTAGATGGATTGACAAATTATTTTCAAGGCTAGTTTATTCAAGCAGATGGCAAGTCTGATATGATTAGAATGTTTTAAGAGGCCTTTCGTAGCAGGAAAAGAAGCCCTTAAAAGAACAAGATATAGTGCCTACCCACCTGGTGGCATTTACTAATTTGGGCATCTTCTGACCACAGTGGCACTGCAACGAAGCTAGGGAGAAAAAACAAATTTTGTTCTGCTTTAAGCAGGGCTTTCTCTTTAGGGCAAAGCCAACCTTCTTGGCCATGAATATCAACAGCTGAGGTAGGTGTAAGTCTGGGAGTCCCTGTTGAGCGTACTGGAGTTTGATGAAGTATTTAATAGAAGAACAGTTTAATTTCTGGTGTCTGTTAGGAACGGTGATTGTAAACCAAGGAAATAAGGGGAAAGAATTCCAGGGATACTCTGCAGTCTGTCACCACTTGCTTTACGATCAGATCCTGAAAAGCTAAGTAGAGATTTAAGGGAGAATTTCAAGGCTATCAGTCTGTTTATGTGGGTAAAAAAAAAAAACTTTTGGAAACAATATGTTTTTCTTTCAAAAATATATTCCTCTCTTTGGGACAACAATCTGAAATAGCCACATTTTAATTCAGCTTACAACAGCTTATGAGAGCAGTTGTACTGCAGTGTCGATATTTGGATCAGCTCCATGGATTAATGCATTTCTGTACTTCAGTAATGGTGACAGTGGGTTACTGCACACCTGAGGCCCTCTGTAGGGCTTATTGATGTCTGGATGCAATTTATGAACTTTGCAACTTTAGCTAACTAATGGGATAGTTTCTGTGATTCCAGTCAGGAAGCAACACTCAGAGTCAGCTGTACTGTACGTGGTGATGGAAGGTGTTTTCCTAACTTCATGCTTAAAGGGGTTAGAGAGAAAAGCTTATTTTCTCTCAAGGAGCTCATCTATCTCTTGTTTTGGTTTAAAAATACAAGCATATCTGAGCTGAAGAAATCAAATACAGCATTCCTTTTGCCTTCTTTGGAAAAAAGACTTGAGGCTCTCAGTTGGTGCCCATCAGTGTAGCATCAGAGGGCTGTAAGGTGATACAGGGTGTTGCACACTGCTGTAATCTGCCTATACCAGACCTGGCTCTAAATGTACTACTTGATGTACCACAGCCAGATCTCCTGTACTGTAGTGCTGAGCTAGGTCTCTGGCAGAGCATGAGTGTGTATGCAGCATATGAGAGCTCCATGTTGCTGTAGCCAAGTTGCTTTTCTTCTCCATATGTTTGCTTGTTTGGAGCCTGGTCAGCTGTCTGTATGCTACATGCTTTGCTGAACTCTATACAGCAAATGTCACAAATGGGCAAGAAAGCAGCCATCCCTATAGTGGAATTAACATCCATGGTCTCTGGGTCCAGCTCAGTGAGAATAATAACTTCAAGACATGGAATTAAGTTGCTTTACTACTGTATGAGCCTTAATGTTAATTAGCTGTGCGTAGGGACATCTGTGCAGGACTAGCTAAGCCTCCAAATCCTGACTGAACATTCCTCTATTGGGAAATACTGGACCTCAGACTTTGTAGATAGATGGAGTTTTTCTTTCTTCCTGTTTATGGCAGGGGAGCTTTTGGAAGCTGTTTTATTTCCAGTCACTTGGAGCTCAAATATGAGCTGTCAACCTGCAGAGCAGTGTAGTATTACAGATAGTTGGATATCGTTCACTGAGCCCCAAAGGCTAAATCACCTCTGTTTAAAATATGTTTTCATTGCTAGGGTAATTTTATTTTTCTAAAGAGAAATGTCAGGAATACATGGAAGAAACTGGCTTATCATTGATTTTTCTTGTAGCAGCTTAGTCATAAAAACAGGTTGTATTTGCAGGACATGTAGATAATTATCTACAACCTCTTACAATGTATTGTTTACAGAGCCCAGGAGAGAAATCTCAGCATCATGCCAATGCAGGAATTTTGTTATCCCTTCTCTTGGGAGAAAGGAAGGCAAGGAAAATAATTGAATTGTTGTTTTAAGAGGAATATATTTATCTTTCAAGGATTAATTATCACAGATTGGTTTGATCACTACCACTAGCCTATCTGGTACTACAGAGTGTTTGCTCTATTTCTTAGAGAAAACAAAATGTAGTGGTGCAACTCAAACACAGGGGATATAAAAACTATGGATTTTCATTGAACAGACTGATTTTTCTGTCTGCATCTGTAGATAAATGTTAAGAAAGCAGCCAATGAGGCAGTTTCAGCAGAGTTCTGTGCTAAAGTTTTGGAACAAAACAACACGATCCCCAAATTTTTTCAGCTGCATTCTATCTACAGATTGCTTCAAATGTTCTGACTTCAACCTCATCTCTTTTTTTTTTTTTTTTTTTTTTTTTTTTTTTTTCCTCCAAACAAATTCAAGAGCCAAGAGGATACTTGCTGGTATGTGAAGAAGGCCCTGAAAGCGAAAGAATAAATTAACATCAAATGGGCTTCTCCTCCTCCCTCCCCTCTGCATAGGGAATTCTGAAGTAGACCACAGAACACTATCAGTACTGCCTCCCAACACACCCTGTGTCCCAAAAACCTCTCCTAGCCCTTTGCAATCTCCAGCTTCTCTTAAAATAAAGCTCCTACTTTGGTGTTGGTTTTTTTTCTGTGAAATTATTGCTGGTGTGTTCTGGAAGATACAAACTGACAAATTCCCTCAATTCCTCTTAATTAAAAGAACTGGGTGCTTTTCAGGAGTTACTCCAGGATACCATCCTTCATTAAGCTTCAGTTAGGATTCAGCTATTGCCATCTTCTATTTCACACTGCTAAAGAAGCTGGTACATGCTTGATGTCACCTGCCTCTCCAAGGGCATCCTACTTCTGCAGTTTCTATCTAGCCTACTTATTAAGGGAGTATCTGTAAAATGACAGCACTTGCTGTGTTACATTGGTGAATACTGTTCAGCTAAGCAGAGACTTCTGGTTAACTTGCAGTCTCTGGTTCAGGCAGCAGAAGTGAGGACTGAAGCCTGAAATAACCCTGCCCTGGACAGGAGCAACACCCTTGGTTGTGGCTGTTCTGTGGTTCCCCTCCCAGCTTCACTGAAGACCTCTGAGATATCAGTCTAGCTGACCAAAAGGTGCATGTAAAGTTTAATATGCAAAGCCAGGATTCATTTTGGAACTTTAAACTGCCCACTTGTTTTGCTGTGGCTAACAAGGAAAGAAATCTCTTGATGGTAAGAGAATCTGGCTGTGTGGAATATGAGTGTGGAGTGATGGCATTTTGAGCTGCACTGCAGTAATGTTTGTAGCTTTTCTTTGTCATGGATGAGATAAAATAATCAGGTTGAAATCTCGGTGAAAGCAGGCAGAAAACCCTTGTCACTACACCATATCTGCTTTGATCCATTGTACTTGATTAGGAATTTTTTATTTCTTACAGCCTCTTTTTTTTCATTGCTGTAAAAACTATACTCAGAGTATTGGATCACTTTTCTCCGTATCAGTGAATCTGATTGTTGACATCCTGTTAGAGGCCTGTGCAAATAGTCTTCAAAAAGGAATAAATGAAAGACACGAGTGAAAAGCGAAGTTTGACCAGAGGGCAAAGTTCTGTCAGAAACACTTTATCTCCCTTTGTTACTGAGACACGACCAGATGTTTGTTTATAAGAAAATGCCTGTGTTGGGATTTTTGAAAGCCCAGATGAGGAAAACTATATCTAATTGCTGCTAGGAGTGCAGCCATATCCTAGCTGCAACCTGGGTTGTTGTGTCCTAAAATGCTGTATTTGGAGATTCTGGAGAGGGAATAAAAATGTCTATTTTTTTGCTGAAAGGAGATAGGGCTGTTAGTTTGGAAACACACTGAACATCTGCTCTGGCTGAGCCCTGAGGCTTAACTAGATTAAAGCCCCACATTAAAATGATCATCAGTCAATCAGAAAGCTTCCTCAGTCTGAGAACCATAACATCATGCTCAGTGCTGCAGTTTCCAAAGGAGTTGATGAGTCGTGGTAAGGAAAAAAAAAAAAATTTAAAACAGTGAAACTTTTCACAATTGTGGTTTTGTTGACAGGTACGACATCACAGACTAATCTTTAACCCAGAATTCAGCAACCCAGAGTTTTTTGTCCTAAACCACTTTAAGTCTGGCTAATTATTTTGACCACTTTTTGGCTATTAACTCTAGTTAGCAAAATGGAATTTAACTCATGTTCCTCTAGCTTTGGGAGTGTTTCCAGCCAATAAAGCTGTAGCACAGACTGGAAATCTGTGTTGTTTCAGTGGCACAGAGATAATTTTCATTTTATTGCAACCTCTTCAAAACCATTTAAGACTACCAGGTTACAGGGTTTTTAAGTTACAGGTCTATGAATTGCCAGGAAAGTTCTGTTTTTTTATTCATAAAAAGAAAGCCACTATTCTAAGAAGAAAACACAACCCCGCCAGGCAAATCAAGATAATCCTCTTCAGTTGGCATTTGGCTGTGAGCTAGTTGTATCATGTATACAAATAACCCTTTGTCATAGATAAGTTGATAACAATTGAGTAAATCTTTGTCTGAAGTATCTTACATGATGATTTGCAAGGCCTTTTGCTGTTGAAATTCTGAATTACTTAGAGTTAAATGCCTTGTTGCATTCATTAAAAAATTTAACTAATTTGGTTATGTTAGTGGAAAAGAGAAGATAAAAATCTGTATTTTCTTCTGCACAGTGCATGTAGCAACACAATTTTTGAAGCCAATTTAATTTGGTCTAGCCAGAAAGTATATTCATCACTGGAAAAACACAGTGGTAATGAAAAAGATTCTATAAATCAATGTACAGCAAGCTGATGCTCCCTTTCAGAAATGCCCACTGCATGTTGAGGAAGCATACGGTGCAGCTTGGATGTTTTTTGTCACTGATTTTTAATAGCCAAATGTGTTAAAGAGCTTACTGCAAATATTTCAAAATTTTTGCTGATGAAAGTTACAGATAGGAATTGAGAGACTGGAATCAAGGGACAGCCATAGCTGTTTGGGACCTGAAGCACACTGTAATATACAGAACCTGTGCACTTCTGTCCCTCTTCTCATTCCTTCCCTCATAGACTCTTGGAACTGCAGTGGGGGAAGGCTTCCATTCCTGGGCAGCTCCAGTAATCCTTTTCCTTTTCAGACAGAATTTCTTGGAAGACAGACAGCTATGTTACCCCATGCTTTGAAAGCTTGGCTTGGCCTGCCCTGTTGTGCTTTTCTTGTGGTAATATTTGACAAGTTCTTTGTTGGAGTGATGCTGAAAGAGACCTTGCAACAACAGATCTCCCGGAGATGAATGTTCATATTGCTGACTTAAAAAGACCACACTACATCAGGTAAAAGTAATGTTGTCTGTCCTTTTTGGAAAAATTGTGGACTAGAACAGTTTGAAAAATAGAAAGAGGGACTGGGAATCCAATATTATCTGATAATCTCATGGTCTAGGATGGTAAGGAACAGCATTAAGGTGTCTGTATGTTAACCTCTCCTACCCAAAGCTTCTCCAAAAAGTCACATTTACAGACAACACCATAGTTCTATGTAAAGTTCTGAGAAAAAATCTCTGCTTCTTAAAGGAGGAAGACAATGGCAGAAGAATGAAACATCAAAATGACATAATTATTTTCTCATTTTGGATTTTTGTTTTTCATAGAATTGTAGAATGGCCAAGGTTGGAAGGGACCTTAGAGGTGATCTCCTCCAACCTCCCTTCCATGGCAGGGACGGCTCTCATCTACGCAAGGCAGGAAATCTGTTTCTGAGTCTCATGCTAAAGAACTTCTTCCTGATATCCAGTCTAAACCTTTTTTCTGTCAGTTTAAACCCATTTCCTCTTGTCCTATAGGTGGACATTCTTATGAAAAGTCTCTCTTCAGCCTTCCTGTAGGTTCCCTTCGGGTTTTGGAAGGCAGTTTATTGGTCCTGCCGGAGTGTTCTCTTCTTCAATAATCCCATCTCCTTCAGCCTCTCCTCATAGCAGAGATGCCCCTGGATCATCTTTGTGGCCCTTCTCTGGACTGATTCCAACATATGTATGTCCTTCCTATGGTGGGGACAACAGAACTGGATGCAGTACTTGAGGCTGGGTCTTCTATTGATTTTTGTCAAATTACTGATTTAAGTTTCATGTATCCCAGTGCCTCTTCTCATTGTAACTCTTACTCTTTTCCAAAGGAAAAAGCACTGTAGGGGCAGTGAGTGACTTGTTGACAGAACAAGTGAGGTTCTCATTAGAGACAGAGGCATTCTCTTTATTGTTTAAAGTGCAATTTTAGCCTACTGGATGTCTTAAAATGTCACTATTTGTCCAGGGTTACTATTGTATTGAAAGGCACAGCATTTGATGTAAGGCTGCGTTGCTTTGTTGTGTGGTTGGCATTACACCATGGATATTCAAGTTGCTGATAACCCTCTCCAGATGCTTTAGAGATTTGTTGTAATTGGTCTAGATTTCACATTAAGTGTTAAGCACCACAGAGTGGCTTCATCCTGGGAGAAAAGCAGTGGGCGAACTGCTAAAATGAAGCAACAAAGCTGTTATAGGAAAAAATGGTATGTAGAAAGGTGGTTTTTCTGGGGCTTGTATTGAGGGAGTAGACACCAGATAAAAGGAGATATGCAAGGTGTAGAGTGCTACAAAGAAATCAACACTGCTGGCTGTAAAAAGCATTGTGCCAGTGTCAAAAAGAAATTTGTAAAACAGGTCAACTAGCAGCATTACTCCAGAAACTACCAGAAACTACAGCCTCAAGTGAAACATATGCTATAATTTCTTCAAGAAGCATCAGATGTACTGAAAAATTATTTTAAGATGAAAAAGCAGAGGGAAATAGAATATGAAAGTGGAGTGTTTAAAGGCTGCAGTGGTGGCAAGTTGAGAGAGGGTAAATAAATTATGAAAACACAGGTAGAAGCCTATTAAAGCAATCAACCTAATCTGAAGGATAGGTATTGTCTATGGGGATGTGATCAGGCTGAGCAGAATGGAAGAACAATACTGGGGTCTGAAAATGCAGACTTTGTTTTTTTTTTTCCCCAGGATCTGCAAATCTCTTTTAGATCAAAATTAAAAGAGGGCTGCTGGCACCCAGACTAGCAGGAGAATATTTTATACCTTGATTTTCTAATTAGAACTCATCTACAATCACATTTCTCATTTCTGTGGTATTTTCAGCTGCTGAAGCAGCCACTTGTCTAGTAGCACCTATAAACCCAGACACTTCATCAGACGCCAGCAATGAACTCCCCCAGTGCTGAACGTAGAAGCCTCCAAATAATTCAGCCACACAGCAAAACAACATGAACAGAATAACAAGCTACTGGCTGGGACAGGGATGCCCTTAGTTACTTTCCCAGGTTATGACCACGTATGGTGTCCAGAAGTAATTCAGGCCATGATGATCTGCCCTGGGGCTGTGGTAGCTGTGGTCACCATGTGTCACAGGGTGGCTGTGCCTGGCCAGCAGAATATCAGCTCTTTTCCTTTAACTGCCCCATCATATGCTCCAATTCCATATTTCTGCCTGATGGCAAACCCATCACTGCTGTGCTTAATGCTGAGTACACAGGCACTTGTGAGTGCAGTCAGTGCACGGAGAGGTTACTCCTGAGCTTGCCTTGTGGTATCTTCCCTGTGCTCTCACACCATGTTCAGTGTTCCACTGAAACTTGAGGATTTTGGAAAAGCACACAGTATTTACAGTATATTATTATTATCTGCATTTCTGATATGTGGCTTATCATAAAAAGGCTCTTAAATAATTTCTTGGGTTTTCTTGAGCTATTGCTGCAAATGACATAATTTCTGTGTGAGCTTCAGTTGGATATGATAACACCTTGTAAAGTACTTTAACAAGACAGAAATGCTTAAATAAAATTTGGGTTTGGTTTCAAAGGTCTTCCCTTTCAGAGACTGCAGTAAATTCAACCCCCAGATTGACACCTGGTTCTCAGTGTAAATTTAGTTTTCCAGGGTTAACATTTCTTCACATTGCAACTTAATTGCTTTACAAGGAAAGACTACAATAGTGCTATATATCTACAGTGGCTTTCCCTAAGCTTTTGGAAAGTATATGGTTCTACAATTAAGCATCAGGGATGCTCTAGTCTGTCTCATATTTGGGTTTGTTAAATCCATTAGCAAGCAATAAAATCTCTGGTATTCAATCTTTCTCCCTATTTATATCTTTTTTTTTTTTTTTTTTTTTTTAACCCATCCTTTCACCTTCAGCTTTGATTTTCTTTCAGTTTGGCCAATTTATTCACAAGTGCTAAACTGAAACGGTGCCACTTCTTCTTCACAACTCAGCAGACAAGTAAGGGTAAATTTTTTTATAACTGAGGCTGGCTTTCTCCATCCCACTGCTAAACCCCTTCTAAATGAAGTCTATCTAGTAAGGCCAGGCTCTCGAAATTGATGCTAGTACTACAGGTTTCCTACAGCTCTGTATTTCAGTGATTTAAGCACAACTGTTTTTCACAAAACTTTCTTTAACCCAGCATACACCTGCAATCTCCAGAATGACTATTCTTTGC
This sequence comes from Heliangelus exortis, assembly GCF_036169615.1. Lineage (NCBI taxonomy): Eukaryota > Metazoa > Chordata > Aves > Apodiformes > Trochilidae > Heliangelus > Heliangelus exortis. Next base: position 21,009,470 of record NC_092424.1, on the reverse strand, counting down.
AATTAATAGGGAGGGCTATGAGTCCCAAGTTATTCACTGAAATGCCAGCATACTTTCAAACTAAGAATTTGTTTTTAAAAAATGAAATTAAAAAAAAAAAAGAAAAAGAAAAAGAGAAAGGATAGAACTGGATAGATTCTGTGTACACAGTCCAAAAGCAAGTCTAGAAGTCACTGCTCCGTAACTAAAAGTCCTCATAAATCCCTCTCTCCAGGTTCTGACTTATCCTGGACTGGATTACACAACACAAAGATGTCTCATTTGTGGGGTTTAGTTCTGTGAGACCAGGGCACATTTAGACTCACTCAAAAGGCAAGGAAGTGAAAGGACTTCACCCCGTTAGTCACAGGGTGACCATGCTGGTCAGAACATTTGCTGGTTGTGGCTGATGCACAAAGCCTTCTCTCTGCCAATGTGTTACACACTGGGCTGGTTATGGGAATGGTGTGCTTTACCCCATCCCATTGTGTAATGGGTAAACTTGGTTAGAAACTCTTTGAAATGAAGCAGACCTCTAAAAAAATCTCCCTTGTTTTGAGCAGGTGACATCCACATTGAGACAGAGGAGAAAAAACTGATAGAAGTCTGAAAGAGGTCCAAGGGAAACATTCAGAATTTGCTGGGTAGGCTTCAGAATTAAATTTCTGGAGGAAAAAAAAAAGGATTCTTGTGTAGATATGCTGGTGAATCTAAAACCTTATCAAGAAAAGATAGCAAATCATAAGGCAGGTGAAGTGTGTATTTCTTTACCAAGAGGGTGATCAGACATTGGAATGGGCTGCCCCAGGAAGTAGAGGATTCTCCATCCCTGGAGATATTTAAAAAGAGACTGGATGTGGCACTCAGAGCCATGGTCTGGTAACTGCAGCGGTAGTGGATCAAGGGTTGGACTTGATGATCTCTGAGGTCCCTTCCAACCCAGCCAGTTCTATGATTCTATGATTTGTTTTGTGGCAGCCTTGAGCCCCTAGAGTGCCTGGTGTTTAGAAAGAGGTGTAGGAACTGGAGGAGCTGCCATCACCTGGAGAGAGTTTAGAAGTGTTCATGGAGGATGCACAGTGTACAGGAGGGGTTTAGAAAAGTGACAGTAAACAAGGGAAATTCCTTGGAGAGCACAGAACACCAGCACAGCAGGCAAATTAATCTGGAACCAATTCACTATCTGTTGACTGGGGGCTGTCACTGAGGCAAGGCCTGAATGCAGAGGCTGGGGCTTCTCTTCAGTCAAACTAGGTGGCTGCATAAAACATGATGCAGGAGCCTTCTTGTCTGAACTAAATGCAAAACTTCTACACAAAGCAGCATACTGACTGAAAAATACTGCTCTGTGTTTATCTGGGTTACATTTATCTGCGTGGTGGTTTTACAGGATTGAAGCAGTTTTGCTTTAGGTGTAGTCGGTGTGATGGTGGGATCACTGGTGCTTCAGGAAACGCTGCAGGCAATGACAAGGGAAATGGGAACACAGCCTTTACAGCTAAGGGTTTCCCAGCATATGTGGGTAAAAAAGTTGACGAGGATAAAATTTGCAGTTGTGTTTAGGGAAAAAGTGTCTTTTGCTGGACCAAAGCCACATCAACCCCATCAAGAGGGTATGTTCACTGGAAATATGGGAGACTTGATGTACTAAGGCCTTTGAACTCATGTTTTGGGTAAAAGGGATGCTGGATATGAAGTGGTCTGAGGTATGGGTTTGTCTCTAGAAGACTTCCTTTTCTGTTGGGGCTCGTAAAAAGCCTGGTAGGTGCATTCCTCAGAGCTCAGAGACCAAGTAGCCAGACAATGCTGTCATGGTGACAGAATTAGGCCTCACTGGCTACAGAAGTGCACTAAATTGGATTGATATATTAACAGGGGCTGGGAGTTTCAGAGGTCCAGCCATCCTGAGAGTAGAGCTGGGTCTTTTAATCCTTCCCATAAGTTCACCTGCTGAACTCCTACTGCCATCCCAGTGCTCCCACACAGAAGCAGCACCTGGAGCCCCTTCCTCTGTGCATTCCGTGAGAGCCACAGCCGAGTTCGCATGGGAAGGGCTCCATTGTGCCAAAGCTCAGCCCGGCAGCTTCTCTGTCTGCTTCCCTCAGCCCTTCTGGGATCATCTCCCCAGTGGAACAACCTCAGCCTTCAAAGCTGTTGCTTTTCAGGTCACAGTGAGTTCATTAAAGTTAGGGTGACTGTTTCACTCCAAGCTGCTGATGAACTGGCAATTGCTATCTTGATGATCTGTTTGTGACTATCCTACTAAGAGTTTAATTTTGTTTTATTTCTGCCTGTTGATATTTACTGCCACAGAGGCAAGGCATTTCATTGCAGATTCTGTATAAAACGTTATGGTTGCTCTTCAAGGAAGTAAAGAGAGACAAACTGCTTTTCTTAAATCTCTAGCTATTAGGGCTGATTTTAATGCTGCATACATTTGCTACATAACCCTTGGTTTTTGAAGCTTGTCTTTCTGTTCTCAAACATTGGTCTTTACTTGAAGTAATACTAGAGTTGATTAACTGTAAAAAAAAAATTATGGTTTTGCTGACTAAAGCAATATCCCCACACACAGCAGAGACATTATTTTCAGTGATGGATTTAAACCCCTCGGGGGCCTTTCTATTTACTGTTATCAATGATGTAATTTTGTTATCAAGACTGGCAGTTTCTTCTCACAGAAAATCTTTACTACAAAACCGACCCACCAAACACCCACCTATTAGTAACAGAAACAAATAAGAGTTGATTGTTCAGCTGCTGTCATTTAAAAAGACTAAATCAACCTGCCACAAAAGAATAATTCCCTCTGGTAACTTTATCCATTTGCCCTTGGTGGTGACACTGTGGATACCACCCTGGTTGAACTATATATTAGTTCCTAGAGAAGTTCTTTGAAATATATAGCTCTGCACAATGTTGTAATTGAAAAAAATGGAATAGCTATACATGGTTCAGTAATCTGAAAAGAATGCAAAGGTTCAGTTCTCATTGCTTTCCAGAATTTAATACCATTTTGCTGTGCTTTCCAAATGGGTTTGTTCTGCTTTTGCTGTTCTATGTATGTTCATTGTATGATTTGACAGCCCCAGTTATATACAGGCAGCACTTTTTTTTAAAAAAAAGGTTGTGTTGGTATTTTTGTTTTATGTTCTGAGCGTGGGTTTAGAAGAGTTACCTAACTAAATGACCCACTCCAGGCAATTGCTATTTCAGCAAGAAGGGTGGCTGCTCCTTGAGAGTCCTGAGAAGAGTTCAGTAAACTGTGAAATGAATTAAGGGCCTGATCTGAGGCTTATCTATTAAAGCAGTCAGTCCTCTATTGTGTTTTGAAATCAAGCCTCTGAATTCTGTCTGGGTTGGGGAGCTTTAAAAGCTGCCATGAAATACATACTTTTTAAAATTTACTTTTTAACATTGGATCAGATTGGCTGCCATTTATGTTACATGCAGTTCTTTTGGGTGTTTCTGAATATTAAACTCTGTATACTGCCCCTATCTGTGAAGAGCAGATATTCTGAAATCCAGGGAAGAATGACCCTGAACAGTCATCAGAATGGAACTTCAGCTTTAACTTGACATTATTTTAATGTCACATTTTGCCCTTATTGCATTCCTCATGTAAATTCTACATATAATATGATCATGCTTGAGACTTCTTTTTTTTTAAAAAAAAGTTTATCTTAAAAGCATTGTCAATTTTTATTAATATCTATAAACACAACAGAGACTAAATCACCTTGCTTCATTCAAAGCAAATTATCTTCCTGCTGATAGCTGAGACACAATTGAGAATGTGTGTGCATATATGTGTGTGTATATATATACCTTTTCTTTGAACTAAGTAGAAGATTCTTTCAGTTGGTGGGGTTTTGTATCTGGTTGTTTTAAGGTTTCTGTGTTTTTTAAATAATGATACAAATGAAAAAAGAATCATACTGAGATTTAAAGCAGGCAACACCAAAAGGGTCACATTGTTAAAAAGCTTACTTGAAAAACACAGTATTTTCAGTCTGTATAGATGTCTATATGCAAAAGGCATGACTATAAATACAACTACACATTTCATGTGTGCCAAAATGTATTCTAGTAAATATTACAGTGCTTTTGGGAGGCTAATTGGAAACATGATCCCAGATGAGGGAAGTGTATGGAAATAACTATATTGTCAGACTATCAGGGTGTGAACTGCACAATGGAGCAGAATGAACAATAAAGAGAAAAAAAATTTCTTTGAAAAGTATATTTAAAATAAAATGCATCTTCTCCATTTTTCATGGAAAACCGGAGACCAATGGACACCAAGGAAAAGAGAAGAGAAATTAATAAATGAAGATACACTGCAGTAAAACTATTGATGGTTGAGAGGAAGCTGAGACTGAAACTGCTTTTGGATGTCAGTGGCACTGCACGATGTCCTTTGTTCTAGGGCAAAAAGACTTTAGAAGGCCTGCTGGAGGTATGAGGTTTGCCTGGAGTTTTAGGGGATGTTGGAGTCTATTTTGTGTATATGTCAGTCTCCAGGTAGATCTATATGCCAATTCTTGAAGCATCCTAACTTTCAGTGTCCGTGTATCCCGATGATATTATCTTCTATTATTCAAGAATAAGAGTATTTTATACAAACTAATTTCTGATTACTTATCAGTACATTGATTATAGGACATCATGCTGTTTTTAAGAGAAGTTTTTCTTAAAATTCAGATAGCCAGTAATGATTTTCTCTCTCTAGACTATTTTAATTGGTCTTGTGAACAGTTTGAAACCGATAATTCAGATCTTGGCTAAACAATTGTTAGGTCCAGGTTGCTTTCTGTGGAGGTAGGTATAGACTCCATTGGAGGTTATTTTGCTGTAGCTGAAAAAAGAAGCATTGAATTGGGAATCAATACGATTCAGAATGAAAGAGTTAACTTCTACAGTTTCACTGCTACTCTTCTGTTGCAGGGACATTACTAACAAAGAATCGATTGTTGTTTTGGCTACAAGTATTAAGAACAAAAGAACTTTATGAAGGACCCAGACACAGACTGGCATTTAGACTGACTATCCAAAGCAGCTTTTCTATTAAACGAGTCCATTATTAAAATATGGTAGCTTTAATTAAATCTCTGTAATCTCCTATCAGGAAAATGGCATTAACCTGCTAGCCAGGAAAATATGGTAAGTCCAAACAGTATCCCTGTTATTAGCACTTGATTGTCTGTTGGAGTATTTGATCAAAGGCATGGACATTTTGATATTGTTTTTACAGTAAGGCTAGCCCAGGAGTGTGTGTGTGTGGTGAGTGTTTATAACAGTTACAACTCCTAAATATTGGACCTAAAAACCTAAAGTCTGCACAACATACTGCTCATGTACTAGTCCATCACTGGTGATGCAGTGTAGTTGCATGACCACAGAATGCTTGAATTTATTGGCACATGAGAGAACAGGTAAGGGTGTAAGATATGTTTAACAAACATGGATGTGTCTTCTTCTTAAGGTTTCAGTGCTTGGAACCACAGGCATATACACAAATGAAATTCTTATCTTTCTTTTAAGCTTTGGTTTGAGTATGCTCAATAACTTGATTTAAAACTGCTCATTTAGATACTGGTTCAGATGTGAGATCAGAAGCATCTCTAAAGGATTTCACCCATATCTCTGGAAAAAAGCACTATATATACAGAACTGGCAAATAACAATCATTAATGTGGTTGTTTAATGGGTGGATTTGTTTGCATGTTTCTGTCCAACTTTGCACAAAGATTTCACTTAATTCTTGCCAACTCACCACTTTTGATTTAGTGACATTAATACATAGATTGAGAGGGGGAGTGGTGCACAGGAGACCTCTGTGTGGTATCTGAGTACTTGCCAGCCTGGGGAAAAATACTCAGGTTGTGTCTGTCAGCAGATAAGCTAATTCTTTCTTCTGGGGAAAGACACTAAAATGAAGATCATAGAGCTGTTTGTGCTGGAAGTCCACTTGTCCCTTACATGTCCATCAGCTCTGCCCTTCCTGCTTCCACCAAAATCACTGACAGCTGCTGTTGACTTCAGGTGAATAAGCATGAAGTCTCATGTGACAAATTTGGGACTGATGGTAGTCCTAGACTTTTGAGTTTTATAGGAATGCTATTATCTTAAATATGGGCTTTTACTACCAGAAAAAAAAAAAAAAAAAAAAAAAAAGGTGGGGGGGGGGGGGGAAAGGAGAAGGGTTGCAATTACCCAGAGAGAATGTGGTGTGCTTTTCATTGATTAAACTGTCCTGTTTGATTAATTTCCTCAGCTTTTTTAATTTTCTAGCCCTAATTGCTGCCTTACATCTTTCTTGGGTCCCTTTGTCTAACCCATCTGCTTTCAGGTCCATATGTATTTTTCCAGTGCATTCAGATTCTCCACAAACGAATGCTGTCATTATGTGTTTTATCTGTCTCTGCAGATGGTTATTTGACAGAAAGTTTCAATAGACTCCAGAGAATGGGTCCTGTAAATAACCTTTGTGGTTCTCAAATGGAGTACTTGCAAAATGGAATTGATTAAAAGGTCAAAAAACATTAGTGTTTCAATGTCTGAATTGCTCCATCAAAGTGGAAGTGTGACAAATATGTGCAAATCTTTTCAGGGGTCTACTCCGGATTTTAAAAATGTTTGTCTCTTTCAAATCAGCTTTATGATGTTTCCCAACAAAAGAAATGTTTTCAAATTACAGATCCAAACTGGAGTCTCCTCTTACAGTAGTGTCAATTAGTAGGAACTCTGGAGGTAATGAGGTTCCACTAGTTGGAGTTATAGTAGGATTGAGATCCATAGTATGCAATGTATTTTCCAAATTCTGGGTCTAAGTTGTTCAAAATAGCAGTTTTGAAACCAATAGCTTCATTAGTATAAGTAGCTAGGGTGAGACTTCTTGCAGAAAGTGCAGGTAACCAGAGCATACCTGGGTCTTTCAACATCAGAAAGACTGATGGGGAGACAGCAAGTGTAAGTAATTCCAGACCTATTTCACACACAGTACATGACACAGGAGAAGACGTAGCTGTGTCTTCCCCTGCTCAGAAAGTCATAGAAGGCCAACAAAGCCTCAAGAGTGATGTTACTAAAGACATAATGGATGAGGCTTGGCAAAAGGTTCATTCTCAGTTTATTTTCACAACAGCCTTTACAGCCTTCTTATCTAGCCAACCTACAACAGGATATAAATTTACCCCTCACCATTTAAAGTCTGTCCCACAAATAACTATTAGCCACTGCATCTTAGTTATCTGCATTGAATCCCAACAGAGACAGTATAATTGTAGCTTCTGTTGTCAGCTAGTTAAGCTCCAGGTGGCACCTATTCCTTGTGATTTTTCTAGCAGAAAAATCTCCCTGAGCTGATGTGTCCCCATGATGGTAAAACACAAGTCTTTGCTTCAAGATGAAGGTGAAGCCCTCAGTGTGAATTACCTCTGTGTCTCTCCATTCAGTTGTGACCACAGAGAGAGAACTTTTGTCTCTCTGCAACACCATTGGTGAATTGGGCACTTTAATTAAACTAATAGGGAATTGTTTTTACCTTTGCCTATGTGCTCTTCTTAAAGCAGAACTTTTTTTGGATGTATTAAGTCAACTTGTCTCACTTTTTGCTTAGCTAGTTAATCACTGGGCAGAGGAACCTAAAACAGAGAACAGAGAACTGTCTTCTTGACAGATCCTCTATATATTGTTTGCAGAATTGGTATGTTTTTCAGGGGGATTTAAGAAGGAACTTTACACAGGAGTTTGGGAGAGGTTTCTTTCAACTTCTGGCCACAGATTCACAGCTTGGTTGAGGTTGCAAGGGGCCTGTGAAGGTCATCTGGTCCAACTCCCTGGTCAAGCAGGATCACCTGGGAGCCAGTTGCTCAGGACCACATTCAGGACACTCCACAGCCTCTCTGGGCAAAGCAAATGATTCCTGGTATTCACAAAGATGCTCCTGCATTTACCTTTGTGTCCATGGTCTCTGGTGTGGTCTCTGGGTACCACTGAAAAGAGCCTGGCTCCATCTTCTTTGCAACTTCCCTTCAGGTATTTATACACAATGATGAAATCTTTGATCCTATCAAAACAATAACTTCAAAGGGAACAGGACTAATGAACAAAAATGTTTTCCTTTGGGTTTGAAGAAAGCAGCTTTTGCATGAATTCTGGAAGTGTGGTACTTATACCTGGCAGATGTGCCACTGGTGTCTGACCTCCACTCTGTATGCTGCAGCAATTTGCAGACCTTGTAGGGGTTTTGGGTTTTTTTTGCTTTTTGTATGTGTGTATGGTTGGACTCAATGATCTCAGATGTCCGTTCCAACCATGACTATTCTGTCCTTCTGTGATTCTGTGACCTCCCCCACAATCCCAAGGGGGTGCTTCACTCCATGGCCATCAGACCTGACTGGCATGTGCATGGAAAATCTGAGACATGTTGTCACATGGTGAGGGGAAAGTTGGTAACAGAACAGTGCCCAAGCACTCAGTTTGTATGACTCATAAAGGGTCATGTGGCAAATGAACTTTTGTTCTGGGCAGATGGGAACCCCTAAGCCTGGGTTGTAGGAAGACAAAGAGTGTCTTACTGAACCCAGCAAGTGGCATAATTTCTTGAAGAGAGAGAAGTATTCAACACGTGACACTGTTCTCCAGAAACTTTTAAGCATTGCTGGTGTTACTGCAGTTAATCTAAATTGTTTGGATGACAAAAAGTATTTCCAGATAAATATGACTTTGCATAATCTTAAAGCAATACATTTAGATGGTAGAAATATTGCAGTTCAGTAAAACAGGGAAAATATTTGTAATTATGGGACGACCCTAGTTCTACATTTTGTGTTGTGTAATGAAATGACAGGTGTAGTACGTTTAACTATAGATGGCAGATGTCAAATACAGAATATCTACTCCATCCTTTCTTTGAGCACTTTTAGTTTCTCATTAGAATTCACCACTTTTTCCCAGGCTGTTATTTCATAGCAACATTTGTTATTTCTCATACAATAATATTGCTTTACAAAAAAAGCTCTTTTGAATGAGTGTAGGCTGTAAAATTAGCACGTTGCCAAGTTAGGAAATAAATCTTTTCAAAATAAAGTCCTATAACAGGAGAAAATAAACACACAACACTAAGGAGCAACAGAGAGGTTCACCAAATTCTTTTACCACTGGAGAGGGAGAGAAAACTTTTTCTTTTATAGTTTTTGTCTGGCTAGGAAGAGAAGCTGTACACAAAAGCTTCCCTGGGTCTCTTTGGTCTGTTCTTACAGTGCTGTGCACTGGTACCGGGTCTGTTCTTAGCTGGTGGCATTTACACCTCTGCTACCTACTTACTTTGTGCAAAAAACTCAGGGTCTGCCCAGCAGAGTGGCAGCATGCTTGAATTTATCTTAAGGTGCAGGTCCTTACCTTCTTTGACCTCTGGTCAGTGTTCCTGCTCAAATTTAAAGCTATTTCCTTGGTTTTACAGGGAAAGAAGCCGAACATAGGAAAGAAATATACAAAGATGTAAACAGGCAGTACAAGGTAACCTAGGTTCTGAAGCACAGCTCTGCTCCCTCCTATTCACCTGCAAAAACAGCTCTGGTGGTTCTCAGCTACCACACAAGGTTGTTGTGGCTTTGCCAGCAGTGTTGGTCTGCCCTCATAATGTTCCCATTCTGCTGTTGCTTTGGTAGGCTACTAGCATTTTCCCAGGGAAGGAATGCATGGAAGAGAAGAAAATTAATTCAGGAGCTTTGAGCTACTTAAAAATAAGGTTCACTGCTCTCTCCCCCATAATATGTTGCTGTGAGTAAAGTTTAAGCACCAGTGCTTTGTACAGCAATTGCAGTGCAGGACTGTCATTATTTAACAATGGAGCAAATGGATTGCATCACTTTTTCAGTCAGTCTTCTGAAACCAGGCTGCTTAGCAGAACAAGACTCACCTGTGTAGCTAGAGACTTTCATGTGCTTTGCATTGAAGGGGTTGTCTTTCCTCTGCTCTCCCAGCAGCCTCTAGGAGTGCTGAGTATTGGTCTTGCAGTGTTGATGCACTACCAGGGGAGGAGAGAACTGACATGGAAGGTAACCATACCTTATGTTTCCACAGTATTGTGGTAATCTGTGAAAAATTTTAGATGTGTGGAAGTGCCAGTAACATCGTGGAGTCTGTTTAATGGAATTCCTGTCACTTTGTGAAGCATTTGTAAGAAGAAACTCACCAGACTATGGGTAGGCACACAATGGGAAATTTAATTCCTATGATGCTCTAGTGTCGTTATGGGCTCTTTTATTTATTTCAGTATTGAAATACTACTCTGAAAATACAGTACTGTAGGGTAGATTTCCTTTCAGCCTTAAGAAGGCAATGGGTACAGAAACCCATTGTTACGGTTATCATTCTAACTTACAAATGATGAAAGTATAATGATTTCTTTATATATAGACTGTTTGCATGACCCAGCTTTTGTTAAATGTGTGCTAAACTCTACTGGAATCACAGTTCCAGAAATACAGTATGTGTAACCCAAAAGCAAGGCTGTTTGTCACTAGTTTATCAGATTTGTGTGTATTTTACTCTGTGAGACTTCCGTGGACAGTGGCATCTACTGTTTGCTTTTGGTCTTTTGCTTGGGGATTATGCAGAGCCTCAAATATTCAAAAATAAACTTTAAGAGAAAAAATATATTTAGTAACAGTCACACCCTCTTGTAGTTATAATCTGTGATTTAAAAATGTGAGAAAACCAATCTGCTTATAAAATCCATTGGTATCACAGATTAGCAGAGGTAATTGTCTTTTCCAGTGGTAATTCCAAGAGGTGGTGGTTATGAAATACAAATAGAAAACCTCTGGATTTTTTTGTGTAGAAAATTATGTTTCAAATGAAAATGAGAAGGAGGGGGAGATAAGGATAATAGAAATCATTCTTTAGTTCTAAAAGTACAAAGACCACTTTATTAAGTGGTGTTTATTAACCCTAGGTGAAAACCCCATCCTTTTAACTTATAGAGTAAAAAATGACTACATCTTCTCTTTTGTTGCTCTGATAATACATGATGCTGTAATTTCTTTCCCTAGTGATACAATTTCTTACTTACCTAGTCTTTTGTTGCTCTGATAATACATGATGCTGTAATTTCTTTCCCCAGTTATACCTTTTGGTATTTACCTACTCATGTATCTGGCAGTTAATGATGTAGAATACAGGTTAATATTTACAGCTAAATGCCAAATTTTAGTTCTTCATGTTCTGCCTCCTCTGAGATGTCATGTCCAATCAATAATGCTAGGAACAAATTGCTTCAAGCACGTATTCCTCCTTCTAGTATTATTTACTTTTATTTTGACAAGCAAACTAGAACCAGAGTTGTCTAGAACCCCTTTTCAGCAGGTCAGCTGGTAATAAAAAAAAAATGTTTAAACTTTTTAGAGAGAGTGACATATAAATGGCAGTAAAGGAAATTCAGAAGGCTAGGAAATTAATTTTATTAATCCAATATGGCATATATGTGCTCTTGCACATGAATGTTAGTTTATTCAGTTTCTAAACCCACTAAGTACTAATTAGGGAATACCAATGACTTTTGGATCTACTCCTTTTGTCTCTTTTCTAATTTAATGCTGTGAGGTAAAACCTCAGCAGATATACATTGCCATTGTAGGCACCAGAGACAACAACTTGAAAAGCGTAATAAAAATATCTCCATTTATTAGATTTGTTTCATGATGAAAAACATGTCTTAACAGCAGACATCTGCTGGACAACTTATGTGGTTCCTTATTGTCTTGGTATGTGAGAAAATACTACAGGCTGTATTGCTCAGCCTTGTTGGACCCTAGTTAGGTTGTGGATGCACAGGAAATTAAGCAGATGCTCAGTGGTGGAGTTGTAATAACATGGAAGTTTGGAGTAATCTGTTGAAATGAAAGAGTGCCATTCCTTGTGCTGTGCCCTATGGAAAGTAAAGGGAGGGAATGTTAGGAGCCTTCTTCCCTTGCCTGATTTCATGTGATATATCTGACTGGTCATGAATCAAGTTTGACAGAAAAAATACGTGTGTGATAAGCAGCACATTAACATCAAAATCATTTTGCAATGCTCCTTTGGAGCCTTATATTGTGGCCATTTCACGAAGAGATTGCTGTATAAAGAGCTGTGCTAGTGAGCAGAGCATTGCTTTCACTAATTTTCATAAGAGAAGTGAAATGATTTTATTTTTCTCCTAAGTAAACAGACCTCCTTCAAGCTTCCTTAAATGGGATATCTTTCCTAAGTAAAAGTAGTTGTCTCCCTGTGAGCTAACTCATCAGTCTTTTGAAAGGTAACTGCTTTGAAGTCACATAGCACTGCAGGCTGCCAGAATGCAGCAGGCATTGTTTGTGTGCAGTTTCAAAGCAAAAAACCCCATGACCTTCATAGTTATAACAAGGCATTTCAGAAATATCCAGGGCCAGCTCTGTGTTTTGCAAGTAAATATGCAATGATGCTCATGAAAAAAGTCACCTAGGACATAATACTTATTTACACACCCATGCTTCATCTGAAATCTATGTGCTACAAAGGTATTAAAACAGGAAAAAAAAATACGAGTAAGATTTTAAAAGATGCTGAAAATTCATAAAAGTATACTGAAATTTGTGATAGAGAAGGTTTAAATCTTCATGTTTCAGTACACAAAACTATGGAAATTTAGAAAAGAACACATCCTCAACATTTATATACAATTTCCCACAGAGGTACTGGGCAATTTTCCTTGAAATCCAGGTCATAGGTGGACAGTGTAAGAGCAGTAGGCTACTATTTTGATATGCTATTGCAATTATCACAGAACTGTATTTCTATATACCTTCAAGTAACCCTGTCCTTTCTGAAAACGTGGGAGTTGCAGGAAGTACAGAATAATTTTTACAATTAATACTGTATTTTCAAAGCACTATGACTAAGAAATGGAGCTTTGTGCCATTCTATGATATGGAAAACAGCTGAGAATGAGCCTCTAGAACACAGGTCTTGCATCAAGGAAACATCATCAGTAACCAGGAAATACGGAGGTGAAGATACATGCTGGGCAGTTATCAGTCTGCCTCTTTAGGGCCAATGATTATTATTGCAAGAATGTCCATCAGAGTTAACAAAGTATGAAATAAATGATGGTGTTGTCATTTTTTGACCTTCTCAATTTGCCACTGGAGGCATAGGGAATAATTGCTGGTAAATCTGAATGTGATGGTTTCAATGTTGGGGCAACTGGGTTAATTCCATGCCTTGAGGTGTACCTGTTTTAGAGAGCATGGATGTAAACTGGATGACTTTGTGATATTTTCTTGCTCTTTAAGGGTAGGTTTCAGAAAGGCCTCAGAAAATGCCCAGCTTGATGGCTGTGTCTGACTCCAAAGAGTTAATTTCAATAGGCTTTCAGCTGGATTCACTCTGTTAGCTGTATCTAGACTGAGTGATAGAGAAATTCCTTGGAACTAAGCTGTGAGTGTAATGTGAAGAAAAGTCAACACATGCTATGAGAAATCAAGGATGTCTTTTTCCAGTGTTTAACTTGGTATGTTGTACAAATGAAGAGCTTTCTTCCTGAGACAGTGCAAGTGGTATGGCAGCACATATGACAGTGCCCTTCAGGATTTGGCAAAGAAAAAGTGAAGAAGGTTGAGAAATTCTCCTCTGGGAAGTCATGAGGAAGAGGCTGATGCCGGGCAAGTATGGAGAACTTCTAGCTGATTTGTAGGCCATAGGCTAGAAACTCCTTTGGGCTATGCTTGAACTGAAATGTGCTTATTTTTTATGAGATTTGGAAGTTTTCCTTTTCCAAATATTTCTAAACAAGTGTTTCATAGCTAACCTGCAATTCAATAAGTGGTACAAGTATTTTTCCATTCACAAGATTTCCTTTTTCCCATGTTTTTGTTTAATTTTCCCTGTGTCCGATTAAGCAGGTGAATTACTCTGTGTAAAAGTAGTATATTTTTCTTAAAAAGAAGGACTTTGATAGTGCTCAATTCCAACTAATTCAGTAACAGTATATGCTACCTGATGTCAAAACAATTTGCCTACTTTTTTATAGCTACAGCTAAAGCTGTTTTTTATGGCCGCTTTAGTTCAAATAAATATTCCTGACTAAGTGGATCAAGATAAAACCACAATCTGTCGTTGCTTCTTTCAACAAATACCAGATTGGGACAGTCATTGGCCCACTCATGGGTTTTCTGGCTCCTTTTTTATTAGACGTTATCCAGCAGTTAACAAAAAATTCTAGAAGCAGCTTATGCTTCTTTTTGGACCCTGGTCAAATCTGACCATATTCTGATAAGGAAGATTTAAAGCAGCAGGTATGTACATAAATAGTACATTTTCAAGTAAAGTTGTGAGGACAGATGCAACAGTCAAACAGCACAAAGGTCCTACTTTTAAGCATGGTAAAGATGAAAATCTCAGCCCCTTATTTTGATCTAAGGAATTTAGAAGGCATAATGTAGGAAATCTTTGGTATAAACAGGAATTGTTCCCAATGCTTCAGGCTCTCACTACCATGAAAATGCCTGTTTTGTCTTTGCTGACTAAGTCATTCCAGGGGAGTTGCCCAGTGTAAGGAGGAAGTGTAGACTCTGAACCTGAAGGCAGTTGTCTCAATATCTTAATCTACCTCTTTTTTTCTTGGTATGGGAAAGCCCCCATTTTTTGGTGTGCCTGCTGACTTAATGATATCACAGACTTCTTTGCCTTGCAGTGAACCAGTTCCACAAGGAGATTGCCACACCAGATTATGTGAGTTTGCTTCATTTTCAGACAGTGCTATTTAATATACATCTGCTATGTAATAGATGCAAAAAACCAAAATGATTTTCAGTTGTGTTAGGCTTTATTGGATGTGACCTCTGGTCTAAGAGGTGAAGAGAGAGTGGAAAATGAAAGCTGATTTGGTATTAGCCCACTATTCATATTAGAAAAAGTAAATGCTTTTGCGGTTTTCCTTACAGAGGTGTCTTTATTCATTTGACATGCCTTTAATAACTAATTCTAGTTGTCTGGTTGCCAAGATAGATTTCCTACAGGCAGACTTAAAAGTGATTTTGTCCTCTTTGAATGCATGGCTTCAAATGATCCCAGAACAGCAAACACTAAACTTCCTCCTAGACCTTGAGATTTTCCGAAACACTGTAATAACATAAAAGGATAAGACTATTAGAAAAAAATAAATAAGTGAATTAAGCATGCTCCACATGATATGAGCAGGACAATAAGAGTCCTTGTTTTTCTCTCCTAGCTAACATGTCCTTTCCGGTGTTGGACATACGCTGTGGATTTCTTACTATGCCCATTTTATGGATTTTGGTATCACTGTTCATAGATGCCAGGGAATGTGTATGTTCTTTAGGTTTAATACAAAAGCAAGGAGCGCATTGACCCAAAACCCTTTAATTTCACAGATGGCTTTGTCAGTGTTTCTTTCTCACGTTATCACAGATCTTTAACTGTGTATCTGCTTTGTCTGTGAACATATGTAAAGCTGGCATGTGAATTGTGAAGCAGGATGCTTTCCTTGTCATTTAAGTGTGCTATGCACATAAAGTCATTAGAAGCAATTTCCTAACTTGGCTTCATACTAAATCAAATTGAGATGGGGTTTACTTGTTGCTCACAGAAAGAATATTGCATGTTCCAGGCATGGAGTCCTGCTGTCAAGATGTATATCTGCTAAGGGGCTGTCCCTATGCATTTTGAGTTAAGTTTGGTTAAAATTTGTAAACTGGCTTTCCAGTGTACTGATAATCAAAATCCACAATCCCTTTTTGTTGATGAAGTCTAATACATTATTAATTACAGGTAATTACTACAAAGATTTTTGCCTCAGCTATTTTAAATTAGCTTGTTTTGGTAATAGGAGCAACTTTTCAGCTGAGGTCTAAGGCAGACTCTTTTTCTGCTGAGGATCTTGGTGTTGCCACAGACAAATTGCACCTGGTGACCAGGTCACCTCATTCAGTGCTAGGAGTATTATCTCTGTCCTACATTGCACTGAGCAGACAGTCCTGACTTCTCCTGGAAGTTGAGACATTTGATAGTGTCCTTCTGAGAGCTGATTTCATAGGATGCCACACACTCTTCCTCTCAGGCTGTGCCCATCAGGTGTTTCTCTCCATTCCTCCTCTGGTAAGCTCTTTAAGCACTGTTGACAAGAACAAAACGTTCTGAAATAAGAGATCACAGCAATAGCTTGTGCAATGCCCATGCATTTCCATTTCACTGTAGAAAATACCTTGCAGATAAGCCTTGAGTCCATCCTGTTTAGCTTTTTTAATAGTTACATAGCAGTGACAGCTTAACAGTGTTATGTGATCAGTTTGAAGACGTGGGTCCACAGCCAGAGGACCTATTTCTGTCAGCTGAATGCACTGCTTAAGTCAGAAGTCCTCGTTATTTCTTCTTCCATACTTACATCTCATACAATGCAATTTAATGTCCTTTCAGTTAACTGGGTGACCTCAAGGCCTTGTGACACATCATTCTGACACTTCTTTACTGCCAGTGCCATGGTCATCTCTAATTTTTGTCAGCACAGTTTCAAGTTTTTATGCTGAGGACACTACTGGAAATGTCAAATGTGGTCAGTCTAAATTGTCTACGACTCCATGAGTAGCCTCCCATGGAATTACTACTTCTTGAGTAGTAATCTACTTGAGCCAGTTCCCTGCTGATCCTGGGGTTTCTTTTTCCAGTTTTCTCTAATAATTTCCTCTTTGACCCTGTGTGGAATGTTTATAGAAGAATGGACAGATGAGATCTTCCTTTGTCTGGGAGACTAGTTTGCTTTCTAAATGTAGCTACAAGGTTTGTCTGGATGATCTGTCTTTGGTAAAACCATATTGCTTATTACCACATTTTTAGATACCCCCACATCATCTTTTTTTTCCTTAAGAGTTTGTAGCTTCCTTGGTACCCATGAACCCATAAATGTCTGGACCACTGTATGACTCTCAGTGGTGCAGGGATCCTGCGACATAAACTAAATTTTGTTTTCAGAGAAAATCAAAGTCATGTTAGACCTCCTTTGCTGCAAAAGCAGGGGTTTTATGCCATGGATATGATAAATGATTGCACTTGAAATAGCCTGCAGCTTATAACATTACCCTGCCAAAATAAAACTATGAATGCTAGCTGACATGGTACAAACCTGCTTAAGGAACTGCAGTTCTAAAAGCAGAACAGTTGTTTTGACACGCAGTGAACTATTTTGGAAAGTTTCTAATAAATATCTTATTATTTTTACAGGACATTGGTTCTCACGCCATGCAAATTATAGCCATTTAATTGTATTTTATATGATATCAGTCTTTCTGCCAAAATGCAGTGTTGGATTGTGTTTCGTTGTTAGTGATCTATCAACCTTACATCATTTCTGGCTGCATCATCTGTAACACACATGTCTGTGCTTAACCTTTACAGTTAGGATATCTGAGCCTGCTTTAATCAAATGTTATACTACTGAATGGGTGTTATGCTTCAAAGCTTCTTTGCTGAGGAAACAGGTTTGAGTTTTCATATGCTCATTCACTAGAGGCTTCCATCAAATTTAATATCATCATGGTTACCAACAAATAGGAATATACTAGAGGACAAAATTTAAACTTTGTTGTCTTCCTTGCATGGGAAGACCCTTATCTCTCATGCAAACATCCAAAAGCTGTGAACTGGAAGATGCATGCCCACACTGTCAGGAAACCAGTAAAACCTGTGGCTTCTTAGCCAGGGGCAGAATGGGAAAATGCTGAAGTTATTCAAACACAAAGACATTTCTGGATGCCCCCAACACCCTCTGCTTATTCACTGCTATTGATCTAGAGAAAAAAACAGGCACCTTCCTCAAGCATCCCTTTCACTGCTGCTGTGTGCAAAGACTTTGGGGTTGTATTTCTCACACCTCAGGGTAACTGAGAACAAGATCTGCTGGGTTATTGGACAACATAATATAGCTCCCCATAACTTGTCCCACAAGGGCTTGTCTTCTGTGATCTCTTGACTAAACTGATGACTGTTTATCCATTCTGAGTTACAATTTACACAGTAATTTATGCTGTCATTTGGAAACTCAGATAAATGGGAAGAGTTTCTTTGGTGAATGTGACTGTCAGTAATGTGGGATGAGATGAGCTTTATGAGCACTTTTTGGAACAGAAGGGAATGGTAACCTGCATGAAGAAAAGCTTTGGTTTAGAAAACCCTCTCCTTCCTCTCTTTTTGCTCAATCTCTCCTGGTGTTTGGAGACTGTGCAAATGCATAAGACATACACATAGGAGAGACTAGCCTAAAGAGTAGCTGCAAGAAGATTTCTCAGGGCAGCTTGGTCAGGCTCTGAAACAGAAGAGTAAGGCCACTGAAGTCAACCTGATGTTACCTGGTTCAGTCCTGATGTGAGTAAGACCAGCAGAGTTGCCTCACACAATTTCTTAATGATAAGCTCCAAATCCCATGGGGTCCTGCACTTTGGGCTTTTTCTGCTCTGTCCTAATTGACTTCAGAAAGGCCAGTTCAAATCCACTGTGAAGCACATGGAGACATCCATTTGCTGCTCTGGATCCTGGAGGAATCTTTGTACCAAAGATAACATGTAGGTATCCTTCTCAAACTCTGCTTTCCTAGAAAACAACAAAGGCAGAACATGGTGGAACTGTCAAGTTAAAGATCCTCTCTAGACTAAAGCTGGTTTGCTTAAATAAATGCATATATCAAACAAAATTATAAAAGGTATCTTTTGCTAGGTAATATGTTTGTAAATACAAAGCCTTAATTGAGGAAGACTGTTACCCATGAACCCGTGTGAATCTAGAGGAATTATTGGAGGATGGGATGTGAGGGGTTGGCTGGTTTATTGCTCGACTAATCAAAACATTTCAGTGCCATTAATTATGCTCAGTGGCTAAGTATGTATGTGGGCTAAAGACTTAAAAATTATCTGATTTGCAGCTCTTTTCTATTTCATTTTGTAGGTAGTGTAAGTGATTCTGTGTCATGAGAAAATGTATACAACACTGATAAATCCATAAAGTATTTGACCTTTAATCAGTCCCAATATTTTCAATCCACAGAGCCTTCTTAAATGCCTGTAACCTTGGCCCTTCCACTCCCATTCATCACAATTACTGTTCAAGCTGTCTGATGCAATGCACAAAGCATTGCACATTGACATATAATATTTTATCATTAATAAAATAATAAAAAATAAGAAACATTCCAAGTATTTTTGCTGTTCTGATGTTTTCCAGTGCAGTGCCCAGGAGAGGAAAGGGACAGTTTTGATTTATGTTACTGCTAGCAGATACTGTTAATTAGTGTTTACTCTTAGCAGAATATGAGTCTAGTTGACTCTCTAAACAACTGGATTCTTGATGCTTTGCTAATTTTCTTTGATTTTTAACCTTTTCATCCTGAGAAAAACATTTGTAAAATAGGTAGACAGTAGGGACTGAGTTTTAAACAAGAGTTTAAGGAGCCTGGAACAGGAGTATACATGAATTAAGAGAGCTTAGGACCAAAGATTTCAGATCTTGTTCATGCTAGAACATATGAGTTAAGACTAGTAGAATTTCTACAAAACATCTAACATTTTGTCCCATCCCCCAAGACTTTTATTATTGTCTTGATCAAAGAACACTGTGGTGATGGATGGAAATACTAACAAAGTTTACCCACAGAGGGTCTGGTTTCCATAGACATCTGAATGATTCAGTGCAGAGAACAGTGGACCCCTCATGAAGGAACTTGCAATTCTGCTGCACACTGAGGCAGTTGCTTTAACTTTCTGGGGCCTCTAGTCTTTATATGCCTTGTCAGTGAAAATGTCAAGATTTTTTTCTTGGACAGTCTTCCACACACAGTCCTGTGCCAAGTACAAAGAATAACACATTTGTGTTGAGATAAGTATGATAAAAATAAATATTAATAAAATTTTCTCTTGTGTAACATTGGCTTTCACATCACCTATGATTCACAATCCCCATGAGGCAATAGGTGCTGCCTGGGATTTTTGCTGAAAGACAACTTCAATTTTCCTTGTGTTCTGAATGAAATACGAGTCACTGGACATGTCCTGTATAAAAGCACAATTTGGATATGCTGTGATGCTGCTATTTGTCCAGTTTCAGACCTGTGCTCTTCTGACCTCTTGCACCCAATCCCAAAGTACTCTTTAATTAAAATCATAGATTCACTTTAGATAGAAAAGACCCCTAAGATGATCAAGTCAAACTGTTAACACAGCTCACTGCCAAGTCCAACACTAAACCGTGTCCCTAAGCACCACACCCACAAGTCTTTTAAATACCTCTGGGGATTCCACTCCACCACCTCCTTGGGCAGCCTCTTCCAGTGCTTGACAACCATTTTGGAGAGGAAATTTTTCCTAATTTCCAATCCAAGAGTATTCTTTATATATTATACATCATTATATATTACACATCTTTATAGGTACACCTGTGGCTATATATGTGTTTCTACGTATATAACTTTCTAAACAAGGAGTTATCATGACTCCTTCAGTGGTGAAAGGTCAGAAGAGCAAAGAAATCACAATATTAACATTTTTATACGTGTAAGTTCCATCTTAGCTTGAGGGCTTTTATGTTCTCTTTCTCCATCTTGTAGATTTTTCTTAGCATACTTTTTATAGCTCTTAACGATTTATTAGCAGGAATTATTCTTTTAACAGAAATAATGAAAAAAATGACATGGGAACATGATCTAAGTCATCCTTCTCCCCCAGTGATATTTCTCTGTTGTTTTTCCAAGTATTTTGCCAAGCCAAACAAAATTATTATAACTGAGCACTGATGTATAAGAATTAACATGATATGTCTCTGCAATGCTGGATGGAGGAATGAGCATGATTTAATTTTTACTGCAGCTACCCTGTAGACACTTTCTGCCTCTGCAGTTTGTGCGAGTGGAAGTTTCACAGGAATGTCATGGAAAGATTTACAGACTTTCTGGCCAGGTTGATCACTAGCCTCTCTGGCATCCTGCCTCTGTTGACTAGACTGTTGGATATTAATTACAAGATAAAAATCTCAGCCTGCTCCAGTGAGCTCAAGGATCACATAATTTGAGTGTGGGAATTATGAACTATGGCATTATTGTACCCAAAGACTGAAGTGCCAGACCTTCAGCTCTGTGTCAAAGAGGTTCAGAGGGAAGGTTGTAGGTGTAGCAGACAGAATTGGTCTGCTGTCTTTAGTGCAACAAGAGAATGCTAAAGGAGCTGATAACCTCTTACCTAAATAATCAAAACTGTGGCAGCAATTCTGTACTAATACTAAGGCTATTCAAGTACTGAACAGCCTTAATTCTAAGAAGAAAATGGCTGATCATCAGAACTCATGTTTTCTGCCATTCATGCACAAGACATGATGTTTGAGGGTTTCCCATTCCTTTTACTTTATTTATGCACAAATACTCCATTGTGTAGATTTTGAGCATTTTAATAAGGCTTAATCAGATACTAGTGGCAGCTTTTTTCAACCTGGCATGAAGTGGAATGGCAAGGGTTTTTATCTGTGCCTATGATGACAAGGTTTCCCATGATGGAAGCTCTGCAAAGAGCCCATCTTAATGGTGGTAACCAGGTACAAATTTGAAAACAGCTAAATTTAGTTTGGAAATATTTTCACAGTTTTGTGGCCCAATTTAGGACACTAGAAGTTGTCTCAGATATTTGCCAGTATGCAGCTAAGTTGTTTTCCATACAGTGGCAAATTGCATGACTGGCCTATTACTCCATTTGTGTTTCCACAAACTCTTCCACATTGTTCTGTGGAGGGAAGCACCTAAAAGAAGCTCTTCTTTTGTTGCTACCATACTGCTGAAGAGGTTTTGACTTGTGGATCAGAAGATCTGACATATACTTGTGCTCTGTGACCTCTTCTTTCCTTCCTTTGACTCTGAAGACATATATATCTAGATATATACTATTCCATAGGTCTTGATTGTCCAGAATTTAACCTGCTGCTGAAACTGCTTTTTGCTGCTGCATAAGAGCTGCAATGCTGGTGAGACTGATGTCTTGTCATAGCCCTGTATTCACTAGTTTATTACTGCATGTAACTCTGCCAGTTCTTTAGGAACAGATCTATGAAAAATGTCACAGGAAAGAGTTTATTTGGGAAGTAAGTGGACTGGACTCAATGATGATCAGGGTTTAAGTAAGGTGAGTATCCAGGGAATGGACCCTGTTGCCTGATACAGGGCTCTGTTATGAAGAGGTTTCTGAGCAGTTGCATGTACCAGCCACTTCTCCTGAGTCATGCTTTCTTTCAACCCCTCACCCCACCACACTGTGCAAAAGAACAGCCCAAGCTGAGGTGGAACACCCTTTTTGAGGACATCCAAGTGGTCATAAGTTTGCTCCTTAGGTAAGTGTTTGGAATGCTGATGATAGTGTTGCCTGAGTCATGAAAGTTTCATCCCTCGTACCCATTTCCCTGTGTGTGGTTCCTTGGTGTTCAGAGCCAGTGTCCTTTCTCTTCCCATTCTCTGCCTTCTGTTTCCTTTCATACCTGACACTCATTTGAAAAAGCTAGCCATAGGCAGGCATTGAAACTGTTTATCTTAATAGAATGAGCATCATCTATGCTTTCAGCTTTTTGCTTTAAGTCTTTTGTATCTCCCTTTTCTGATCATACTAATTTCCTTGAGTCTTGTTGCTCAACAGCCTTCCTTTTTATCCAGATACTAAATTAATAGCAGGCAACCTTTCCCTTCTTTCTCTCTCTCACAGTCTGAGTTTTTCTGATTTCTTGTACTTTTTTTTTCCTTTTTTTATTCTCCTTTTGGGAAAGACCTGAGGCTGGTTTTCGAGGTCAGTATCCTAGGACAGGTTATGCTTCACTGCTCAGCAGACATATTCTTAGCCTGAAGTGTGGGTCCACACTGAATGAACTTTCCATAAGTTTATACTGATTTTTCTAATTGCAGTCCTTTCTTTCAGATGCTAAGCTAAATAACCCTCCAAGGGTTAGGCCAAAGGAAATGCGTGTCATTTTTCCAGTGCTTTTAGTGTTTGAAAGATTTTACATGGATGTAGTTAAATGGGAATCTTTGTATGTATTCTGACTTGGGAGTCTAGGGTGTCCCTTCCCCTGTTTTGTTAAAGGGAAATGGAGAAGTGAAAAAAGGAGAAGTCCAAACAAGGCAGAAAGCATTCTTTTTGAAAATATTTCTGAGAATGTTGTGGTATATGAAGGACTACTCCTGAAAATTCCTACAAATTTGCTTAGCAGTATCCCTTGGAAAACTTGGAAATCCTAAAGTAAAACTACGCACAGGTTTTTACTCTGTAGAGTTGCTGGATTTGTCCTATGAGCTTGACACATTCCCACAGACCTACTTCACTTCAGCAGGAAAACAAAGTTGTGTGGGTAGTGCCACATCACACAGGAAATTCAGTGAAACTAAAATAAAAAGATATAACCCTTTGACAGGAATTAGTAATAGAATGAAACTTGAATCCAAATTTCTATGAGTGAAATGATACAGTTCTTTTCCAATGGATAGAGGCATTGCAGTTGTTGATGTCTACACATTTTTATATATGGCAGCTTTACCATTGAAATATCAACAGCTCAGAAACAAAAATCAAAGTAAATACACTTTCCTATGTTTGAATTCTATAAACTGCTCACAGCTATTACTTCAACTGGTATGTGGGAATACTCTGTAAAAAGAGAGGAAACTTCATGGGCTAAAGTTCAGTTCTTACATGTTCCTTCAGCAGTGGCTTGTGCATATTTAGAGGTGTCTGAGTTTCCCCTGCTAAAGTCATGGAGCTGCAAGAAGCCTGGGCTGCTAAGAGGGCATCCCTTGTATGTGTTTATACTGCTGCTAAGTGTGCCTGGAGCTTGGCTGTGCTTGCAGACTTTTGGACAAACAGGCTGTGGCAGCCAGCAAACTGTTTTGGGGGTTTGTACTGTCTGGGTTAGGTGGTGTTAGGGGGGAACGCTGTGTCTCCTGGGGAAATCTGGAGGAACATGTTCCACCTCCTTTCCCAACCCCATGACATGTTCAGTGCAGTGGAATCCAGCACACAAGGGTTTCTCCAGGTACAGAGCCATCACTCCCTGTGAGTGATGCCCACCTGCCCTGTGGCAGTGACTCTTCAGTCTCTGGAGACTTGAAGTTCCAGAAATATTGTCAAAACCATTGTGAGATTTTACACACACAGACTGATGATATTTGAAAAGAGGTACTTCTGTGAATAATAGGGATTAGCAGCCCTGTGGATCTCTGTTAAAAATGCATGAGGCTGTGCTTGAACGTTTAGTTATTTCAAATATATGTGGAATTGGCCAAAGGGCTATAAAACTGTTAAGAAGGAATTCAGTGAGACTCTATGAGTGTACACGTTTAGCACTGGTTTGGTGGGAAGCTAGATATTGTGTAATTAATCCCTTTTATTTGTTTTGCTTCAGGTGTGTTCGGGCCATAAGTTATCCTCATTAGTGCATGGGATAATATCTACATTCCTGTAAAGCAATACAGACAAAACTAAAATCCTGCTCTCCCTTCCAGAAGGTTAAGATTTAAAAAAAAAAATAAAAAAAAAAATCAAACACTGAAGCCTTGTAGTTAAAGGCAATGCTGCTGTTCTCTTATACCAGAATGTATAATGCACACTCCTGCAGAAAGCAAGTGTTTAGCTTCCAGTGTTCAGCACACCCAGACTTCCCAGAGCAGCCCAGCAACTGCAGCAAATAGGCAGATTGAAAGGATCCCCTGAGGAGTGAATATATTCAGGGCTTTTAGTTCCCCATCTGCTGTTTTGACAAATCCACGTGAGCTGTTTTACCAGATATCACTATGTGTGTCCAAATTAAAAGAATGAGAGAGAAAAAGCATTTCTCTACTCATAAACGACAGGCAGATTTAGGAATTCCTGCTGGAGTATATGTACATTATTAGGCACATTTTTAATTCTTTTGTCAACCTCTATTATGAGGTCATTTCACTTCAATGCAAATTAAAACATAATTTTTCACCTTCCTATTGCTCTCTTTTTTTCATTTTACATTTTTTAATGTGTTGCTTGATTATGGCCTCTGGAATCATATAAAGCCTTTAACTGTCTGAATTGAACTCCTGTGGCCTCTCTTGTCAAAAAGAGCTCCTGGATTTATTTCTGTGTACATTGACACTATAAAATGTTACTTTCTTTTCTCTGTTCTGCAGGCAAAGAGCTATAATAATCAAGTTTCATTGTCATTTCAACCTTTTTGTTCTAAAACATTATGATGTGTAGAAAATTGATTAACTGGAATTTAGTATATACAACAAAAGGAAACTTTGTTGAAATCCAGAGGGCCATTCCTGTTCATTTGATAAATGTATTAGTTTCTTTGGTTTCCTGAATTACCAGGTAAAGGGCAACATTTTCCAGATCTAACTAATTTCACTGAAACATATGAAAGACAAATACCAGAAGTCAAATCTAACATATTCTTCCCAGGGGCCTTAAAAAAAAAACAACCCAAACTCTTTATTTTGAAAAGCTAAAGTAAGAGTTCAAAATTAAATGGATGATTCATGTGAGATACGTGAACTGAACAACACATCAAGCTGTTGTACCAGCTGAAATGGCCTGGGTTTTCTCAGCACCATTAAAGAAAAGAAACGAGAGGTGAAAAAAATAGATTGCTTTTTTATTCCGTCTATGCAAGAGTCACCTTATCTCAGGCTAGCAACAAACCAGACCCTCTACGGTGAGGTCTCTGTGAGAGGGTGAGGGCATTTAGCCTCATAGCTACAGAGACAAATTTTGCTTCCTTTTTCTCTCCTGGGCAAGGAGAAGCTGAGGGTTAGGCAGTGTCTTTAGGAAAAAAACGCTGCTCAGCTCTGGTGGTCCTGTGAGGCCCTTACTCACAGTGGCCACCCTACTGCTTCCACAGCTGCAGCTCTGCAGTCCTATGTTATTCCTCAGTAAACCTGTTCCCTCCTGCTGCCTCTTCCCTGGATGTGGCATGCAGCAGAAGGCTACCATCCCATTCTAAGGAAATTCTTGGATGTGTAAATAGCTGCTTTACAGACTACTGATCTCATGGTCCCATGCAAAAGAGACCTACTGGGGTTTGCCATGAATGCTTCAAGTGTGAGAGCACTTGAGGAAAAAGCAATTGTAACTAATAGTAGTGATCAGTTCATAGTATGTTTCTTACTGAAGGTAATTAGAGAGGAGATAATTTTCTCATGTCTGATATGGCAGAATGTAAATGCAATAAAAAATAAAGCATATGCCTATATGCTGCTGCTTTTTTTTCACTCTGAGTAACGATAATTTTAAACAAATTTAAATGTTCCCAATTGGGCAAATGAGAACTTTTAATTTCATCTTCTATATGAGATACATTATAGTCCCTAGCAAGGATTAACCACCACCTCTCACCAGTGTCACTCATTTATTTCTAGACTTGAAAAAAATAGCTCCTAGGTGTCACAGGCAGAAACAATAGCGTCTGGGTGCCTCCTGCAGAACATTTGGATCTTGAGCATGTTTTGTTTTGTGCTGGAGTTGAATTTGATGTGATAGGTCTGGAAAAATATAGAGCTGACAGTCTATATACACAGCCAGGTTTTTAGTCCACATGGGTAATGAGACCCAAGCACCCAGCCACTTTTTTCTTGCCTCTGTCAATTTAAAGTGCATTTTTAAATGAACAGTGGGGTTATTTGGGTCTATTAATTACAGTAATCGTTTCCTGCGTGGAAACCACATGTATGGGATGTGAAAGGCATGTGTGTGTGAGAGGGAATGCTGGAGTGTGTGAGACTGGTGCAATTCCTCTTTGAAGATTTTTTTTTTTATCCCTAGAGAGGGAGCTTGTAATGAGCAACAACATTTACACTGAAGACTTCAATGCTCCTTGTTGCCCCATCATTGCCTTGCCTTTCACATGGAGATTAAAGCCAGTGGTTGAAGCTGCTCCTCCTTTTCCCATGTGGCTGATATAAATTCTACATCAAATAGAAGAGAGGAAGGGCAGGTTGGCTGTCAGCAAAAACCCAAAGGAGAGGTCTGACAGCAGCAGGAGCAGGGTCTCAGTTCTTATTAATCCAGAGGGCACTAGAAGAGTGAAAATAAAACCTTGGGAAGATGCCTACTGTGCCCTTTAAACAAAGAGCCTGTGATTTGGTATAATAAGAAGAGCAATGCTGATAAGTACACGAGAAAATGTTTTTCATAAGGCTTGCCTGCTGACGGGTATGATGGGAAACATGCAGATTTTGATAGTTTGTATAAAACTTGAATGCTGTGGTTTGTGCGTTATGGAAGTACAATAATGATTCTGTAATGCAATTTCTAACCTGTTTCCTATTTCAAGTCTCTTCATTTCAACTTTCACAAGAAAGCCTTCTTTCTGCCTGATTATGGTATTTTTCCTACAGCAGAACGATGCCAGGGGAAAATTGTTGGGGGAAAGGTTGGGATTGATCTCAAACTTTGCAGAATGTTATTTCCCCTTTTACGTCTCCTTTTGTTGCAGTGATACATCCCAAATTTGGATCGGCCCATGTGCTCTCCCACCCTTCACCCTGCAGTATGGTTTGGAGAGTAGAGGGGAATGACGGAAAAATATTCAGATCCTGATAAAGGGCAGCCAGACAGCCTGGCTTTATTGAATTAGGGAACAGCCCTGCTGGGAAGAGACAGCAGATCTCCTGAGATATCTAAGAGTAGATAGCCCTTCAGCTGTGTAGGTAGTTTGTATGTTGAAGTCATGGCACAGACATAAATGACTCCTCAGAGCCACTAGGGCTCATAGTTCATTTTGTCATTCTCTCAGCTTGATTTTAGAAGCATTTGCATACTTCCAGTTCTGTTGTTATTTCTTTTCTCCTGTGCTGAGGTCTTGCTCTCTGCTCCTCCATGTGGTAGATGAATAGCAGAGACTGTTCTGAAGTATAAAACCAAGAGATGTAGAGTCAGCACAGTTTTTTTTTATTCTTCATTTGGCAGGTTCCTGTATATGAACATTGAGAAAACTGGCACAACAAACAGTCATAAATCAGTATTTTTTATCTGCTTTAATTTCCCTTCTATGTTCCCTGGGGAAATCTATACAGTTTTTAATACTGCTCTTTTTACCCCTCCTCACCCCAGCTGAAGATACATAGATCTAAAGACTTCAAGGTTCAAAGACAAGACTATGAAATAGAAGTCTCTTTCTTAGTTAAGCTAGAAATTTTGAACACCTCAGAAGTCAATTAGAGAGATCTTAGGTGGGGTTGACTTTGGTACAATTTGAACACAGAGGAACCCAGGCTGCACAACAGAGAAGATTTGTCAGCAGTGAGATGCACCTATGGTGAAATCACATTTCCTCTCAAAAACCCTGTTGCTCCCTTATACTGTTCATTATTTTATTAGTTACTTTTTTTCAGGCTTTTACCAGAGTTTAACTACAGGGCTCATGTTATTTGAGTCTCTAATGATTTTGATGAGAAATGGGTGGTTCCTTTGAAAGCAGGTGGCATCATATCACATGAGTACTCGTTATGCAGCTGGGCCACATGAAAAAATGGGCTGAGCTTAATGCCAAGGCTAGGGGCTCTCCCTTCCTTTTGTCAGAAGGTGAATTTTGTAGTTCTGGTTAGTCTTCATCCAGTGGGATCAGTGGCAACCTACAATTTTGGGGCTCTGTTTTTTGAGCATCACTTGATGGGACTGGTTTCTCAGGCAGTTTTCTTCTGTCAAGACCAGTACAGAAGGAAATTTCTTCTCACCTGGGCTCAGTCATCAGAATAAGGAGACTGAGCTTGTTTTTATGATATTGGTATTCCAGGGGAAAAATAACTCTGTCAGATGCTCTCATGTTGTGCATTGAAGCAGAAAAGGATGAAATTCTTCTGAGTTCATTAAGTCCTGGGTGACAGAAAATATAAGTCAGAAAGAGTTTGATCTGAGAGGGAATCTGTGATTGTTTTGGGTGCAAGTGGAAAATACGTTATTTCCAAAACATGAGCTTATTTTGAAATCCTGCATAGCTGAAAGTATTTTTGTAATGACCAAGTAGTCTATGCAAGTCTTAATCTAGTAGGTTTTAATTAAAACAGAATAGCTAAATTGATTCTTTATAAAAACATAATTGAAAATAGTGTCTTCAACCTATGTATAAATATAATCATGTCTCTAAGTGCTGCATCAGCCTAATGGTTTGCTATGTTTTTTATTTGCTTTACTAACTAAGAAAAAACAAACTTCTGTATGAGTGACTTTATGTTTAGGCATTATTAAAAGTTCTTCCTGTATCAGGGGATATTAATGGGCAATTATATTTTGAGTTTAAAAAGGATTGATTATTCCTCTCCAAGAGAACACCAATGCACAGACAAACTGCACAGAAATAACATGTCAGTAATATCACACTACTGTACAGATTTTAAAGATAAATTTCCATCTGGCAAGCAGACATTCAAGAAGGAACTATTGTTAAAGTGGCTTTCATACAGACACAGTTCATAAGGGATTAAACCCAGCTTGAAGCTTCATTTCTGCTTTTCAGAGCTGACAAATGTAAATATATTCTAGATGTTTTTTAAAAGAATTGAGCACAAATAACTAATAAGCAAAAAAGCTGAGTTCACTCTCTTGTTTCACTGGAAGTTTTGAACTACTCAGATAGTCTTCCAGAGAACAAGGGCCAAACAGAAAAACATAGGAAGTTCCAGAAATTGCAATTAAAAACCAAGAAGAAAACACTCCTGTATATATTAACACTTCACTGTAAACTTCAATGTGCTCAACAAAGGCCAGTTAATTTAATCCCTGCAAGGGAAGCTAGATAAAAATCTCATTTAAAATGACATGGCAGGAAGAGTTCATGAGCACTATCAGGAGTTACATGAGTGTGTTTCGGGAAGAGTGTGCCTTATGGATATTTTCTTATTTACATTCAGTATTGCCTTAGCAATGGTCACTGTAGATTTGTTCTCCATTTTGAAGAAAGCTGATTTATATGCTAATGGGCTCAATGTGGTTGAGCCTGAAATGAAGGTTTGTTTTAAGAGGGAGCAATAATGTAACTCAACCTGGTAAGTGTGGGAGACAACTATCCACAGTTATAGCTTGAAATGTTCTTTTACCAATTGTTTCTCTCCAGCTCTCAAATCGCTGGTAGAATATTGACATTATTGGACTTTAGGTAGCAGTACCTATTTTCTCAGAATAGAAGCAGACTTGCAGAGAGAAGAGCTTGGAGATAGGGCACCTGCTAGTTATTTTCTCAGTTGCAAACTGGGTTCTGAATTCTAACAAATTCCCCTTTTCAGCTGAAAATGTTCTGCAAGAAATATGTTTTCACTGAATTTAGAAATGTTGACTGTTTTACACTGGTGCCAAGCTAAGGGAATTGTGTTAGCCTGTGACAGTGCTGTGGATCCATGCTTGGCTCTGGGGAAACAGGATATTTTGCCTCGGTCTCACATAAAATCTACCCCAGATCTAGATCTGAAAATATCTGCTTTTTGAAAACTTCTTGCCTGTTGATGTGGAATGAAGTCTGTGCCCCAAATGAGAGTCCTTCATTATAAAATTTACCTGTGCTGTGTGAATTAACCAACCCTTGTAAGTCAAATACGAAATTGGGCTCAGCATCTGCTGTCACAGTACTTTGGGCATTGGAGATGACTTTGAAGTTGTATTTTGAGTCCTTACAGTTAGACTGAGGGCATCCCTTCATCTGTCACAAGCCTCATGGCCAGGGACAGCCTCCAGATGTGCTGGAGAGCAGTTGGTGAGGGCAAACAGTGGCTTGTGTGCAGACAGCTTTTGGTGGAAGGGCAATTACACTAAGAAGGTGTTAGTAGGTAAACGGGCATCTGTGGCATAGCTGTGATACAGTTTGTGTGTTTGCATGAATGGTAAAAAAGAGCTAGCTAGGAACAGCCAAGCTAGAAGACTCTTTGCTTAAGTAAGGAGCTTCAAAATTAAAAAGAGGAGGACAAACAGGGCCTGTTTTCTCTGCTCCAAACATGGTAAGGCTGGCTGAGTAAGAAAGATCGTGTTGGGCAAGCAGGTCAGAAACTACTGCTACATGAAATGCAGAAGGTGAACAGGCTAGATACGGAAGTCAAAAGTGTTTGGTCTCTGTGCTGGAACTGGAATCACTCACTGTATCTAAAAATTTGTCAGCCTACTTAGAAATCTGGGTATATACTAACTTGCCTAATTTTAGCTAGCCAAATTTTAATGTTTTGCCCTAAAGCCCATTTGTTTTTGTAATCACCTGCAGAATTACTGTGGGGCATAAAGCTCAGAGTTTAAGAAATTCTGGATAAATAAGGGCTTGATTCACCAGTGTTTGCCAGATTAAATAATTTCTTAGTACACATCTTTTAGACCCCAAGATTTCTTACGGCCCTGCATAATAAACTGTTTGTGCAATTAGCAATAAATTTGTCACTGTAAGTCACTCTTTAAAGCTGGGAACAAGTATAACATTTATTAGTGTGTTAGAGTTTGCAGTTAAAAATAGCTATCCTGTTTTCGTATAGCAAGTCCACTTTGGGGCTTGTTTACTCCAGCTCTGACGACGCAGGGAAGGTGAAAGAATCTGCATGAATATGTGATACAAAAGGGTTTACTTTGTGTAGAAATGAAGTTTATTTACAATATATTTTTGATAAAGGAAAATCTGCAAGTTTTGGCTTAACTGCCTTCTCTTTCAGCATTGTATTTTGGACTTGGATGAGTGATGCTATCTGCTCTACTTGCAATAGACCTTATATGAAATGGCAGTCTGGTGGTATTTATGTTATTACACTATACAAATATGCTATGTCAATAAGTTATGCAAACCCAAATACCATCTGCTGCTCAGCAAGCAGCTTTAGCACTCAGTAATTAAATGACAGTGAAGGACTTAACTTTTTTTGTGTAGAATACTGCAGTCTTACATAGGCCCCTGAGCTACCAGTCTTTCACTAAACTCTAGAGTGAAATTGCTGAGATTGCTGCTTGCAGTACTATGAATGGCACTTAGACTATGTAACAGACATTCCCTTTTCACAGCATTTACCAGAACTGGTGGCTATTTATTTGGAAATCTCAGACACGAGGTGTTATTTGATTTAGGGAGCAGTCTGTGTAATTTATTACTGATGGATGTCCCTTGGCTCCTTAGGAAATATCTTAATACCATTTTCTTGATTAGCTGATTCATAATTAAGTTTAGTATACTGTATATATTTATTTCATTTGATATAATTTTGTAACAAATCTTTCAGGCTACGTATCACATTTCTATTACCTTTCAAAAGACAAAAGTGATGCAATATAGAGGAAAGAGTTAAGCTCACTATGGGCTTCAACTTGTAAAATGTCAACGAATCTTTTTTATATCAGTAGGAGAAGAACAATTTGATTTCTCACAAAATTATACCTGACCCATGTGTGGAGGGTGGTAGTGATGAAAACTGAGGACTAAAGAGGAAGAGGGGAGAGACTTAGGGCAAAAAGGATTCCAAAGAAAGGATTTAATCATATTGGAATTACCTCTAGATCATTCAACTGGACTGAAACAAAATTAATTATAAAGCATTTGTTCTGAAGAAGCTGAGCCAGAAAAAGCATGATACTGCCAAATAATATTTAATAATTGTATTCAAAAGTTAGGAAAAAAGAACCCCTTGGGACTCTTAGTAGATCATTGAAACCAACTGCTCCTCTGATGAAGTATGTGTCTTTCTCAGATTAAATTAAAAGGGCTGTCTCATGTGCTCATGAGATTCTGTAAACTTATATTACATTATTTTAGCAAAAGAAAAATAAAATCATTGGTGATCACAGGCTTTCTAAGAAAGGGCAAAGTAAAATTTTAATGAGCAGTTACTCAGCCGTGTGTTTTACTGCTTTTCCCCTACCTGAGCCTCATGTTTTCTATGGCACTGGGAGAAACTACATTTCTTGAACAATTTCACATTTCCTGGCCCTGCTCATGTCTTGTAAGTGATGACGTGTCTTAGAAAATAGAGCAACAGAAAGAGAATGATGGTTCTTGCGTGAGTTGGGAAAAACACAAGGAAACCTTTTCAAAGAGAGAAAGGGATGTATTTACCTTTTTCTTTGGATTCAGCCATGTCTAGACACAGCTTTGGGTGCTTAATGGTAACCACAGAACTTTGGGGAGAAACATCTCCCATTAATGCCCAGTATTAATGCCTCCTGGACACATTTGCTCCAAGGAAGAGCTAAGCAGTGGCAACAAAACTTCTAGGATCATATTTGGCAGGATCTGGCAGAATGATTATGGCGTCTTGAAAACAAAATCTTGAGCATTGCTGATTCATACTGCCAAATACCTCTAGCTCTGGGACAGGATGTCCACACACAATTCAACTCTCTCTCAAAGCTCTGTGGGTATATATTCACATCTAACTAATTTTAGGCAATGCTTCAGTGTTTAGGTTGAGTTGATGAATAAAGCTTTCTGAGATGTTTTACACAGAGAATTCAAATGTAGTCACAAATGAGAAAAATGTTAATCAGATTGGACAGCTCTGTGTTAGATTTCAGGTGCCCCACAGCTGTGAGCCTCTTTTCAGCAGTGTTCCAGTCAAGAAATGGAATTAATGTTGGATTTCTCTTAAGATTTTTGATTTTTCTGGTTTAACGTGGCTTCTTTCTTGCCCAGTTTGAGATTCCCACTGGGAGATAACTGCAGTCCCTTCTGGGAGAGTTCCTGTAGCAAAACTGTTTACTTTTCAAGCTCCTTTTCTGTTTTGCATTACTTAAAAGTAACAGAGATATGATTGGATCTTATGATCAGTTTTTAAAAGGGTTATAAGTAGCAAGGGTGGGCAGAATGGCTGATGTGCAGTGATACCTGGTGCAGTGCTTCTTGTTGAAAAACAAATACAGCTCTCAGATTTTTAGGTGCTAGTTTGTAGTTTTTCTATGGTGTTAGGCAGGTTTTTGCATCTTACATTTCATTGAAACATTTCTTGACAATATATGCTGTGAAGGGAATGCTATGTGTGAAACAGCTTGGAGGATGGAAAGATTAACATGGTGCTTCAGGGTAATGCTCTCCAAACATCTGTCACTAGTATTGTCCTCACAGGCACCCTTCTCCCAGCATATTTCCTCAGTAGGGAAATCTGTAGTGCCTCTTCCAGATTTTGGTGAAAGGAAAGCCAGAGATGACTCCTGCCTTTACAAACAGGTGTTAAATCTCTGAAGTTTTAATCGGGAACTCTGCCTAAATTAAAAGAGATTTGGTTCTTCAGATGTTTATCGTGACAACGTATGATCTCACAAAGCTTGTGGCAATAAGGGTGAAACAAGGTCAAAAGGAGTAGAAATAAAACTTCAGGGCTGGGCTGCCAGCAGCTGTGTGTGTGGGTGCTCAGTCAGTGCCTGGATCCCTGCTCCTGCCCCACAGTTTAACTCCACCTGGGAAAGGCCACAGGTTTAGTACGGGCCTACAACAAACTCCCACCCTGGACTCCACATGAATTTCTTTTGGGCCACAAATTTAATGTTGTGAATCAGAAAGGAAATAACAGCAAAATAAATCTGGGAACTGAAGAATAAAATGGAGAAACACAAGAAAGCATGTGGGTTGTGTCTTGATGCTAGGCCTTGCTTTCCAAAGCAGCAACAAGAGACCCAAGGCTACTGCCTGGCTTCTTGCCATGGAGAGGGCAGGGCAGAGGTAAGATGTCAGGGTCATTTCTCAAGACTGTAGGTACTTAGAAAGCCCGGTCATTTTTGCACATCTCAAACTATGCTGGCCTCTCGGAGCATAAAGAATCATAGAAAGTTAGGGGTTGGAAGGAACCTTTAAAGATCAAGTCCAACCCCCCTGCCAGACCAGAATCACCCACAGCAGGTCACACAGGAACACATCCAGGTGGGTTTTGAATGTCTCTGGAGACGGAGACTCCACAACCTCCCTGGGCAGCCTGTTCCAGGGCTCTGTAACCCTCACAGTGAAAAAATTCTTCCTTATATTTATGTGGAACCTCCTATGCTCCAGCTTGCACCTGTTGCCCCTCATCCTATCATTGAACATCACTGAGAAAAGCTTGGCTCCATTCCCCCCACAGTCGCTCTTCACATATTTATAAACATCAACGAGGTTTCCCCTCAGTCTCCTCTTCTCCAGTCTGAAGAGACCCAGCTCCCTCAGCCTTTCCTCATAATAGAGATGTTCTACTCCCTTAATAACCTCTGTGGCTCTGTGCTGGATTCTTTCAAGCAGTTTCCTGTCCTTGAACTAAGGGCTGCAGAATATTCCAGATGCGGCCTCACCAGGGCAGAGTAGAGGAAGAGGAGAACCTCCCTCAACCTACTAACTGCACCCCTTCATTAGAAGAGTGGTAGAAGAAGGGGACGCTCCAGGGTGCCATTGGCCTTCTTGGCCACAAAGGCACATTGCTGGCTCATGGACCATGAGCCACTAGGACCCACAGATCCCTTTCCCCTTCACTGGTCTCTAATAAGTTAGTTGTCAGCCTATACTGGTAGGTGGAGTTGCTCTTTCCTGATGCAAGACTCTACCCTTGCCCTAGTTGTATTTCATTAAATTTCTCCCTGCCTAACTCTCCAGTCTGTCTGGGTCCCTCTGAATGGCAGCACAACCTTCTGGGGTGTCAGCCACCCCTCCCAGTTTTGTGTCATCAGCAAACTTGCTGACAGTGTACTCTGTTCCCTCATCCAGGTCATTGATGAATATGTTGAATAGTACTGGTCCCAGTACAAACCCCTGAGGGACTCCAGTAGGTACAGGCCTCCAATTAGATGCTGTCCCATTGACCGCAACTCTCTGACTTCTTTCCTTTAACCAGTTCACAATACAACTCACTACCTGATCATCCAGACCACATTTCCTCAGTTTAGCTGTGAGGATGGTGTGGGACACAGCATAGAATCATAGAATTGGCTGGGTTGGAAGGGACCTCGGAGATCATCAAGTCCAACCCTTGATCCACTACCACTGCAGTTACCAGACCATGGCACTGAGTGCCACATCCAGTCTCTTTTTAAATATCTCCAGGGATGGAGAATCCACTACTTCCCGGTGCAGCCCATTCCAATGCCTGATCACCCTCTTGGTAAAGAAATTCTTTCTAATATCCAAAATCAAATGCTTTACTGAAATTTAGATAAACCACATTCATTGCAGTACCATATTCTATCCACATGGTTATGTTTTCATAAAATGCTATCAGGTTGATTAAACATGACTTCCCCTTGGTAAAACCATTTTGAGTGCTCCCAATGATCCTCTTGTCCTTGATATGCCTAGAGACAGCACCAAGGATAAGTTGTTCTATCTTTGCAGGGATGGAGGTGGGGCTGACTGGTCTATAGTTACCAGGCTCCTCCTTCTTCTTACCCTTTTTCAAGACTGGAGTGACATTTGCTTTCCTTCAGTTCTCAGACACCTCTCCTGTTCCCCACAACTTGCTAAAGATGGTGGAGAGCAGCCTGGCAATGATTTCTGCCAGCTCTCTTACCACCTATGGGTGCATCCCATCAGGACCCATAGATTTATGGATGTCCAGATTGCTTAATTGATCCCTAACCAAGTCCTCGTCAACCAAGGCAAACTCCTCCTTTATCCTGACTTCCTCTGAGGCCTCAGGGGTCTGGGACTCTTGAAAACAGTCTCCAGCAGTATAAACAGAGACAAAGAAGGCATTCAGTAACTCTGCCTTCTTTGTATCCTCTGTCACCAGGGCACCCACCTCCTTCAGTAGTGGGCCTATATTGCCTCTAGTGTTATTTTTGTTTGCAGTGTAGTTGAAGAAACCCTTTCTTTTGTCCTTGGCCTCTCTTGCAAGGCTTAATTCCACGGAGCCCTTAGCTTTCCTAGTTGCCTCTGTACATCCTCTAACAGTCATATTCCTCCCAAGTGGCCAGTCCCTCCTTCCATGATCTGTAGACTTTCTGCTTCCACTTAAGTTTTCTCAGCAGTTTCTTCTTTAACCGTGAGGGTATCCTGGCCCCCTTTCTTGATTTCCTACCCATAGGGATGCTCTGATCTTGATCTTGGGAGAAGTGGTCCTCAAATGTTACCCAATTATCTTGGGCCCCTTTACCTTCTAGTACCCTGTCCCATGGGATTTCCCATAACAATTTCTTGAAAAGGCCAAAGCTGTTCCTGCTGATATCCAGGGTTGGGATCCTGCCTGGTATTCTGTTCCTACTGCACAAGATTTTTAACTCCACCATCACTGCAACCAAGGCTGCCCTCAACATTTACCACTTCAACCAGACCCTCCTTGTTGGTGAGCATAAGATCCAACAGGTCCAGACCCAGTGCAGATCCCAAATGTCTTCCTCCAGGGAGCATGGCTCTTTCTGTTGTGTACACATCCTGACACTGCTCCTCAGGTACATCTGCACTATTGCTACGTATCAGTCAGTGCAAGTAAATCTATTACTGTGGCCATTATAACAGGCATAAAGTGGCTATAGAGAGAAAGTAACACCACATCACTGGAGTCTTGCCTTTGAACATGTTCTCAAAGATATAATTAAAAACACCAAGTGCTTATTTCAAAGCCAGAGTTTGTAAGTGATGGGTCTGGCATCATGCCTATTGCAGGAAGGCTAATTACACCATAAATTAAACTTTTTCTTTCCTAACCAAACATTATGACCTTTAATAAAATTGTTTTTACAACCAGCTGTCAATAAATCATCCAGGAAAGCTAGTGAGAAATGTTCTGTGAGCACTCCACTTCTGTGAATTTCATTAGCTGCAGTTTATTTGGTTTTGTGAGCTATGATGGTTTTAAAATCTCAAATTAAAAGCCCTGAACCATAAAAACTAATTCAAGAACATTAGCATCTCAGTCTTTGAAAATGAGCCTCTCTAATTGCAGAAATTAGTCAAGATTGTATAACAATCAGGAGGTCATTAAAAAAAAAAAGAATTGTGCATTGGCCATGCTTGATTCAGCCACAGCAGCTCTAGAAAAGTTTTTTTTTTTTTTTTTTTGAATATACCCTTAATGACAGAAAAATGTCTCCAGGACGATTGATTTGAAACCACTGTGAAAGCCTTTTAACCTAGCTGTTTGATACTCAGACATCAATTTTTTGGCATTATTTATTCTCTTTTGTGCATAAGGCCTTTGAGTTTAGACACATTCAAGAATCTATACTTCATGTTGTACCATTGTGTATGCAGTAGTGAAGTATGAGGTACTGTCAATGGGCTTTACTTCAGGAGCTCTTTTTGGTTTGCATTCTTAAGGCTCCTGTACTACTTCATGATAATTACAAATATTTGTAGGAACTATACCATACTCCTTGATTTGTGACTTTAAGATGGACATAATTTAAAGCAAGACATTTTTATTAGATTGGTACCAGAAAATGAAGCTGTTAACAGTCTACTCCTCTGCCTCATAAAGCTCTGCTAAGTAAAACAGTTGGTTTATTTTTTATTGTAGAAACATTTAGTAAGCCTTAAAGTTTGAACTGGATAAGACAAGATAGCAATCCTTGTTCTAGGCTCCTTTTTGGAACTCCAGGTTCCCTCACGTTTCTGCTGTTCTCTCCATATAATTTGGCATGATTGTTTCAAGCCCTTCCTAACAGTCAGTTTATCTGACTTTCCATTGCACGTTTGTGTGTGCTATGTATCGTAAAAATCAGATTATACCTTGATGAGCCACACATAGCTTCCATGACTCCTTGTTTATACAGTTGCTGACATCTCACACAGACATCTCTATTCTGCTCTGTGGTTTGTATTCAGAAAGTTCTCCAGAAGTCCATCTGGTAAGTGTGTCCACTGCCTCTATCATATTTTGTTTCAGGGACCCTTAAATGAATATTTAACTGGAAGGAAGAGATGAGACTTTCTAATACCTACTTTTTACTGGTAAATTTTTATAATTACCTCTTTTCTTATACTCTCCCTGTTTTTTTTCTTCCAAACTTTTTTTCCTCTTCTCTGTCTCTTCTCACACGTGTTTATATGTTGTCTGAACCAGAGGTCTTTTGGCATATCATACCAAAAAAATGACATACACCAAAATATGACATACACCATTTTTGGCAAATACCAAAAAAAAAAAAAAAAAAAAAAAAAAAAAAAAAAGAGAAAATATAATGTAAAAAGATTTTGCATCTTTATTCACCATTACATATCCCCTGGGAAACCCATTGGTGTGCATGGGAAGCTTTGAGACAACCGCTCACT
Organism: Heliangelus exortis; assembly: GCF_036169615.1. Taxonomy (NCBI): domain Eukaryota; kingdom Metazoa; phylum Chordata; class Aves; order Apodiformes; family Trochilidae; genus Heliangelus; species Heliangelus exortis. Next base: position 20,970,296 of record NC_092424.1, on the reverse strand, counting down.
TCACTCCATAAACTCTTCTGGATCTCAGTTTGAGCCATCAATTTCTCTCCACATTTTTCTCACAAATTGGTCCATTCACTTATTTCTTGCCATACATGCATGCACACTACCAGAAATAGCCTTCCAAACCCAAATACCATATTGTCATTCACATTGTTCCCTAACTTCCAGTCCCATATATGTCAGCATCTAAATGCAGGCATATATGTGTACATATTTATCTATAACATGGGCATGTGTCAGGGTATACGTGACAGTTCTCATAAGAAGTGTCACTTATTATGTATCTTGATATTACAAAGGGAATTCCCTTAGTCTCCTAGCATATTATAACGTTGTTATTTCTGAAACAAACTTTATTCTTATTCCTCACATTTGATCTTCACTGAGACTATTACAGCTATTAGTATGATATTTAATATTTTCAGACTGAATTTCAATTAAAACAGTGAATTTTTTCCCTAGGCATTTGCCTGTATGACATACAACTGCCACAAAAATGCCTTGGCATAAATTTGAAGTATCCCCACCCCAATCCAATACTGAAACATAAACTCTGAACCTTGCTATGGGAAAAATAAATTAATTATAATGTAATTCTAAAAGCAAGCTGTAGGCTACTGATGAGGACAAGAGAAATCAGAATGTATAAGTATCAGTTACTTGAACTCTGTGAAATATAGACACACACACACGCCTGCGTATGCACACACACATAATGTTAAACTTGATCTGGACTTTTTCCTTCTGGCTTCATTAATCAACTAGCCAGTTAATCTGAAATATTTCACTTCAGCTTCACAGATCTGTTTTATGTATATACATTTTTCAGCTTTTATTGTGTTTGAGGTTTTTTAATATTACTTGGCTTGCCCTTCTATTATTCTTGAATGTTTAAGGTTGGAAAAAAAGTAAATTACAGACCCCCATGGACTGATATAACACAAGAAGGCAGATGTTTTTCCCTTTTCCCTGCTCACACGTTGTTTTTAAACTGAATGCACTAAGTCCAATAAAATGGTTTAAAGAAAATACTGGTTTCATATAATAGTAGACATCTTTCTGCAACTGTGGTTATCATATGTAGAAGCCAGAGTAACTACAGATGAATAGCTCCTATTTAGTTCCTGTTAAGTACCAATTTGATTAGGTATAACTTTATCCATATGGAATATGCATAATAAGTATCAGAACTGCCTTGGTGAGCAATATATTGTTTTCACAAGTTATCTACCTAGTGGTCTATTAATCTATCTTAGGATATATTTATTTATTCATTTATTTAAATACAAACAAATGACTTTTCTAAATATTCCAACTTAAAAATACTTCCCAGAAAATATTTTCCGTAGTGGTTTGACAAGTAATCTTATAAAATGAGAATGACAAGTGTCACTCCATATGACTTTTGCACTGTGATATGACCTACTTGTTAGGATTTTACAGGAAATTTCTACCCCCCCCTGATTTTTTTTTTTTTTAATTTTCATTTTATTTTAAATGCTTTATCGTAAATGGTACAACCCATTTCATTACAATTGGGGTTTTCTTGTTTTTTGGCTTTGTCTTGCAGCAAGACTCAGAAAGTTCCAAGAAGAGAGAGTATAAATACTAATTATATCAATAGAAGGAAATATCTAAAGGAAACAAAATGCAAGGACTTCCAGATGCAACACTGGCAAACTGGCATCAGAGTTTTCAAGTTTGGTTTTAAGGTTTTAGCTCAGACCTGGTACCAGAAGAGGGGAAAGTCAGAAGTTTTTCTATGTGATCGCTGATACCCCCAGGCTCATCACAGCTGTCCAATTTTAAAGATACTTCTGTGAGATTTTCTGAGTGTCTGAACCGGTACCCTTTTATTACATTTTTACCTGTGCAAAATACAGAAGACAAGTATTACTTTTGTAAGTAAAGTTTTTAGTTGTTGTGTGTGTATCTGTTTATAAATGCTTCACTATTTGCCTTCCACTTCAGAATGAAAGTAAGGGCTTTTTAGCCTCCTAAAGAGTCTCTGGACTGTGGGAGTGCTCAGGGAAAACCAAAATACCAAACACCTGTTTTTCACTAAACTTGAGGATGTTGGGTAGGTCAAGAGGGGAGCTGTGGGTTAGCTCATTCCACTGTAAAGCAATGAAAGCCATAAAATATTATGAGCAAAAAGCCACCTGTTCTTGAATTAGTGCTTGCTGTCTACCTTTGTGGTTTAAATTGAAATCTCAGTATCTAGGCAGCCTGTTTTCCTTTTGCTCAGTCTTAATGACAGTGTGGCAATTTGTACAGAGCCTTCACAATCAGCTCCATCTAAAGGCTCTTTGCACAATGTAAAAGCAGGTGCACACACACATCTCTACTTTTTCCAGGCACAGCGCACTAACACTAAAGTTGTTTTCCTGTAAACAATGCATAATCAAGTAAGGGTCAGAAATCTAATTCAACCCCAAAGTACCAGAGAAGATTTTCAGAAAGATACATCCATCACAATGGATGGCTGAGAGAGCATTTCTTGATTCAATTAAGGTGTTTTGGTCTACAAGTGCAAATGCTTTCCCTGTAGCAGTTTTCCTCTGGCAGCTTCGCAGTTCTCCTCTGTTGGACAGAACAGCCTCAGTCTGTACTGCTGGATGTCAGCATGGAAAATAGCAAGTCTGTTTGTTTCATTAGGTCTTTGACTTTTAAGATATTTGGGGCAGCAGTCATTTTATGATCTTCATTTCACTATAGTCATCACTTGTAATGCCTAAGTGGGGTCTGTGCTCATTTTCCCTTTCTTGTGTTATCAGTGAACGAAGAGACAGAACATCAAATCTCACATGAGCTGTTTCATTGTTTCTGGAGATGCTTCTCTTCTCTCCACAGTTCATCCAGTAAGTGTACAGCAAAATCTGGGCCAAGATCCCTTTTAAATGTTTTCTTGAGAAAAAGATGTGAGTGTAAGGCTCCACGGCCTCCTTTTTCTGGCAGTGGGATGGCTGGGGGTCCATGTGTTAGGTCACATCCAAACAGCTCCACCACTATATCTAATGAAGCCCTAACATCCAGAGGAACAACGGTTCCACTGCAGATGTCTCAGACTGAACCCACAGCCTTCCCACCAGCTGAGGTCATTGAAAGTGCAAGTCAGTGCAAAACACCTTCTGCAGGGGTCCATGTGCACTGGGGCAGAGGTTGTTGTGAACAGACTGGTTGTTAAGCTCCACAAGGAACTTTGTGCCAACTATTTAAGGTTCTTTTCACTCATCTTCTGGAAGACATGAAAGAGGAGCTTTATCTCTATTAATGAAAAATGGTTTTTGCAGTATGTTTTGTTGGGCTATTAAACAATAGCCGTGTGCTGGCCAGGCTTGTTGTAAGTCATCTTTACTGTTAACATGTATTTGCCAAGCAATACAAAATGCCCAAGAGAACTTCAGCTTTCCTGTCTTTCAGTGGTTTGGTATTTTCACATTTCTTTGTCTTTGTTTGCTTAAAAAAATTTATCGTCGAACCTATAACGTTGCTTTAGATAATGCTATGAGTTTTAGCCTAGCTTCAGTTTATTTTATTTTGTCATTTCTGGCTTATTTAAACTCCAGAACCAAATAAGACAATATTCAGTTTAGTTTGCAAGCAAAGCAAGCAAAAAGAAATAGCTAGAAATGTTAGAAAAATTGGAAAGAAGTTGTCTTAGTCTCTGTAAGAACTACGCACAGACTAGCTGACGGACTTTATTGACAGTATTTCAAAGTTAGCTCATGTGACTTTTAATAAAACAAACCCAAACCAAACCAAACTTAACAGATTTGGTGTGTTCAGGTGTTTTTGTTTCTTGCAAAGCTTCCTTTCCCAGAATCAGCAATGTCTGAGAGCTGTGGTCAGCTGCTGATGGAACTGAGGCTTTTGTTGTGAGAAGGAAGTTGAACGAGGAGCAAGACAGTCTTCCTCAGGTGGCCTTTCAACCAGTGTAAATTGTTAGCACTCTGAAAGAATAAAGACAATTTCTACAAAGGATTTGCTTAGTTTGATTCTGCCAACAGAACTGGGTTTCACTTAAATTTGATAGCATGGGCAGTGCCAGGCATGCAGCACCCGGGCAAAGGAGTAGGATGAAGTGCTCATGCTTGGCATTTCCAGCAAGGTATTCTGAATTTACCTGTTTGCAGCAGCTTTTCTCCAGCTGTGGGGACAGGCAACATGATGAGCAAAGTAGGGCAGCACATGCATTAACACAGCATATTCATGGCCTTTAACAGGAGGGAAAAAGGCAGGGTTGGAAAACTTAGTGACATAAGCAGGACCAGAATTTTCCTATTTTAAGTTTTACTTGAGTTTAGTGCATGGGGCTGCTAACTGTAGTGGCTGGTCCTTGCTGTGAAAACAAAGCACTGACATAGATGAGAAAAAAGAGATGAAACTATGGTGTTACTTCAGTCCAGCCATAAAGACAAAGGAAAAAATAAAATAGCATGACTCATTTAAAGTAGTAAAGTAAAACCCCAGCTCTTTAAAGGTACTGAACATGTCAGAAATAAAGCCTGTATGGACATTGCTGGGGGCAGTTTCAGCTTTGATATTGATTCATACAGTGCCTTGATACTGAAATTTGGCTTCTTTTTATTGTTTGTTTTTGCTTTTTGGAGGGATAGGCATTTACATTTAGACCAGGTTAGAAGGCAGGGACACTGGTTTCTAAACTTCACATTGCTGACCATTTTTTTCACACAGTAGGCTATTATTTTGAAAGTAATTGCCAATGATCTTTGCACTGCAAAGGTATTAAATGTCCTTCTTCTAGACAGCTTCTAGCCATCAAGTTAAACTAAAGGAATATGTCAGCTTTTTAATGAGTCCAAATATTGTTATATTTGATTATTTTATTTATGTGATTGAGGTCAATTACATCAGTTTAGTTCACAAACAATAGTAATAAGTTAATTTTTTCTGTTAGCCTCTTAACTGTGGTTAAATGTTTGGGTTTTTTTTCCTAAACATCTTCTTCTAATATCTTTAATTTGCAATATTTTTACTGATGCCAATTGTTCTGTTGAAGTTTTTCAGTGGATACAAACCACAGAGTTTTGTTCATTATACTACATGCCTACAGATTTCTTTTTTCTGTAGCTGTACTATATGATTTTATGTGAAATTGATTCTATACAACTGTAACTAATAGGATTTTCCTGGAAACAATCAGAACATCTTGTACCAAAGTTTACAATAAATATATAAGAAGAAATTGATAGCTATCTAACAGTTTCCAGGAAGATGTGAATAATTAATGCAAAGCCAGCCTCTGAATGTTTTTCAAAGGGAAAGATTGGGACTTATTTTGTTTGTATGGAAATTTGTTACGTTATCTGAGTTCCCTTGACATTTTTTCATACTTCAGAACCTTTTTTTACACTGTCCACCCATTGACCATTCTGATCTTATGTGGTGCCTGGGAAATGTTAATTGAACAATCCTAAGTTTAACCCCTCCTCCTAATACTTTGTGAAAATACAGCTGTTAATAAGGTTTATTTGACTTCAATTTAGATATGAAAAATTCCATTTCAGAAGGTTACTGAAAAAACATTTAGACTTAATATGTGTTCCTCACATATTAAGGGCAATGGCATGTGCTGTAAAGAATAAAAACCACAACACACAGACATCAGTCCTCATGGGCTAATGGAAATCTAGACCTGATTAAAAACCCATTTCAAGACTTTTTTATTGCAGGGGTGGGTTTGATAGCTGTCAGTGTACAGGAAAATAGCACATCTGGAATCTTACTGTGTACTTGTGCTGGCTGGTATAACTCAACCTGTGTGTCAGATTTTTTTTTTAATAGCCAAGATTTATTTGGTTTCTGTTAATTTTTTTTTAAACTCTTCGGTAAGTGTGGTTATTAAGTACTAAATTTTTACCCTTCACAAATTAAAACCTGTATTTTAGTAGTGAGCAGTTTCCTTTTAAGAAAAGTAAGAAAACAAAAAATACACATTAGAAATATCAAGAGTTATTTAATTATAAATGTACCCCATTGGGCTCCCAAGGATGACTATTTTACAGTTTGCTCAATAAAAATTGCATTTTTCTTGATACTTTTCTATCTAGGGATGGGAGGCCTAAAATGAGATATTAGATAAGTAGCAGAGTCTAACACTATAATATAAAAAGTTTATTTTTGCATTAGGACAGTGTATGTAGCTAGGAAGTTGTAATTGTAGTTTAAGAAACATTCACCTTTGCTTGTAAAAGAGGAAACTTTAATAAAGAAGAAGCTTTTTTGGAGAAAAATAAACAGCTACAGATCAAGAGCCCCACCACTGTTTTAGTTTCAGACCTAACTAAAATTTTAATGAAACATGTATATTAGTTATATTCCTTAAAGTGAAAGCAAGAAAGAGCAATAAAAGTCCTTTGACAGTCCCCTACATCCTCAGATTTATTGACTAGTTAAATGTTTAATAGTGCAGTTTCAGAATTTTTCTATTTTAATTACTCTAGAGATTTCTATAGCTAAGATATTTAATATATTTTCATGTATTCAAATAATGGTCTAAAATCAGCAGCAACCTGGCTGTTGCTTGTCTTGGACGGTCCTAAAAATTTCTGAAGATTGAGGTATTCATATGAGTTGATAATGTTTTGGCTTCAATGGGAAAAGAGCCAAAAGGGAATAAATTAGAATCACATTCTATTATCCTTAAGGTGGCAATGTTTTTGAAGCAAGTTATATACTATTTATTTGATTTATCTACAGTGCAGGCGGATGTGCATTTAAATGTCATTCCAGTGTTAAAATGAGTAGTTATAAAAGTCATAACAAATTACCTCTAAAATGTCACTACACAGTGCCCAGAAAAGTTCATTTGACTAAGATGGAGAGAAAGAAAAGTACACCTTTCTAAAAGAAACGTACACTTTTCTAGGGTAGAGTCATTCACTGGAATAATCATTCATCAAGTAGTTATAATCTTGACAGAGCAGAATGTCCATCAATTTTATTTGGACCAAAATCAAGTGAAATGCCCACACGTGAAGTATTTGGGAATTTTGTGTAATGCCATATTATTTGCCCCAAAATACACCAGTCTTTTCAGCTTTTCAAAGGCCTAAAGCAAACTACAGTACTTCTCAGATTATTATTTTTATTTTAGAAAATGTACCATGTGTATTTTACTAGAAAGCATTATGCTTCCTGAGAGATGTAAACCTTACTTGTCACAATAAATGCACAAAGCATATCACGAAGAAATAACATAGCTTTTGGGTATCTAACTAAGCAGACAATTTCAGAAACAGAGTTTAGAATACTGGGGTACATGGGTGATCAGATCTTATGTCCTCTCTTTTAATGAGGAAGCAGAGCTCAGCAATCTGGTGGGAAACACAGAGTTGCTCTGTGCAGAACCACCCTCCCAAGTGCTGTGCACAGAGTCTCTGCACTCAGAATATGGTTTTGGTAGAAACCTCATGCCAGGTGTGAATGTCACTCAGTGAGGTTCTGGTCAATAATGGATCAGAACTGTGTTGCCTTTTTTCATGTAATAATTCTATGGTGAGCGAGGCCAAGTAATTTGCCATCGCCTTTGGATGCTTGCAGAGATCCATCATCTTTGTCTTCTTCTGTATCCAAGCAGCTTAAGTTTGGCATGAGTATTATTATTGGTATAAAAATATCCTCACAGGACTGCAGCTCTTGTGTAGATTCCTGCATTTCAAGACAGTGGACATAGGCTAATGATGACCTCTTAGCTATTTCTGCTGCTGTTCTTACCTCAAGTTTACAGACCTGAATTCAACAAAAGCTTATTTTTTTTAGAAAAACATTTGGTTTTGCTATTAAGTCTTCAAGTGACAGAGTATATATTATGTCCTCATGTAGACCATTTTGGTGTTAATTTACCTCCCTAGTAAAAAGGCACATTATTTTTAGTCTGATTTTGTCTGGTCTAGCCACTGGACTTTTTCATATCCCTGTCTACAAGATTAAAGCATACTTGATGATTTATAAGATTGGAAATATTTTTGGCGTGGATGAGCATATGAACTATGATCAAGTCAAGCATTCTAATTATCTTGGATACATTTGAATCTCTTTAGTCATTCAGGAAAAGGAAGGTTTTCCAGCCACAGAACCATTCCTCTAGCCTCCTTCTGAACCATTTCCAGTTGCTGAACATCCTTTTTAAACGAAAATCAACTAGAAAGTTCAAGCTCAGAGGTGCAGCAAAACTTGTCTCATTCTCTTTTAGTACTCATAATTTACCCTGTGATCCTAAAATGCCCCAGAGTATAAAATAATTTTTCTTTAAAAAATTGCAAACGTTATAAACCATACAGAGCTCTCTTTCAAGATGGTAATTCTCATCATTATAGCTGTCACACCATATTTACTGCTGTCACTGTTTTCTGTTAAAATGATGAAGTAAAGCAATGTCTGCAGTTGTTAACATCATCCTGGGTATGAAATATCTCATGCTTCCTAGCAGACCCTGAAATAGGGGGAGGTAAACCAAGGAGGAAAGTTTGGCAGCCCTGAAAACCATGAGCAGACAGTTGCTGCCTAGTGAATATAAAATGAGAGAATGAGAGGATGAAAAATAGGAGTCTGCATGGGGACATAGCTATGGAAAGCTTTTAGGTGGGGTGGGACTTTCCTGTGTATATATGTAAAGTTTGGGTGCAAGGGCCAATATTGCAGGACCTGCTTGGCAAAATACAATTGAAAGAAGGAAAGTGTTCAGTCCTGCAGTTTCTAGTCCCAAAACTAGCATAAGAAGTGCCACAACAGCCATGTCTGTCATCCTAGTAGCTCTGCCACAACCAAGTAGATATAAGTCATTGGCCCATTGGTGTCAGCTCTGGTCATGTTTGAAAGATTTTTTTTTTAAATTAGCATTCATAGTAACTCCCACTATTGTACCTCTTTCTTAAAATTTATATTATGTAGAAATTTTGTTCTTGATGGAGCAAGATTTTTTGTGTGCTCGGAGTAAGAGAGCTTTCCAGGAATGGACCTTAGAAGACAGAGGAAACAGGAGCTGGTGTGAAATGCTTTGGGGGTTTTAACCCAACCTGTACTCCATGTCTCAGTGTGCAAAAGGTATTGCATGAGTGGACCATATCTGGCAAGAAGGTCCAATGACATTGCCAAAAAAGACAGTAAAAGCAGTCTTCAGATCCTATCAGATTTCAGGACACTGAACTTCAGTTCTAGTTTAGTTCTAACATCTAAAGATATTTTTTTATAATTTAATATTTGTCCTCTGTGGTTGTCAGTCCTGGTCAACAAGTTTGTTTCACTTTTACTGGCTTCATTACCTCCTCAAATCCTACCTATACTTAGCTTTCCCAAGTCTTCACACTCAGCTAGACCTATAGCTGGAAGTATGGGTATAAATGCCAGCAGAAAAGGATGAGTAATTTCAGAGTGGCTTTTCTGTTATTTTGTTCTGATAATGTGACTCTTCCATGTTTTTTTACAAAAAGAGATGCCCCATCTAAACTAAGACCAGCTTAACTGCTATGCTGGTGGGAATGTTCTGTGCTTGTATGGAAAAGCAAATGACTTGCCAGAAGGGGGTAATTATACAAATGCTTCTAATAAGTTGTAAAATTTATTTTATTGAGTAGAGATTTGAAAGCTAAAACAAATGATAGACTTTCTTCCTGAAAATATCATTTTGTCACATTTGAGGCTGGAAAATATTATCCCTGGCTTATAAATGGGGAAACCAAGTGTGGAGATGGTTATGTGATTTACCACATATTTCAGAGACAGTGTGGAAGAGAACTTAAGTGTGATGACATTTTCAAGGAGAAATGATACCTCCAATGTATGGTGATTTAGTATAGCTCCTCCTCGCCTAGCAGAGCCCTACACTTCTGCACTTTGAGGCTGTGAAAAAACACCTACTCAAATTAGTAGCACTTTTTATGTGTTCACTTTTCATGGGTGCAAAGGGAAACACCAGATGGAAAACAAAATTTAGCTGATGATGGAAATTTTATTAGCTTTATCAATATCAAGCATCCTTTTTCTTTACTCCACTAATATTCAACAAGGGCATATATCTACTACTACTTTCCTTAACAGAAAGGCTCACTGGCAAAGTTCAAATGGTGGTGCTTTTCTAACCAGTCTAAGAGAATTAACTGCACTAAAATGCTTCCTGGCTTGTGTTACCACAAAAATTGTAAAAACAGTTTTACAAGCTGTCGTGCTTTAGTGCAAAGCAAACACATTAAAAAAAGTTAATGAGCATTGATTCTTGCATATTTCTGTTAATTTATATAATTTAGTCCTATAAAAGAATCAAGAGCTGTTTGTTCAGAGCAGCTTAAGATGTTTATTAGTAGTTGTTGGTCATGTTGTAATGTGAGCCTAAACAGAAACTCACATTTGGAACAGTTCTGTGATATCAGGAGAAGTTTACTTTGCATTTGCTCAAACATGTAGGAAATAAAACAATTTATGACAGTAGTAGAAAGCAGTTAGTTTTGTCTGCTTGATCATAAACTGGATTTTGATATTTCAGTGCTGTGCATCCTCAGACCCTGAGCCTAAGGGACCCCACACCTCCATGGTGCCTTTCAAAGTCAGTGCTGGCTACATTGAGGTACCTCTGCTCCAACAAAAGAGGCAGAGCCACATGTTGGGAAGCACCATGTCATGCCAGAAGGTTCAAAGGCCCTCTTAGAAAAACAGCTCTGGACTGTAGGAGGATGGCACAGATGACCTCAGAGATCATCTCCCTTTTCATTTCCAGGCCTAGTTGGTTTGGAGCAGTGCTGGTTTCAATTACAGCTCATGCATAGCTGCAAAATTCCAATGGCACCCACATCTTAGGCACAGCTTTACTGCCTCTCTTCCTGTATCACCAGGCTGATATGCACTATATGCAACTGATTTGGCAGATATATAGATTCAAGAATAAGTTGGCATTGTTGGTACAAATTATTGGCAATTTTTCACTTTCCATTCGTGTGGATCTCAAAGCCAGTTGCGCTTCATTTGTAAATGCAGTTACTTGCCTAAGTCATGCATGGTGCCCTGTAATAAAGTTACTTTTCAGTAAGCTCAGACCTGCTGGACAGCTTTGTGCTGGAACTAATTATGCTTCCTGACATCCTCTGAGGAGTGACTCACAATTTGCATGTGCTTGCCTTGCATCATAATTCCTGAGCTGTCAATTGAAGTCATTCTGTATAGTCACATTGTGTAGCAACGTGGTTTTTCATGTCATTTAAATTACACATTTGATCACCTATAGTTTCTTTGTGTCAGAAGCTTTGAGTATGTTGGGGTTTTTGTATCTTGGATACAAATGAATTCCAAAGGCTCAGTAAGTAAGGCTTTATGAATAACGCTGGGAGTTTTCCACTGTGGGGGTTTAAAATACACTAAAAGGAACATTGCTTTTTATGTTTTGAATTTCTGCTCTAGTGGAGAAGAAAAATGATGAAATAGGAGAGAAAGAAAATGGTTAACAGTGAGAGAAATGTGAAGATGAGGTTTGAAAGAGAGTGGGACAGCACTTTCTTTTCTCTTAGTCCCCTACGCAAGGCTTTCACCCGGTTTGGCACACTGCAGTGAGTTACTTTTGGTATAGTAAAAAAAAAAACCAAAACCAAACCAACCAAAAACAGTGGTGCACAAATTTTGGGCTGCCTTTCTGCATGGTGCCAATTTCACCACTGTTCTCTATTCTTTAATATCCTTAGCATTAGTGATGTGATCCAGTATGCACTTTGATAATTCTGCTTTCTCTTGTTGTGAATGACCAGACTGGGCTCAGTTGAGGCTGGAATATCAAGAAGCAGCTGGAAATGGGAAACTAAGTTTTAAAATGGCAGAATGCTTTCTGGTAGCCTAGATGTACTAGGAAAAGAATGCTGTCCCTGAAGTGAGGCTAATAGGTCTGCAGGTGATATTGCTGGAACAATAACACATCCTCTAATTCACTGACTGCAGCTTGTGATGTGCCAGCTGGATAGGATCCTGCTAGGAATGACTATAAAACTTTTTATTAAACATGATTCTGCTTGTCTGTACTTGCCTCTCCCCTCCACTAGTTCTCTGAATTGCAATTTCTACCTTCTTTATTTTTTTTATACAGTGGGAAAAATAACCCAAATGAAATATTTTGTTCTTTGCCTTATGAACCTCTTTCCTCAGACCTCCTAGAGAGAAATTCTTCCTGGAAAGTTCGGACAGTTCCTTTATTTTCCTTACTGCTTGCTAACACTAAACCACTGCCTCAGAAGAGATATTTATATTGCCATACGTGGCTCAGTGATTTTTTTCCCTTTATGACTTTTCCTTTCTTTTCCCCCTATCTTCTAAGGCACAGCTTGTGGAAATATGTCACATTTCTGTGGTGCAGCAGAGTGGGAGGCAGCAAATCTGGGTCTAATTACCAGTTTGGCCATAGTCTTCCTGTGTGAACATGGGTAAGTTATTTCTTTTTGCATTGATAATACAGTGATATTAATCACTTACTTCGTGGGGCAAGGGTGGCTGATCTGTAAAATACTTGAAGTGTTTAAGCAGTGAAGATGGCACTCCCAAAGTGGGTAATTTCATTTTAGTATGAAACATATATGATTAGCAAGGTTGACCTTCCCTGTTATATAAGAATAAATGGAAGTGAAAATAAAGTGAGGTCTAGTGAGAGGAATATCAGAACCACAGCAAAGAGGGCTGGGAAAAAAGCAGCTGGTCTGCTCCCCACTAGATGCAATTATATTCCTGCATGTCTGTTTAAGCCAGGTTTTAAAAAATTCCAGTGATGGGCCAAGCTGGTACCAAAGTGCAAATACTAGGGTTGATTCATATTGTAACGCACCTCTCAGCTATCTTCTTGTTCCCCCAGAAAACCAAACTGCAGGGGTTAAGGAGTGCATTCATCTCCACGTGTCAAAAAAAATTTCTGGCTTACTCTGTTCAGTTCCCATGATCCTGTAAATTATGCAAACTGTTCATCTTGGACACATACTGCCTTATTTTCCTACTTACTGCATAGCTTGGCAATGGTAGAAGGGACATATTTTTCCTCGCCTTCTTTTTGTCTTTCTTTTGAGCATTTTATTTAAGTGGCACTATTAAGCAAAAGCATGAATTACCATTATGGTACAATGCTCCATGCTTTATTTGGTAGTGGGTACCACTTACACCAAAGTAAAGGTAGTTTAGAAGATTTGCTAGCCCACTCCTTTGAGTGCAGTTCATCTGTATGGCATGTGGAAGAAAATGGCCCACACTTGGGACTGACAGGGTTTAGAATAGATCTGGCAAAATTTCACATTCTTCCCCTAGAAACAGGACCAAAAGAGTGAATAATCTCCAAACTCACAGGCAGCAGCTCAGCGTTGGGCTCTGATTCACATGGCATGCAAAGCCAATGACACACCCTAGGAAAAAGGAAGAGAAGGAAAATCTCCCTCTCAATAATCAAGCTATTCTCCAGTTGTTTCTGGTTTAGATACCCATCTAACAATGGCTCCTGCATGGACTTTATATGCTTAAATAATTGCACTGAGGGAGGTGTGATTTCAGGGTGCTGCCCAATTAATCTTTAAAATTGTCTGAAGATTCAATGACTTCTAGGACTGGGTCTTTGCTGACGTTCTTTGGATCATTTAGAAGAAAATGCATCTTCTCTAATCAAGCAAGATAGTAGATGGAAACCATAATATGAAAAATGGACCTGGTTTTCCCTAAATAGACTAAAATTTACAATCAAGAGTCCCATCTTACTGGTTTCCTGCTAAGCCTTCCTTAGTAAGGAAGAAAAAAACATAAGTACATTTGACCTACTTCTCAACAAAATTGGAACATCCTTTTTTTTTCTAAGTTGTTTAACACTTGCTGAGAATCTTTAATTTATTGAATTCCCCATGCTCCTTACCAACCATGTTCATAAGAAAACTACACTAAAATTTATTTATTTATTTAAAATGAAACCTTATGCATTTTGTGGTGATACTTGTGAGTTATAATCTCCCATGCCTGGAGATGTTTCCCTTGATGCTAATCTATGCTGAAGATTGAAGTTTTTTCAAGGTGCAGGGATGTATAAACAGATTCAAAGGTCTTAAAAATTGCATTTGTTGCTAGGGTGTAGCTGGTTTACCAGACTTCCCAAAACAATACTTAACTTTTATTCAAATTTCTCATGCAATTAAATACATTCATCTTCATCTTTAGAGTAGAATTGAATCAGGTTCCAGAATTTAGCTAATCTTGCTATCTGCATGTAACCCAAGATGGTCAGGAAAAAACTTGCCAGGGACTTTTTGTCTTCTCTTCCTCAATGTCCCAGGAACTGCGAGTCAAAGGGAGCAGTGTAAAATGAACACGGAGTTAAGTGATGTGAGTTAAAAGGAAAAATCATGGTAACTAAGGTGTTCTGCTTCTGCTGAAAATAACCTTAACATCTTAAGCACAAGACTTGTGTTTTTGTAACTAGCTTTGTAGGTTTTCATAGTTGGAAACATAATATTGTCTGTGGCCTTCATGGACGGGAGAGCGAGCACGACATGCTCACGTTCTATCGATTTTCCAGATCCAAGAATGCTAATATTTTTCATATGCAATCACACTGGTGTTTACATTATTTGGGGATATGAAGTCTGTTTTGATGCTTTATGAAGTCTGACATTGCTTGAATAAACAAGTTCTTAATAATTGATTAAAAAGCACAGTTGTACCACTTAATCTGTCTGTGCAAGAGAGGCATTTTCCCTCTGGGACAGGAATAACCCAGCATTTAGTTAATCAAGTTTTAAAAGCTGTGAATTTAAGCTCTTTGGGATATATACATTACCAATTGCAGGAAGTTGGGAAATAAAAGGAACTTTTCAAATAAAAAGATGTCAATTTAATAGCAAAGGAGCTGGAAACAGATGTTTCACGCAAAGCATAAGAGTTGTGTCATTCCTTTAGGTTTTCAAAGTCACTTCTTGTCAGATGCATTGGTTAAGAGAGAAAATTAATGAGCTGTGTTAAGTTTTATTACACAATCTTCTGATGTGGGAAAGCTTCCCTCCAGGAACAGCTCTGTGCACGGCTTAACTGATTTAGGCATGCCTGCTGCAGTATTCTACAGAATGTGTTGGAGATCAAAGTAGGGGGAGTTATTCAGGTTTTATGGCAAGGTAATTAAAAAAATATGTGGATTATTACATAGAAATCATACTTGCATAAATTTGCTAGCAAAATAAAATCAAATAAACACATTTTAAAAATGAGATCAAGGGAACACTCAGTCACATTTTGTACTGTTAGAAATGCAAAGCTGTACCCTGAAGTCTACACAGCTGACCTCTGTCTTCTACTGCAGGGAATTTGGCCCAGTTCCATTTTAGTGATGTTCTCATTTATTTAAAAAAAAAAAAAAAAAAAAAAAAAAAAAGAGAGAGAAGGAGAGAAATACATACTGAACTCTGCCTCTGACAATCTGAAGGTAGGCACTTTGCATAAGGTACAACAGATGGTTGTACCTAGGGAGAATAATGGCAAGACCTACCTTGGTTTTTGAGGTAATTTCATCTGAAAGTTTGTTCTTTTAGAAGTAGACCTGTGTGCCTGAGCATTTATGTTTACAAAACAAGACACAAGTGCAGATGTTGTCCTCTCTACTATTGCTCCAGTGCAGGGTGTAAGTGAAGCGCAGAGCTGGACCAATATCATCTGGGAAAAGGGGTACAAAAAACCCTAGAAAACTGCAAACACTTTCTGATGTCAGGCACAGAAGACTTCTGAGGGGAATGTGTCTCAGGAAAGAATGTGCATCATCCTTTTTGGCCTCATACAGGAGAAATGGATGCATGAAGTATGCTTCAAACAGGGGCTCAGAAATCCCAGTCTAGAAAGAGGGAGAGATGATCTTGTTGTAAATGTTCAAATCCTGACTGTAAAAATGCAGAAAATATTTCTCTCTGGGTGGCAGAGAAATTAGGAGTATTTTGAAACTTTTGCTTAATCAGAGGAGAGCTTCCACATTTCTGTCACATAAACATGCAGAAAGGATAAGCTTATAGCTTCAGCTGTCCTGAATGCAGTGATGCCATATGATGACAGAACACACATGCACATGCCTGTATAAATATATACACAGTTGTAGCCAAAACATAACAGTGTCAGGACTGAGCTTTCTCTCTCTAAGGATGTGCATATGCCCTCTTTGGTCTAATTGGGTTTATGACTCTACATGTGCATGTATATGCAAGAGATATAAAATACAAATATGGTAGCTTTTGATGTGAAATAACATTTATTTTCTTGTACCAACTACAGGTCCCCAAGAGAGTACTTGTAAAGTTCAGTCTGGAAGCTACACAGCTGAAGCACTAGGAACAGAATAAGCAGAACATGCCTGGCTGTCATTTTACTAATCTTCTCCACTGGAGTCCTAAGAGGGGCTATTGACTGGTAACTCCATGCAGATGAAACAGTACCATTTGGACAGTGAAAACCTGCATGAGGTATCAGGTGAAAATTCCCCCATGTTTTGCTATTTTGTGCAATTTCCTGAAGGAACTGAGGGAACCACCATGATATCAAATTTTTTCAAGGTACTTCACTCTGAAATATCTTTAATGTTAGCATTGTCTCAGTGTTTGGCATGGCAAGCCTCTCCCATTTCTAACCTTTTTCAAAGAATCAATACAAGCTGCATCCAATAGTGATAACAAGTCTGTATTAAAGATATGAAGCTAAAAGCTGAAGCTGAAAGTTGAAGGCTGGGCATGAAACTATTGCAAAACTTATTTGTATCTGCGTGCTTCCTGAATATGCACTGCTGCTAATCACATGTGTGCAATCTTGAAGACAAGGACCAGAGAACTCACTGAGATTTTGAAACAACAATAATACAAAGCTCATTGCACAACTTAATATAAAATCTGAACAGTAAAGAATTCTGTGATGTATCTGGTTCTTGTTTGATATGCTTCTACTGCCAGAGTTAATATAGTGTTTGCAGTGCACACATAAAGCAGATGCACCCAGATTCCTCTCTAAAAGAGTTAAATTATTTTAAAGTCATGTACTCTATCTTTTGTGATTGTTGTGGGATTTTTTTCCCACATTCTCTATAGGCTGTACTTAGTTTAAGTATGCTCTTCTTAAAAACTTTAACAAGATTTGCTTTACTATAATGGTAGAGGTAGATGGTGATAAAGAAGACTATAAAGATTCTTCTAAGAAATTTCTAAGCTTGAGGGGAGTCCTTCTTTAGTAACGGCCAAAGTATCAGAGAAAAATATCCTCAAATGGGGATTTTCTATTCCCAGATGCTGATGATTGTCTAAATCACTACAGCAGAATAAAAATCACTCTCCTACACAGCATTAAGATCTGTCAAATGTTTCAACCCCTAATGTGGAGTTGAAATAGCATGGAGGGTTTTCTTGGTTTTGGTGCAGACATGCTGCATGCATGTGTGAGTGTTCTCTGCAAGATTTTCAGAAAGACAGGGATATACAAAGCCTCTTGTGCAGGCTGTCATGTCCAGCCAAGGTCAGTTTGACCCAAGCATTTGAGATTCTTTGAGCAATAGCCTCATAATATCAAAGTCCTTGTGTCCAGTAAGAAGGTGATGGCTTTTAGTGACTTGTTTGTTGCTCTTTGTGACTGCAAGCCTCAGTAAAAACACTGTTGAAAAGTTCATTTGTGTTTGGGTTAGTTGGTGCACATATGTGCTCCCCAGTTACATCCCAAAATCCCTTGATTCATAACTGCTGTGCTCATAGTGGGTCCTCTGTTTCTCCCCTTCCTGTTCCCTTGGTGCCTCACTGCTACACTAAAGGGAAAAAAGAGACACTGTGTTGGAGACATCCTCTATCAAACTCTCTGTTCTGCTGGAGGGACAGAGGTAGGATCAGGGCTGCCAATCTGTTGCAAATTTATCTGTCTGCCCTCCAGTGCTTCCTGGAAGAAAGATGCTGAGTCTCAGCACAGAAGATAAGTTCCTTGCTCCTCTGTGCCACTCTGTGCTTGCTTTTCTAGGAAAGTGGTGCTCTCCAGGATCATGCAGCAACCCGTGACAGTCAGTGTGCCAAACACAATCCTTTAGCAAAGGTCCCTTGGGGCTGCAGGCTAGGAACCAGTGGTGGCCTTGACATGAATCCCCTCAGATGCCTGCATGCTGGTGGAGCCCTGGCAAACATGGGCAGAGAGCCTTCTTCCTATAATCAACATGAACCCTCACTGAAATTGTGTTAAGGTTGAGGGCTGGACAAAGCCAGCTCTCAGAATTCAACTACTTAGCATCCTCATTTCAGCCTTTGTACAATGTGGCATACTACTTCTTTTATTAGGTTGCTGTGGAACTAGAAAAAAGACAGCCTGGACTTTTCCTCATATGCATTTAAGCCTAAAAGGCAGCATACATGGGCCCTCATCTAGACAGACTCAAAGGCATAGGGTTTCTCAAGGCAGAAATTATTTTAGAGGTTCACAAGGTTTACTTCAGACAGTGCCACCTTTTCTATTTGGAACTGGCTGTGTTGTCATATTAATTGCAGCTGTTTAACCATTTGTGGACAGAATTTTTTATTGGTGTTCTAGCACCAGTGTCAGCAGGAGAATGATCACTGGAGGTGATGCTGAGTATTAAATATGCAGTTGTTCTTTGGTAACAGTCACTAAGGGCTTTAAAGGGGAAACAAGACCCTATAAACCAAGCTTATTCTGACTCTAAAAGTACCAGATGAGGAACCTGCTCTGAACCATTGGGGTAATTTTATGATGAAGTACATCACTTAGGAAATCTGATTATGGGCCATCTGCATCTCATACCACCTTGAAGACCAAATTTGCTTTATGACAATTTTTTCTTTGGATTGCACCCTATTTTCTTTCAGCTATCTTCATTGGTGAGATTTTGGTAGCTTGTACAAAGCAGAGCAATTTTGCAGTTATGCCTAGCTAGAGATGTATAGGTTCATATCAAACAAGGGCATGCCTTTCTGATAAAGTATCTAATCCATTGAGTATATTGTGTTAATATTTATTAGTATTTTGATATGCAATTGGTATGCAATGATTTTGCAACTACCTTTAAATCCTTTTGTTTTCTGAGTGTGCAGTGTTTAATGCATGGTCTTATTGATTAAATAGTAGTATACACTTATGAATCAGCAGTGTGTACAAGATCTTCCCCATTTCTAAATCAGATGTACCACATGTTCACAGATGTCATCGGTTAAGCTGAGATACACTGAAGACTTTGCTGACCCAGTTCTGGTACGAGTGTCCAGACAGGTATGTAACACTGTGCACTGAGATGTTCAGTAGAAATTTAATTACATTGGCAAAGCTGCTGCAAGAGAAGAAAATGTTTCATATTTTTTAGCAAATATTGCTGAGGGCTGGTGGTTTTAAAGGGCGTTTTCACTGTTATCAGGTCTGGCATTGTAGAGATAAGTGGCATTTCTGGTCTGACTATGCAGAGACACAGAGTTTTCTCTCCTACACAGCACAGTGTGCTCAAGAGTCAGAACACAACAGCAGTTTGTGGAAACCAGAGAGAAAATAAATTTAACAGATGATCTTCAGTAATAATTTCAGTGGCATTACTTAGTTTCCAATCAAATTATAAACACTCTTGTCTATTTGACTCTCTCTCTTGTGACACCATTGCCAGCTCTTCCATTCTGTGTGTCTTTAATGAGTAGCCTTCGTTCATTTATCACACAATCACATAATCATTCACCTTTTACATATACATTCACAAACACTAATGCAATGTGAGTTTAAAGGCAAAGTCCAACCAAACAAGGAGTGAATGAACACACTCAAAGTTGAAAAGTGTCTGTAAGATGTGGTTTGAAAACATGAAGCTGCTCAGTCAGAAGGAAGATTTTCAGTTCTTTGCCATTAACTCTACTCTGGTAATCTTGCAGAAGACATACACCTCTGTTTGGTTTTTAGTATGCAATGTGCACTGTGGCAGGGTAGAAATCAGAAGCAGAGATAATTTCCCTCCCAGGAACTCCCAGATCTAATGTAAGATTATAATCTTGGGATCTAGACTGTTTGAAGATGGCACAAGTAATATCAAAGAAAAAAAAATCCAACCCAGTTGTCCCTAAATTCCGTTAGAGAAATTATACTTAAACCTCCCTTGATAGACTTCAAAACCAGCTTGTGTTCTCTTCTGTGCTTATTCACTGTAGGTAAGTTGCTGAATTTTAGCTTTGAACTAATTATAATTTCTGAAAGCATTTTTCCAAACCACAAAGGCTTTATGGGACAGTGTTGGTTCTCAGTTACAGGGGTTCTGCTGGTGACTTCAATGGGAAAAAGAGCAGTGCTAATGAAGTAGTCATATAAAAGAAAAAAAAAAAAAAAAGAGGAAAAAAAGAGGTAAACTGACAGAGCTTTGAGGTTAAGGTTAGAAGATTGCTATAGTTATTACATTAAAATGATTGATTCTACAGCTTTTCTTTAAAATGGAACTGTAGCATCAATTTATTTTGCACATCAGGGCCTCTGCCTGTATACATACTCTCACTGCATATACTGATTTTGGCAGGAAGCAAATATTGGAGTCTTTTTTGCTTTGCATTTGCTACAAACAACTTTTTTGGACTCCGTGTGACAGATCAGCAATTTCTCCCCTGCTGCTCTACAAAAGTTTTTTAGTATTAACCTTAAAAATCACATTTCTTTGGCAAATTTCTCCAGGATAAAGTCAGCCATAAAATGAAAGAAAAATGCCTTTAGGCTTACGAGTTTGTCTTTCTCTCAAGCATCAAAATGCTCTTATTTTGAGAAATGTCTGTGTTCATTGTTTCTCTGAAATCTGAACTTTTTCCACTTGGAGACTGTTAGCTCCCTGAGAATCCCCCAGAAATGGTATTAGATGTTGATCTCTTCACAGGAGAGCTGGAGAAGCAGACAGCCAGGCCACATCGATCCGGGCTGTGGGAGACGTTAAGTGAAAAATCTACAGAGCTCAGCTTCGGGTGTCAGCTGTCAGTCTGCAGAGCATCTGTCAGAGGAGTATTTGCTTCAGTGCTGCTGACTGTGAGTAATGCTTTCACAATATGGCAGTGCCATGCTATAGATTACACTTGTAATGGAGCACATCCTGAACAGCTGAGCCTGCTCTCTCGCGCTCATTCGATAGCAAGAGTTGCCTCGCTATAAGAGCTTGGGGGATTATGTACTCCAAACAGCTGTCTATAGCACCATGGATTTATTTGGGCTAAATGAGAACTTGCTTTCTTTAGCTAAATCAAACTTTATCAGACAGTTTTACTGTTGGCAGTTAAAATAAAATGTGTTTGCTGAACAGTAAACACCTTGTTACTGTTAGGAAGGATTATATAAACAAAAGGCATACACAATGAAGTCTTATGCCAACTGACTTACTGTCAAAATAATATACTGCTGCTAGTAGAATTGTGCTCACTTGAAGGAAATTATAGGCCTAAAAACACATCTTGAATGACAAAGAAACCATTTTTCCACAAATAATCTTAAAATACTTTAATACACTGTGCCTTGTAGAAGTGGTTTCAGAGACTGAGGATGCTGTATCCTCCTAAAGGAAGGTTAGGAAAACCTGGGTGAACTGCCTGAGATCTTCAAAGGTTTAAGTATTTGCATAATGCACTGGATCAAGTACATGTAGCATATCCCCCCCATGAGTTATGTGAAAGCTGGTTTTGGCAAACAAGACCTACAAATTCTCTCAAGAGGAGATATACTTTTCTTCTTTCACTTATTATATTATATTATATTATATTATATTATATTATATTATATTATATTATATACAAAACTACAGAAAACTCGTGAGCAACCACGTTGCAACAATGTTAGGTTACTCATGTACCACAGATCCACTTGCTTTCACTTCTCGAGAAACTGAAAGTAATGCAGAGACTGTTTTATAATTACAACAAAGAAAAAGGGCAGACCCAAGCTCAGGAAAATCACTGAAAAGGATAACACCAACTAAAATGAATTCTGAATTATTCTTCCAAGAGTTTGAAAATTAATTTACTTTGTATGCGTTAAAAACTGAACTCCCAGTTCAGGAAAACCTGATGCTAATGCTATTTGCACATTCTTGCTCTATTCTGAATTTCACTGTGCAAAATAGTTTGCATTTCTTTCTATGAGTATACAAAGCATTTATTTTAATGGATTACCTAACAGTTATAATAGGAGAATCCAGCCAAAATGGCCAGGAAAGGTCTTCTGTTGCAGAACTCACTATGTGACCATGACGTAGACTGGACAGGTGTGCAGCACCTCGAAGGTAGAGTTGTGGGCTGAATTCTGGTACTATGAACTTCTCAAGGATAACTTGAGAAAAGATTCACAAATCACAAATTCCTGGGGAAAACTCTGTAATCTATACAAATGTATGTTTTGGAAGCTCAGTTAAGCATTTATTATTATAATTAGGTTTATTCATTGCTACATGCATTTATCATACTCTGGAAAACATATTTTTCTAGGATGAGAACATGATGGAAGCTTGAAGAAGGGAATTGTAATGGTGTCTTGAAAGTTTTCCTTTAGCTAAAACTGGCTTCAGGTGAAGTTAAGATGAAGCTTTCTATATGTTTCTCAACAGAATGTCTTGCTTCCTTAATTTTTGTCTGACCTTAAAAATACTGTTTTTCTTTTCACACATCCTCATTGAAAAGCCCATATAACAATGTTCTGTGGACAAATACACCATTTTTTTTGCACTTACTTTTTCCAGTTCTTTAGGAAACCTTGAGAACCCAGTAACAATCCCTCTGTGCTGCTTGTCACAGCTGTATAGCTTATAGTGCAATAAAAAGCAGACAGGATTTTAAATCCACCTTCGTACATCTTACAAAAAGTCAACAATGAAAAGATTTCTTCTATTTCATATTTAAGTAACAGTAAGAAAAAGATATCTGGTCAATTAATATTGCTGTTGTAAATTTCAGGACAGGAGAAGGTCTAGAGCTGTCATCTTGTGTTAGTTCAAAAGGGGCATTGATGTGTCTTTACATGGAAAATCAAGGATAAGGTAACTTCATAAGGATTTGCTATTGTTTGGGGTTTTTTAAGTAAATCTATAATTTGTGCTGGTATGCAAGTGCTCTACATTCTCTAATTAATTCAGGTCAAACCCATTACAGGCTCATGCTGTTGACCTTTGACATTAACCTTGAGGATCACAAAAGATGATAATCTATTTTAATTATTTTCTGAATTAAGTTTTTTTTAAAAAAAATACAACTACAGAGTATTTTTCAGAGAACATGATACCTTAGGATTTTGTCATTCATTGAAACCATTCATTAGGTGGCTTACTCTTCAAAGAAAAGGTCTGTCATTTGTGAAACTGAATGCAAAGTTGATAGCACACTACTTCTTTCTTACACACATGAAGTTGCTTTCAATAGCACGTGATATGGGATGGACAGAACCATGACAAAGGAAGAGGCATATTTAGAGTCAGTTCTGCCATGCACTAACAAGCTCCAGCAAGAGGCAAATAACTTCTCCTGAGCAAGTTGCTTTGTAAGCAATGGATCAAGTAAGGCACAGTTGCCTTCGGATTTATCATGTTCCATCCATTAAATTTCTTGCACTCTAAAAACTCCTGACACTTAGTGAGGAAGATTCATGTCACGATTACTACTGTCTACTCTTACTGCCTGTCTGGTTAGTTCATGCATGCTCTTTGGCCAGATGCCTACTGCTATACAGAAGGTTTAATTGCAAAACTTGGTCTGTCCTCCTGTTTGGGCTACGGTACTGACCTACTGATTATCAATGTGTTTCTACAAACTGGGTTATCTCTGTGACCTGTAATCCTTTGTCAAATGTGGTTGACGTTTGGGAACGATTTCAAAAGTTACATGGAGATAAAGTGTGTGATTGCAGGGGCTTATTTCCTTAGGGAAAAGTAATGCACATATATATATATGTATTTGCAGTGATTTATCTGGTAACATGTGTATCAAAGCTGTAGGTAACTTGAGATTTTGTGGTATATATAAGTGCTGTGTTCTGAGAGTAGCAAAATGAATTGAAGTTAAAAAGCTGAAACACAAAGGAGCTTGAAAAATTCTTACCTTGGATCTGCTGCCAGAAGCATAAAGTATGTTAACTCTAAAAATAAGAGTCCTGTCTTCCAGATGATGTGACTTTGACTTTTAAACCAGGATCAAACTCTTTTCTTTGTGAAAAATAGATAGCCACCTATACTCTGACTACTTTATTTTGTTACTCTCTGTGGGAATTAGGCACACAACCTAAAAAAAAACCCTAGCAAACTCTATTACCTCTAGGTATCTGCTCTTCTGGACATTCCTAGCCTGCATTCACCTTAATTTTAACTGTCAGATGATTTTAGATTCTCTACAGAACAGTTATCAGAGTCTCAGCAATCTCTAGCTGCCACACCAGTGTCCTGTGGTCCTTCCTCTTGGTCACTGCTAAAGCAATGTCCAGCACTGTTGTTTTTAATTGGCTGAGAGAGTCAGTGGGTTGTATCTGGTTTCTACTTCTGGCAAACACAGAAATGCACAACTTTAGTACCAGTTGCTCTACTAGGTGTTTGACTGAAAGAAATCTGATTAGTACACCCACTGCTACAGTGCTGTCTCTCAGTAACAGCACTGGGCTCCTCTTGTAAAGTGACTTTTCTGTGTTTTAAAAGCCTGGTGGAAAGGGGACTCCCTGCTTCATCAGATGATCTTAGCCCTCTGTTGCTCCACCTGCAAAAACCCCTCCATCTTCACTTTATTGAAAGCAGCATTTAACCTTTCTTTCCAAGATCATAAAATCCATTATTACTGCTCATAATTTGGCTCACGGAAACCAATGTATCTTCTGGTTTCAGTAAGGACAATAATCAGGGGCAGCAAAAAATTTAATTAGGTTCAGTGGGTTGACTTGAGGTGTTCGCTCCAAAGAAGAGGCTTTAGAAAGAAGGTGCTGGATTGCACATTGAAAGTATCCTAGGGAAATGACACAACTTTTAGAGAACAGAATGTTTAAAGGTATTTCAGGAAGACAGAAGATATGAAGTAAATTTTCATTCTGACATGCAGGCACATCAGGAATTAAATCATATCAAAGATAGGTTATATTCTTTGAATTGTCAAAAGATCCATATCTCTTTAAAGAACTACCAGCCAGAACACAGGTTTGTGTGTTTTTGGTAACATGCATTAGTTCTGACCCTTCTCCAACTGAAATCAATGGGAATTCGGCCAACTACATCAAAAGAAACAACACTGGGACATGTAAGTCTGATGCAGATGACTGATTATTGAAAAGTATGTATTTTCATGCATGAGAAACAGGATACAATAAAAAGCAGGAATACAATCCCCACTAGATTTAAGGAAGTGTTTGGATTCAGAATCTTTTTTTCAATTCTGCATCAAGGGGCCTCGTTCCAGAGCAGATTTAAAACTACAAAAATAGCTGCCCTTCTCCACTTCCCATTTTTAAAGATGGCAAAAGTTTCAGGAAAATCAGATTGATCTGTGAGATTACAGCCCCTGTGGAAACAGATAGCATATCAGTACGAGTAGGCAGTTTCTCATGATTACTGAAACATCAGACTTTTCCTTTGATTTGGCCTCAAATGTAAACCTTGATCCTGAGCCTAAAATATATCCTATTCTAATGTAGTTATCTCTAACCTGAACCACAAGTGGCAGACTGAAATATGTGTTCTGGGATCTGCAGTGAGCCCTCTAAGTCACGCTATCAGCACAGAAAGGCTTTAAGATTGACTCAAGTGGGTATAGGTAAAGCCCCTTGTCTCTCTGTACATAACACTGAGGGAAACAACTTGGGGAAAAGGGACCACAGGCACAGAGAGGCATGATCCCTGCTGGGTTCACATCCTCTTTGGGCAGCAGGCATCTCTGTGCATCTGAGAACTAGAACTGAGTTAATATCCGGAGGGATTCCTCGAGGCACAAGGAAACTCTTCACCAGACAGATGTGTGGCTGTGTGCAAGAGATTGCTTTTTCTCCCTCTCTGCCTTCCTACAGAAGCCCTAATCACAAAAACTGCCATTTTTGTCTAAAATGATTTTGGGAGTAATGTTGTGGATTTATGTGGATTGCTTTATGCAACTGTTGGCAGTGTCAACAGCAAAAGACCTTTTGGTGGATGTTTCTGTTTTCAGTGTTCATAAAACCTGGACTATCTGCAGTTACAAGAATGAATAAACAGATTTGGAGGCATTTGGTTTACTTCCCCAGTCTTGACTTTCTACTGATACACTGGTTCTCAGTACTTGCACCTTTTGAACTGTCACAGACACCCCTTAACACACTCCCATCAAAAAAAAAAAAAAAAAAAAAGGAACATGCACTACATTGAAAATCCTTAAAATGTACAGAAAATAACTCTTTCTTCCCCACTTCCCAAAGCATTCACATTTGTTCCTTCAAAATTAAGACTCAGCAAATAGTTGGAATACATCTGTACTCAGAGGAATCCACATCAGATCATAAATTTGTTCATGTTAAACACAAACATATGAATGCACTCTTACATCCAGAGACTGTGGAAGGGCTTAGAATTTGCACACTTTACTCTGTGTAATGCCAGGGCAATGTTTCACTCATCTATGTAAATAGAAAGCAGGCTTGTTGCATTAAAGGCATAAGTATCCTTATGCTCTGCATAAACATCACAGGATTCAATTTTGAGAAGGAATCACATAATTTGTCATATCTTTTATTGTGATTGAGTTCAGTGATGGGCATACACAAACATATGATTTTCCCCTCAATGTATCAGCGTGTCTCTTGGTGTGCATTTGCTGCTAGAATAACAGGAAAAAAGATTAACCTCAGATATGCAAATAAGCTTAATTGAATAAAACAGGACAAATTACCCCATTGTCAGAGAAGTTCCTGGTTTGGCTCTGCTGCACACACCACCGGGAGAGGGCTCATGTGGCTGCCCCTCATTCCTTCCTTCGTTTTCTGGGGCTTGTAGCAGAGCTGCACAGGGGTGACAGGTACCCCCCTGCAGTGAAGCTCTGTGTGTAAGAGACCCCAGTATGGTACCCCCACCTCTCAATAATTTGGAGACACAATTTCTTGAGCCTTACTGTCTCTACTAAAAGCCCCAGTCTGGCTATTCAAAAAAAACCCTAAAAACCAAAAAAACCTCCCAACCTCCCCAGTTAAAGATTATAATACTTGTCATTATAAAGAAGAGGGTAAACAGTTGAAACATGAGGCCCCAGAACTGAGTCTCTGCTAAGGTCATTACCAACATGTTTGTACATTTTCAGTGCTGGCAGTTGCAAAGAGACCTTGGGCTTTTGGCTCAGGGCGGGTGGCAGCACCAGTGGCACGGGAATTGCCCTCAGAAGACCTCTCCCGTGCCACCTGGGCATGAGAAATCATTTGTAAAGCCTGTCCTCATGATATCTATTTTGAAAGAATTTATGTTACACTTTAAAGACAAAATAAATAAATAAGGGAATAAATAAAAAAGGGAATCTTTCAGTATGGTGATAGTGTTAAAGAAACAAGTCTAAAACTCAGCTGCTTACTGATGAGGGAAAGAAATCTAGAGGGGAAAAAAATCTACTTTAAGATGTATTTTTCATGGAATGTAATTTATAACTTCCCCACCTCTGAAACTTCATTTTTCGTCCATTCCCTGGAAAAGCTGGAAAGAAATATAGTCTAAAGAAACCTAATTGTATATGTATGCCTGATGCAAGTTTTGTTACCCCATCTACTTCTTGTGAGTTTTCTCCCTTGGGGCTATTATTTATCATTTCTTACAAAGCAGATAAATAGGATTTCCTGCTTCAAAAAATGTACAGCTTAGGGTCCAATACTAAAAAAACCTTACTTGTAAGAAGAGTCTTGTTGAAATCAATGGAATTCTTTGTATGAGAAAGCATTTGCAAGATCAACCACTAGGAAGAAAAAGCAGTATATAATAGATGACTGTAACGCTGAGGAAAAGCAACAAAATGAAAAGACAAGGGATGGGAATATATGGTCAGATAAAATTATGGAACATGTTGAGAGTATGTAGGGCCAACACCTTTAAAAAACAAGTTATATTCCTTAATTCATCAAAGTATCTACATACGGGGAAGAAGTAGCTACTGATTTTTATCAGCTTTGCTAAATTAGTGTTGGAGAAATTGCTATAGGAGAAAATAAAATCTAATCCAATCAAGCTACGGGTTTGTGTTTTTCTGCATCAAAAAACTACCAGACCTCCAGTATGGGTTTTAATTTTTTGATCAGAAAAATTAGTTTCTGAATCTGAAAAGTGATTTCTCTGAAAAGTGAGTCAAAAGGCAAGTGATGTAGGTCACTCTTAGAGTCAGTGCCTCTCCCAGCATGGGAGAGAGGTTTAGACAATGAGAGGAGTGAGCGGCTTTCTTGTTGAGACACAGCCATCAGTCAGCTGTAGACACAAGACTCAGGGACTGATTTTGATCATGTAGCAGTCAGGTATGGCAAATTTCATTACTTTTCCCCACCAGATATTAATCTCATCTTCATAATTTTTATTTGCTCATCATTTTTACTTAGGAATTCAAGATAGCTTCAAGATTTTCTTAGGTGAATTGTATTTACTTGGCCAGGCTAGATAGAGCTTTTGGCTCTCTGGGCTGAGATAAAGTGACTTTGATAAAAACCCTGAAGGAAGGACACTTGCTCAGAAAACATCTCTGGACTTTCAAAATGCTGAACTTCTTGTGATCTCTACCCTTAAGACAGTAGCAGCCTGTTGTTGTAGTTCTATAATGGGCTTAGCAAATGGACTCGTAACCCTTATAGGGAGAAATAGCTTATGTGTAGGTAGGAAAAAGACAAGGTTTCAGGTGTACAAGCCCTTCAAGTAAAGCAACATAAGTAAGTGAAGCTTGGAGCAATTATTCCAAATTTTTATTTACCTTGACATTTTTTCTTTCTTTTTCAAACTCCAAGAAGGCATCTTGCACTTTGAAGGTGCCTATTTGTTCAACAGTACAAGGCAATCTGACAAAATCTTCTAGCAACCATGCTCTCTCTTAAAAGGACAAGAACCATCCTAAAGAATGCCTTGGGCTAAAGCTGGTCACAAAGATTGCTTCAAACTATTTATTCAATGAGTCCCTTCTCTTGGCTCTTGAACAATTTCTTTGTAATCCTGCTTTTGACATTTGTAATTCTTGAGTTTGTGAGGTTTGCAAACATATTTGATCTGGCAACTACACGTACACAGTCTGTACTTGCTACTCTGAATTTGCTTATCCAGGGTTTTTGATTGATCATAACTCCAACATACTTGCTTGTTTGGCTGGATGATTTATGTGTTTATAAAATAACTCTGTTTTCCATACACTCAATTAATGTGTTAAGCCAGCTTCTGCTACTGCTCCAAGATACATGTTCTACAGACCTTTACAGAAAAGAATTTTCTTTCTGAACATACTGAAGATGAAACACAATTAGAATTCCTATGAAGTCTGAGGATGTTTTAACTTCCGCCCCCTTCCCCTCCAAGTGTTTAGACACAGGTATATTCAAATATCTAAATCCAAAAGTATTAAATATATATCTTCTCTTTCACTTGCTTCTCTCCTGGCCAACATAGTAATATTATAAGCTAAAAATAATACTAGGTGTTAGGATTATTAGTCTCTTAAAATGTTAGTGAACTGGCACTTTCTAACTGCTGAAACAAAGGACTCTGAAGAGGTTTAGTCAAGAAATCATTCTGAGAAGCATGTGTTTATATTAATCTCTGCCCTATCAGAAATCCCTTTATTTTCTCTATCTGATCATATAACTTTTCTGTACAAGGTGCCAAATATTTTTATCACACTTCCCCTATCTAACCTCAAGCTTTTAAGTGATAGGGACAATGACATTCTTGTAAACAATACGATGAATAGAAAAATAACCCCCAAAATGTGTGGCAGATTAAAGAAAGCCCTGGCATGACTGAATATATTCACCTTGTTATTTCCAGCTCTGTAGAGTCTTCCTAGAGAACTGATTTTGAGTCTTAATTGCAAAGTGACAGATGAAAAAAATTTAGTATTCAACCCTTACAAGCCTTCATTTTGCCTGTGCTCTCCTTCAGTTCCATCCCAAACAGTTATGTTAGCTGAAATACATCTGTTGTCAGCAATATCAAAAAATAAAATACATGCTTTTAACTCAAAATGATATTGCCTAGAATGTTGTCTTATATAAACAGTGTTATCTGAGTCTGTCCTTGGCAAGAAGTTCAGTCTGAAGACCCTTTTCAGCTGGTTTCAG
Organism: Heliangelus exortis; assembly: GCF_036169615.1. Taxonomy (NCBI): domain Eukaryota; kingdom Metazoa; phylum Chordata; class Aves; order Apodiformes; family Trochilidae; genus Heliangelus; species Heliangelus exortis. The sequence goes on along the minus strand of NC_092424.1, from coordinate 20,940,056 downwards.
CAGCTCAGTTTGCAGTGCCTCTGGAAGCAGGGCTCCCATGCCCTCACAATTAATTCCCCCTCCCCGACCCATCAAACTTTTTCATCATTTGGGAAACTCAAACTTGACCGTGAAATCTCTTTCAGTTGCTTTAAGCAGTTCTGGAAACCAATTGAAGAATTACCAGTTTACTAAGGGAGTTAGGGACATAATCTGTGTGTAGGTGACCCATGTGGCTGCTGGAGGGGCTGCTGCCCCCTCCTGAGCCTGCACTGAGCACCAGGATCCCCAGGCCCTTCTTGTGTTCCTCCAAGCTCTGGCAAGCCAGCCTGTGGGAATAGATTCAGCCTTTCACAACCTATAAAGTGCACCTAAAAATAGACCACACAGAAGAGCTATATCACAAATTTCAGAGGTTTTTTTTCTGTCTTTTTTTTTTTTCCTTATTTTTTTGAAAGACCAGCACTCATAAAGCAGTGTTGAGAGGGCATTATACTAAGGAAGCAAGCAGTAAATTTGTAGGTCTGCCTCTAACAGCTGGTTTGGGAGGGACCAGGACAGAGGGGGAGGAATGTGGGATGGGGGGAGTGAAAGGGAGATTGTAATAATACTATTCATAATTAAAATGCTGCATTCTAGCTGCTGGGGAAAATAGTGCTGCAGATTTCTGGAAGAAATTTGATTCCAAGAAGTGCAAGAGGCCATGAGTGAAAATTCTTTCATAAGCAGGAAGTGAGAGAGGGAACTATAAGGAAATACTCTGTTTATTTTGGCCATCATTCTAAAAAAACTGGGGTAAAAGCAAAGAGAATTAAAGAAAGAATATTGATAAACGGTGTGTGAAAAGTACCTAGAATTTTTGGAAACTGCAAAGCCTAATTATGAACACCAGTAATTTTATTCATGAATTGTCCCGGAACTAATTGATATTTTGCACATTATTAGGAATGGAAATGTGGGTTGTCTCTTTCAAACATACGGTAGTTAGCTGATTAATTGAGTGGTTTGTTCAGTAGTCTGACCAGCTGTTATGAATGTTGTAGTAAGTTTTTTGACATTAGAAGTAAACAGGCCTTTTTTGTCTTTTTGGCTGGGCTGAATAAAAAAGCACATAGTTAACAAACCTAGATCTAGTTTCATATCCTGAATTTTGTTTTGAATGCATAATAACCCTAAATGTACTGCTGTGTTTCTAAGCAACTTCTCACCATATGCAAAACCAGGTAGGTTTTTTGCTGTGTTTAAAAGTTCTTCTGATGCTGTATTTTTCTTTGCCCGTTGCCCTCTCACTGGCTGTAGCCACAGCTCAAGAGGCATTTCTCACAGCCCCCTGAGACCTGTTTTTTGAAGCATCTGACATATTTTTAGAGTAGGCCTCTATTCCTTCTGGATTAATGTCAAGGAAGCAACTGGAAAGTGCTAGAGGTGCTCAATGATTATGAGCTTAAGCCCTTGGAGAAACATCCTCACTCACAGTGCTGTACTTTGGGCTGCACACCCTGCAAAAACTGTGGGCGTTATAAAGTGCTTATTGCAGGTTATGGTTGGGGAGATGAATGGATGTGTATGCAAAAGCAGGAAAAGCTGTGTAGGGAGGGGCATGTGAATGCAGTTTCTTCAAGATTATTGGACCTGCTAAGAGGTTTGAGAACGGCTTGGGGCCATGAGAAACATTTTTGTCAAAACGCATCCCCAGCTGTGGGATGGCATAATTCAAGTGTCAGACGCCGCCTTTCGTTTGGGTTTAGAAAGCTGAAAACCATGCACATTTGCACTCAGTTCCTTGTGAGCCTGAAGATGTTGCTAGGCCAAAGAATGTCATTGTGTAGTTTCCATTGTCAGCTGTCACATTGAATATGCTTTGGGGCTGATCTGAAGTTTTGTTTGACATCATGACTTTTATAAGAATCAAAACCCCCAAATCCCTCAGATGAAATCCATATGGCTTTGTTCACAGGCTGAAATAAAATCATGCTTGCAGCTTTTACTGCAACTGAGGGATATTTGGTGGGAGTGGTTTTTTGCTTAATAAAAGCGTAACGTTCAAATGCTGGAAACATGGATATTATTAAGTACCTGCTCTGAGAGAATAGTTCAAATGCTGGAAACATGGATATTATTAAGTACCTGCTCTGAGAGAATAATTCAAATGCTGTTTTATTCCCTGCCCCTTTTGTTAGTTCATATGCACAAGAGTCAGATCTGAGGCTGACATGAGGAACGATCTCCGCAGCCTGGCGCGGACCCAACTTCTCTTGAACTCTGTTTTAGACATTATTGGGTTTTTGTCTGCATTTTGGCTCCTTGCAGCTCAGTGCTAAACATTTGGCATAATGTGTGGTAAGGGTTATTACGATACACAGAGGTGAGGTAATTCACATCATTTCTGCAGTGTAGGCAAGTTTGCTTGGCTGCTGGAGTGGTTAAAGCAGGAAGCTTCCTGGTGTGCTGAGATGCTGATTACTAAGGGTCAGGTCTGTGCTCACCATGACATCATAAAACACAACCAGGGGCTGATTTATTTAAGAACTGTCGTGTCACAGGTTTTGTCAGGAAAAAGACAGAGGACAGAGCAAGTGAGGGGGAGCAGTAGGACTCCACAGTGGAATTCACAGTGGAATTTATGTTGAAGAAGAAAACATTGATGGGTTCTTTGCCAGTGATGTAAGAAACGTTTTAATTATTCATAGGCCTGAGGTATGGTGTAGCACTCTTCCTCCTTTTGCTGAGTCATTTCCAAAATTAAGAAAATGTTGATAGCAAATCTGACATGAGAGGAAAGACCATGACAAAAACTAAGGCTGTCTTAGCCATTGCTCTGGGCATATCCAACACCATTGGTTCCACGTGTGGGAAAATGTGCAATATTTGCATAAGAAGCACTGCAGTCCCTTCTGATGTAGCACGGAACTGAACAAGAAAACCTCACCAGGATGTTCTCCCAATACAGCCATGGGCAAGTGATGCTTCCACGGTTCCACCTCTGAGCTTCTGCACCTCTTTGTCCCATTGAAATATATTCTCCTCTCTCTGCTTGCAAAAAATTTTGTTTGTGTCCTGAAGATCATCTCACCAGATACAAAGAAACCCCACATTGTCAAGGAAATTAATATGACCTATGCTCTTCAAAAGAAATGGAAATTCTCATTTGAATGAGACTGTAGCATGATAGAATATATTTTTTAACTAGACAGTGCAAATCTATATAATGATAGAGTACATCTCAGTTTTTCAATATAGCCAGTTGTAAAAGCATCTGCTTGGTATAGCTAACATCACACTTTAAGACCATATTCCTGAATTGATGCTCTAGATTTCAGTTTCAGCTCTTCAGCTCATCACATGGAAAATGTATCACTGGCTCTTCTGCCAAGGAGTACTCAGCCTTTGGTTTGATACCCTCTTGACTAATCTATTTTTTAGTTCTCGTACTTCCTTTATTTGGCTGCCTCAAACACTTTTCAAATGTGAGGTAGGAATTGCAACGGGCAGGTGGTAGTGTTATGAAGAGTAAATTAGACACAGGCAACTTCAGTGATTTCCCTGAAGACCTCCCAGTATGGGGCTATAAATGCTGGAAAGGGTACTCCAGGTTCTCTGCTGGGGTCAGGAGACTACACTGCTCCTCACTTCAGAAGTGCTTAGCAAACAACCTGTGTTGAAAATCTTATCTGGGTTAGAGCACTGAATGTCTACAGACATTAGAAGGAGAAAATAATAACAAACAATGACTGATTGCAGGTGGGAACAAAGCTCCAGATTGTTCAAGGATGTGGGAGTTCTCTGGGTCACTTCAGAGGCAGCCCTTCAGGTCCTGAGTGCTTAATTAACTAATTAACTTTCATTAGGCTTTTACAAGCTATATAGATCCCCACATGCCCACCACCTTTTCCCATACTTCTCTTCTCTTTGAAACCTGGATGAGCTTCCTGCGCTTAAGGGTGAGTAGCTCTGAAAGATGGGTCAGATCCATCTGTTTTTTCTACAGAAACTCAGGGGAATCACAGAGGAAGCCAATGTTAGTAAGCCAATGTTAGGAGTGTCAGAAGGAGTAACTGATGTCCTCTGGAAGGTTTTAATTATCTGTTAGTAATCCAAAAAGTTATTTTCCTGTGTATTCATTTAGGACTTGGAAATGGCAGCTGTGCTGCCTGGAACTTTAAAAAAGAGATTCTGCTGAAATGTGTACAACACAACTGGGTAGAAGAGATATTCCAAAAAAGAAGTCTTAACTGGGCCAATATATGTGTCTGGATTTCAGAATACTTTTTTGGAGGAAAGTGCTTAGGATTAGAGTGAAGAAATTATTCCCCTTGAAATAAATTTATAAAATATTCTTATATTCACCTGCAATAAATTTTCTCTCATTTAAGATTCTGCTTCAAGGTGATAAGGGCATGCATCAAAATCTCATCCATAGATTGTTCCCACACCTAGCTAAAGGCTGTGGGTGTAATAACTAATTTGTTGTTCACTTTGTAAAAAACCCCAGGAACTCTAGTGATACATAGAAGGATTTCAATGAGGAGACTGCACTTGTACCTTTTGACACTGTTACCCAACAGGGATGAATATTTTTCTTTCTGTATTGCATACAGCAAAGACAGGTGGAGACCATTAGGGAGGTGCTAGAATCTGTTGTTCACTTTTGTTACTTGTGACTATGACCTGAGCCAGGGAAAGAAACAAACGTGGGGGTGTGTGCTGCCCTTTGTATGTGCTCAAACCCTGCACTTGTTAGGTGTAGGAGAGGACATGGCTCTATCCAGATTCCAATCTGTCAGATGAACATTGGCACTCTGGTTGTTCTGTGTAGAAATGGTTGTGTCTCAATATCCAGCTCATTATGTTTGTTGTAGAAATCAACAGGACAGCTGTGACTTCTATTTTTTACACATTCTGAAAATTCTCCTACCTCCTGTGAGCAGCTCTGCACCCAGGCAAAGGTCTGGCTTGAGGGTAGGGAAGGTAATAGAAGCTCCCACTGATGTCAGTGGGAACTCCAGATGCTTTACCTTACAAACCAAAACCTACCTGTCTCTTGTGTTCTCTCTCTTTGATTTGAGAAAGGCCTCATCAGAATTTTTTTTCACTAGAAGGGAGAAAAACCCCACCCTAAACTAAGTAACTTAAACATTCCTTCTTTTTGCAAGCCTGTATTTTTATGGCAATCGTGGGAGAAGTCCTGTATTTCTGCACTCTGAACAGTAGCAGGTGATTTTTTTGCTCAGAAATGAAAGGCTGCTTTTGCAGGGTACCTTGCTAAAGAAGTCCCTTGCTTTTAGCCTCCTTCAGCTTTGCAGGCTTGGGAGCCAAGCTGTGAGCCAGCAGCAGCTTCAGGATTATGGGTGGTCAGCAGAGCCACAGGCTAGCTCTGTCTTGCTGTGCTCCTTCCCTAAGGCTGCTGTATGTTCTATGTGTCCTGGCACTAGCAAGGGAGTTAAAGCAAGTAAAATCCTGTTGAGAGTGGCAGAAACTAAAATCACTCTCTTCTTTGTTTGGAGGAGTGGAGATGCTTAGGCACGTACTGAGCAAATATTGTCATGTTGAGTGATGGAGCAAGGTTACTGCTGAAATGACTACTACAGAACCTTTTCTTCAACACATCTTTGGACTGTGAATTTGGCCCAAATGGGCAGAGGGGCCAGACAGAGGAAAGCTTGCTTAAAAATCTCATTCCTCTGTATTTGTGTGGTTTTATTTGGAAAGCACATATTAGATAGATAAGCTACGAGTACTGTCTCTAAGTCAGTATAAAGAAATTGTCTTAATAGTCATTAGAATATCACCATGAAGGACTAATTTTACTCATTTTCATCTGTCGCTCACCATGAAGGACTAATTTTACTCATTTTCATCTGTCGCTATGACAGCCTATATATAAATCACAGAATTTTTCTTGAATTCACAATCTTAATTTCAGGACCTAGTTATATAGTACTGCAGCTGAAGAACTGATCACTGGATGTAAATTAGTTGAGGATTTTCATATGAGTTGTGAAAAACATCTAAAGGACTTGTGTCAATTACCACAGTTCCCTTTTTGACCATAACAAGTTTAAACCTTTAGGTTTGTGAACTTCAGATTGGTAGTGTCATTAATTTGCAGTTTTACTTTTCAATAAATAAATAAAAGAAAAAAACAAAACTACCACATAAAAAAAAAACAAAAAAACAAAAAAACAACCCCAAAACAAAAACCAAAAATCAAACAACAACAAATTGCAGAAGGCCAAGAGCTGGCAAACTCACTCACTAGATTTAACTTGAGTTGGTGGTGACCCTTGGTCATCTGAAATCAGAAGCCCAGAAATACAAGAGGACATTTTCATTCTTGATCAGTGGTGTGTGCAAACTCTGCTTATTTAAATCACAGCAGATAATTTCGTGTTCATCATTCAAAGCCAACTTTAAAAACTTTTTTCCTTGAGGTTCAGGCTTGTTTTCTGACCCTACTGTTCAAATGAACTGCAAGGTTTTTTGCTCTTTACATACCAGCAACTAAAGTTCTAAAGCCACTTTTTCTGACCTGAGATCAGATAAGTACTCTCATGGGAAGTTTTAAGTTATTTGCTGACACATGGTTGGATTAGGAAGGGTAAAATTTTGTGCAAAAGCAGACAAAAGTAGAGATGTTCCTTGCCATGAAAGCTCTTTGCCCTGGAGAAAAGGTTGAAGCAGGGTGTGTGAAAATGGTCTAGTATCTTGCTTCTTATGAAGAAGACTAAAAAAAAATCTACTTCAGCTTTAGAGGCATAGAAGGTAACAGTCTAAGCCCCAGTGGAATTATCAGAGAAACTCTAGTGCACTTCAGTGGGTATCAGATCAGGTCCAGAAAATGAAACTTTAGTATAGGGCTTAGGCTTTTTTATTTTATTATTTAGAAACAAAACAACACACACACACTAAAAAAGAGAAAGAAACAAAAAACCCAAACAAAAACAGGCAAAAAACCCCAAGCGAAAACAACACTGAAAATAGCCAAGCACTTGCAAGTCAGCTACAGTGTCTTTCTACGCCATTTTAGAAAATGTTGATAGAAATGAAGAATCTCCTCTGAATCTCAAAGCACAATAAAATCACAGAGGCAGTTACTGCAAAGCATAGACCTGTACATCTACGTGCACTTCAGAAAGGATCTGGGTGTGGCTGGGAATGAGGGTGCTGCACAAAAAAGGTTATTTTCTTGTCAAAAAAAGAGCTTGTAAATAGACTGGGCAGAGAGAATCTTTGTAGTTTAAATTAATGTGCTTTAATATATTTCTTTCTGTTCCTCCTACTCTTACTCTAGTGTTTTCTTGGGGAGGCTTTTTACTGATCTGAATTGAAGCAATAATATTTTATACTCACGGAAATACTTGCCTGTTTTACATCTCTGGATGAACATTTAAAAGCTGCATTACTGCTTTTTCTTCTTCCTTGCTGTATATTTTTGAGTGCCAGATTCACCAGTTCTAGCTCTCCCAGTGCTGGAAGAGGAACTTGCTTCAATTTATAACTGTTTGAATGAGACCGGTGCACAAATGAAACCCATTACTGTATGCCTACAGTAGGTCCAAACCTCTGATCTCTGTTTCAGTTTTGTAAATGAAGAGTCAGCTCTAATAACTTCAGTCAAATCACTTTAGATTTACACCAGGGGAGCAGAAATCAAAATCTGGACTTTCATGTTTAGTCTGGGAAGCATTTTGAAATTCTTGTGGACGAAAGATACTAAAAATGTATGTTATTATTATGTTATTCCTTTTCCATATCCCACTTCACATCATAGGACTGACCATATATCCTAAATTTTATCCCTTTAATTTGATGATTATAGCTTTTTAATGTAGTAGCTCTACAGTTAAGGTTAAGCAATCGTTCTGATTTGAAACCGTGTACTTCAGTAGCGTCTTGGGAAATGTGAATGAAATCTATTCCACCATTTTTTGAACTAGAATATGGGAAGTTAATCTTTTTTCCTATTTCTAATTTAGCCAGCTCTTTCTCAACAGCAGTTTACTTGAACTTCCTATGCACAGCCTGCCAACTTAGTATGGACATCTGAGGAATAATTTTGCATATGTTAAACTTCTGTTAATAGTAGTCCCAAGCAAACTGCAACAAGAGATAGTGATGGTGCACTGAATATTAAATATAACAAATAAATAGTGGAATGAAAGATCTTTAGAAAGATTAAAAACAGTGCTGAAGTTACAGTACTTTTGTGCAACCATAGGAAGAAGTAATCAGATCTGAAAAGTTCAGATGTTAAATGTGGTAACCCTCCTCAGTCTTGCAGCTTCTTTGTCTAAAGCTGGGAGTCTTTGAATCCATATCTGAAAAGTAAAGCTTAAGAATTTAATGAAAAAATAAAGCATAAAGATTAAATGTGTGAGGAAGGGAATTTAATGCTGATACATGATGTTATCATTCTGGAGCAGAGACACCCTAAACCAGTCCTACTCTGTGGGGCCCTAGGAGCTGGAGCCTGTGGTACATGAGGATCTGACCCAACTCCTGCTGAAATCACTGGGAAACAGCATGTTGGTTTTGATTAAATTTATGTCCATTAGTGAAGATTTGAAGCACATTTTCAAGCATGGGTTTAAGTGGCTTTTTTAAATTTTTTTTTTTTTTTTTTTTTTTTTTTTTTTTTTACCAGAACTTGTGCTGTTCTTCTGCATGTCAAGTGCACATAAGATTTTGTCCCAGCAGTTTGGCTTTCAGTTTCTAAAAATTATTTGACTTGCCCAAACCTTTTTGAATAGTTCAGTTGATTCAAGGTGAGAATAACAAAACCTTTGTATCTCTTTTGAACTTTGGGTCATTTTATGTGACTTTTTGGTTCTTAAAGTAATAGTTCATAAAAAACTGGGAGACCCAAAACAACATTGCAGCTGTTCTGATACATATTTAAATTTTCTGGAATTTTGTCAAACTGTGTTCATGACTGAAACTATCTGAAATCAAACTATGACAAGCCACTTACTAAGTTTCCATCAATGGGATTTTTAAAATACCTTCTGATAAAACAGCTGTAGTAAAAAGATCTTACCTGAATCTTCTACAGGACTTTTACTCTCTAAGTGTTTTGCAAAAAAAGAGTGGCAATGCTAAGCCTCTGTTTCATGAGGAATCATGGTACAGTGTGATAGAAAAGTTATCCAGCAAACTTATGTCAGGAATGGAACTAGAAGTGACTTTTCATGAGGTTAATTACCTGTTACACTAGTGCCTTGCTGGTGCTTTTTCTCATCCGAGCTGGTGAGGCTGAGGTCTGCTCCTAAATATTCTGTTCCCTAAAAAAAAAGGAAAGAAACTCTAAGCTCCTCTTGGCATTCATGCCTTTTATTGAACAGGAAGCTCACTTTCCCCATTCAAAGTTCTGCTCAGAAAAGACTATGTTAATGTTATGAAATGTTAAATATGTAGCTGGAGCAAGGGGGAAAGCACTCAATGCAAAGAGTGTTTCAAGTGGCTAGAAGTTTGTGTAAGAATCCATAAAAAGGGGTGGTGGGGGTAAACTCTGAGACCTGTATACCATAATGGGTATCAATGAAAGCCTAGAACATACCATCCTGCAGATCAGAAGCATGGTTTGGGTTTTGGTTGGTTCGGTACTCAAGCATACAATTCAAATGGCAACGCTGTAGCAGTACCTTTCACTGTAGACCAAGTATAACTTTTTATTTTGTAGATGTGACAAGACTGATCGGTGATTATCTTGAGACCATGTAAAAAATAATGAACAGCCAATCAACACCTCCCTTTACTGCTGCCCTGCTTAAAAAAAAAGAGTAATTTCTAAAGCATTTATGAGGTATATACACTCTTCACAGTCTTTCTTAAATGGAGTAGTTTCAATGAGAAATGGCCCTACTCACTGCTAGTGATGCAGAACAGCTTACCCACAGGTGGTAGCTATAGAAAGTTCTCCCTGCTACTATCTCTAGCCAGTCCTGACAGCATCTGAATCCACATTTGAGTTCATCCTTTTACACTCTTCACAGTGGAAACAGCAGGTCTAGTGGGTATTTTGAACAGCCTTTATTGCAAACCTTTTCCAACCCTATCAGTTTCTTCCAGGCTCTTGCCCTGCAAAAAAAGCTGTATTATGTAAACAGGAGACATAGAGGAACTTGTTAATTGCTGGTTTATTTTTCTTCTGCAGCGACATAGACTGCTTTTCTTATTGTCACTGGAGGGATCAAATTACTGTATGGAGCTTGGGTGCTGGAGCAGAATGTTAAAGAAGTAAACTGGTGCAGGATGGAGGAGGCAGGGAAGGTTATATTGCTGCTCTGTTGATAAAACATATCATTTCTTTCTTTTAAAACTTGTTTGTAGATATTAGTGAAAAGGTTGTTTGGAAAACTGTCTCAAAGCAAGATAGTTTGGGAAAATTGCTATTTTATCACAGGAGATGCCTGGTTTTTTAAGATGTTTTCTTTTCCTGTGATGATGCCTGTTTTCGTCTGCCTGCCAGCAGATCTATGAGGGCTACAGAGAAGTCAAGTTTTTCTGTGGGTGGATTTTTGGGGTTTTTGGTTTTGTGCTGGAACCTCTATGTAGGTGCCCTGCACCCTTGCTTGCTTTCAGGCAAGATACATGGTCTGTTGAGTCTTTGTGGCAGTAACTAATATATACACACCAAAAAAAAAAAAATTAATTAAAAAAAAAAAAAATTGGCTCTTACTTGAAGAAAAGACAAAAAGACACAGGAAAGGGTGCTTATTGAAAAAGCAAGGTGGAGGCAGCCCTGTAAACCATTTGAGGATCTCCTATTTCTAGTTCAGAAAATTCCTCATTGAAGCAGGATGAGTTTTTAGATAAGATGCTTTAATGTCAGACCACAATCAGTTTTTCTAAACCTATTGTAACATTTATTTTAGGGAATAGGTTCTTGTTAAAATTAGTCCCTGACTTAACGCATTGACTATTGTACAATTCTCTACCACATGTATAAAGCTCTGCATTTTTTTTTTTTTTTTTTTTTTTTTTTGTGCTGTTATCTAAGAAGATGCAGTTGGCTCTTGGTGGCTGTCCTTTTCTGGCTTTGCTGTCATCAGCAAGAACAGTGAAGCAACTGAAAGAAATCCTTGATAAATATAATAATTGTGTACCAATGCACAGCTTACTTCCATGATGTGTCATGTAAGATACTCCTGGAGTTTGTTACAGTGGGTTGATGCAAGGCTGAACTTAACATATATCCCTAAATTCATATTTCCCCACTAATAATTTCCTTATCTGGCAAGAAGTAAAATGATCATTACTGGGATTTTTAGGAGCCATCATAATTTAACTGGAAAACAACCCTGTAGTGTAAGGTAGTGGTCGACGGGGTACTATCAGTGCCAGAAGAAGGATACCATAGGGTGTTGTAAGTTATTTAGTGGCATTTAGAAGGCCTGAGGAGAGAGGACTTTCTGAAGGGAGCCATGTGTTACAGAAAAAAGTAATTAAAATTAAAAATGGGAACTAATGAGACAGAGTGATGATACAATGAAGAGTTTACCAGTGATCCTCAGCCAGTGATTTCTGCTCCCTTCTGAAATTCTGTCAAATTCTTTCCCTATACAGTAAAACACTTCTGAAATTAAGAACAAGACTCATCATAAAACCAAAATAAATCATGGACTATAATGAGGAAGTTGTCAAACACTTCGAAACGTAACAAGCAAGTATCAGGGAATGTTTTACTAACCTGCTATTTCTGGTTGGTTACAATTATTGATATTAAAACTTCCTTGGAGGTCTATGGGTCTCTTAGGATGACCACCTCTTATGCTGAATTGCACGTTTCCCTGGCAACAAATGCATTTTGCTTCTGTGCTTAAAGTTTATTTAGGGAGAAATGAGCCCATCAGGATGTAGGGGACCTCAAGAGGGGAAGGAAGAGGAATAGTTGCAACAGGAGAATATCAAACATCAAGCAGGAAAGAGAATAAGTTTTATTCTTATGAGGCCCTGTGTACCTCAGGCCTCAGTGAAGTTAGGGAGAAAAACTGCAAGGCAAGAGCAAAGCTTGTTCCAAATCGGAGGCATTTATCTGAAAATGCCTTAAAAGTAGAAAATCTATCAGATTTCAGCTAAAATAACAACAATTCTTTGCAGGCCAGCCAAATGTCTGCAGGCTTTGGGTGATTTATTGTCGAATCAATGCATGGCGAATGCTTAGGTCTGCCTTCCCCTCTTTCCACGCCAAACAGAGGAACCTTCACAAGACCTTGGCACTTGTCAGATTTAAATCCTTAGGGCAGTATTTCTCACCTCAAGTGCAAAATTCACCACTTCCCTGTGAAAATCAGTATGATTGAGAACTGTGAGTGTGGAACGGAGCTCACTGCTAGCGTTTATACAAGACTGATTCTGTGGGTTTTGGGTTTGTGCTCAGTGGCATCAGAAACCAGGGGGGGGAAACTGCTAATTCTCCTCCACCCCCTTTCCCAGTAAATGTAAAATAGCTGCATTGGAGGGCAATCTGGGCCTTCCCAATCCCAGTGCTGTTTTTTAGAAATAATCTTCTCATTCCCACTCTCTCAGCTTCTTAGAAACATAACGAGTGGGAGCTGCATGAAAATGCCAGCAATATTTCAAAGGGAGGCTGAAACACAATGTCTGGTCTCTAATTAGTTTTGCAGTGTGTGGCCTGTAAACTTGATGATAAATGAAGTGATTAGCCATCAGTGGCTTCAATTAGGTGGCAGTAAAAATGGTAACAAAATAAAGTCACCAGCAAGGAAATTTGCTCTGAAAAGGGCTGCTGTGGGTTGGCTTGGAGGTTAACAGCAAATTGGGGCTAATTGGCTCATTTGTTCATTGTTTCTCAGGGGCAATGCAACTGCCTAATTAGTAAACGCTTTCCAGGGCCCAAAGAAAACTGAGAGGGAAGATGTGACTTTGCTTCTCTCTCTCTGAGTGCCTTGTCATGCATGGCTTGCCCGTGTCAAGTAGATCACTGTGGGCTGAGCACACCCTTCTCTTGCCACTTTTGGAAGTGGAGAGGGTTGATTTGTGCCATCTTTCAGACAGTTGCTCGAGCTGTGTATCTCAGCACTTCCCAGATGTTTAGCTACACTGCAAACTTCAGCAGAGCCTCTTAGACCTTCTTCTTGAGGCAGCTATCCAAAGTCAGGAGGTGGCTTGCTGGCATCATACTGGGAGGAGAAGGAAAAGGAAAAGGCCCTGGGATGCTGAGCCCAGCAGCACTTTCCAGCTATGCTTTACCACGGAGCATATGACTCTTGGTGCTGACACCTACATGAAGGAAAATAACAATGTGCTAGTTTCTGAGCAAGAGATTTGCCAATGTTTTTCTGCTGTGACCAGTATTTTATTCAAGGACACTCCCCTTTGTAGAAACAGGACAACTAATTGCTACTGAAAGTATACTCCAGGGGGAAAGAGTCAGGCTGGCAGGAAAAACTGCTTTCTGTCTGTGAATATGAATGCAATAAATAGGCTGTCCTTACCTGCAAAGTCACTTCTGTCAATGATGATCATTATTTTTACTGGAAGATGCTGTAACTGTCTCAGTTTTCATGAATGTTTTCCAAAGATGAGGAAGCACAAATAGAAGGGAAGCATGAAAACATAAGAGATTTTCAAATCAGGGTTTACGTTTTCAATTAGCAGACTTTGTTATTGAAAACAAGAGGCCAATTTGTCAAAAGCAAAGGCTAATTTGTCTTCACCTCAGAAGACTGGAGGGAAACAATACACCCTCGTCACTCCAAACCCTCTGGCTGGGGAAAACGAAAGGGCCACTCCATTCCAGTTCCCTCAATTCAGCCCCTGTAGGGATTGTGGTACATGTTTTGGAGGATGATGATTATTCCTTTCCAGTGCTTGTGGTATCCTAATTATCCTAACATTCTAATTGAAATACAGCAACCCAAAGGGGGGGGGGGGGGGGGATAGATAGGGGGTAGAGGACTGTCGTATCAACACTGGTTATGTGATTCAGGAGTATGCTAGTCTGGACCTGCTGATAAACTCATATTTGAAGGTCTTAAGCCCATCTGCTTCCAGGAAAACTATTGTCTTTCACTATATATTTTACCAGGATGATACCAAAATGACCTGGAGAATCTCTGTAGAAATTATGAATTCAGTTTGATTGTATAAAAATGTTGCTATGACAGACTGTAATTAACACTGAACCTTCTGCATTTTTTTGGCTTCTCTGGGTTCACATATTTAGTGACACTTCCCTTATTGGTGCATTCATTGTCCAGCACACTGTTTTATCTAAAGCAAAATAAACTTTTAACCTGTCAATCTGTGGTGCTGGATGTCCCTGCCCATTCCACGAGGAGGTCTCTCAGTATCACTGGCATTCCCTGGTGAAAGACCAACAACCCTACATCCTCAGACCCTATTTCTCCTTGGGAGGATACTCCCAGGACAGTATCCTACTGATTTAAAAAACAATTATCTGAAGAAAAAAAATAGAAATTTCAGTGCTGCTCCCACAGTTTCCTGAGCAGTTGAGCTATGGTGTTCAGAAAGGCTTTGTGGTATTTTGAAGAACAATTTATGATTTTGCATCTCTTCAGGGAAGTGTGAACTGATGCAGTTAGCAATGCTCTAGCAGAGTGGAGAGAAATAACTGAGACTGCATTGCATCTCCTGCTAGTTGTAGTTATTACCAGTATACATATATTACTAGCAAACTGCTGGGCTGGACGTTTAGCCCATAAACTAAAAATACTTTTAATGTTTTGCTCCTCTGTTCAGAGATTTGCAATTGGAAAAAAAAATAAGGCTGTTATTTAAAAAGAGGCTGCTAAAATGAGACACATAAAATATTGCAGTATTTTTTATTATATATAAAATGAAGTCTCTGCATTTGTTTTTTATTACTGAGTTACACACAACAAATGAATATGCTTTGAGCCAACAATTTCTACCCTGTTACACATGTGCACTGTGTTCCTCTGACTGCAGTGAGGTTTGACTAAACCCTTCTACCCAGTTGAAAGAGTAAGCTGAACGATTGCCTAAGCAATGAGAGTCAACAGGAAATGGGGGATTTGGGATCTGAATAGTAAAATGCATCTTGGAGAATGTCATTTGCACAATGGCATTTCTTTGCATCCAGTGGCTTTGTGCTAAAAATGAGAATTTATTCCTCAAAAAAAATCTCCCATTTGGGCAATATGTGGTGGGATTGAAAGGCCTCTGATCCTTTTGCCTGAATGACACTTCTGGGGGCTGGGGGGGGGCAGATGATTTTAATCACTTCCAGTCATCTGCTTTGTATGGTTCAACAGGAACAAGTTAGTGAGCATTACTGTGAGCAATGCCAACATTCAAGACATTTTGAATCACTCGTATGTTAAAACTGGTCAAATCTTAACCCTAACAATATATATATAAAATATTACAATGATCTTACTGTTTCAGCTGCAGCAGCAGCACAATACCTTGCCTACCCTCTCCACAACTCCTTGTATAGTGGCTGAATGCCAGCTAGAATTGCCTAGAAAAAGCTTAAACTTTTTTTAGATTTGTTGCAGAAAGACAACCACAGCAAAATCAAGAACAAAGCCTCCTCACCTTGAAGTAGCTTATAAGAAGCATGCAAGGTCTGGACCTCCTTTTGCTTACTTCAGTATTAGACTGTCATGTCTTTGGAAAGATTCCTGACATCCCTCATTTAAAGACTAAGGTCTGAGAACTTCACACAGAGGTGAATAACAGTAGATGAACAATCACAGATCTTGCAGGATTGGAGGAGAACAAAGCTTTTCATTGCAAAACTATCTGGATGCGAGCAGTAGAATAGGGATCTATCACATGAGAGAGCCTTCAAAAACATATAAAGCAAACACAATTTTGATCAAAGAGTGATTTGGAAAGCTGTTTCTTTGTTTTGGTTTGGTTTGGTTTTTTTAAAGAGTCCAAGTATTGCAAGGAAAGCTCCCCCCTAACAGTGCTTCCCCCTGCTTTTTTTCCCCCCCTTCCCTAATCCATTGACTACAGTAACACCACAAAGACAGAAAGCAAGTCCATGACCCTTTCTGTGTTGGTCTACAATTTAGGGTTAGGCTGTATAGTACATAAACAATACATTGTCAAGGAACTGCCAGGCTCATCCTATGTGCTGATGCTAGAGTGTATTGGTGCCAACCCACATAATCTCCACCTATAGCTGTGCCTTGAAGACCTGCATTAAATTGGATCTGAACCCTTCAGCCCCACTTCATGTCGGGTTAAATTCAACCTTCAGTAGTTACTATCTTCTCTCTTTAATGATTGCTGTTACTGTGCAGTGAGAGCAATGGAAACAAAGATAGGAAATTACCCTACGTGCACGTGTCTGCTGTCCTGTGGTCTGCCACTCACTCTGTTAATGCAAGATGGCATTGTTGAAGATTAGTCCCTGGTGTCTTTTCATTACTGTCTCATTCAGAGTGAACTGTAAACCTGTTATCAGTTCAGAAGGATTAGTTATCATTTTGTCTGATTGGGAGATTAAAGTACAATTAAGAAGGTATAAAATGGCAGGTAGTGTAAAGTCTATAAGAGGAAGAGAAACCTTGTTCCAGGATTAGACTGTTACCCACCACAGACTGCTCCTCTGGGGATTCCTTTCCTAGATGGCTTAGTCATTACTCCATTTACTCTCCGAACAGGTGAAAATTGCCCTCCGGTATGGCAAATAAATAAGTGCACAGAAGGTTAAAACTCTTTCCTGACAGAAAACAAGTAGAGAAATCCTTGGGATGGTGTGGAAGGAGAGATGAATATTAATGTTTCCCAGGGCTAGAACAAATATTTTAAGGGGTGCTTGTTGAAGTCCTAATGGTAATTCATTATGATATACTTTCATAGGAATAAAACATTGCTAAAAAGCTAGCTTCCTAGGCAGTGAAATATGAAACTTAGTTTTCTCTTTCCTTGTCATTGTATAAATCTAAATAGTCCTTAGTCACATGAAGCATTCTTTTCATGCCTGTCCAACTGCTTCTACAAAAGTTGAAGCAGAAACATCTTTGAGTTCATCCATAAGCTGTTTATTTGTATCTATTCATAGAATCTCACAATGGGTTTAGTTTGAAAGGACCTTAAAGATCATCTAGTTCAAAGTTACCTATGTGGGCAGGGACACCTCCCACTAGAAATGGTTTGCTCAAAGCCATATCCAACCTGATCTTGAAAGCTTCTAGGGACTGGGTCTCCACAGCCTCTTGGGGGCTGGACATTTAGCCCATAAACTAAAAATAATGTTTAATGTTTCCATTGTCTCACCAGTAAAAACACCAATAAAGTCTTCTCAGTAAAGAGTTCTTTTTCACTACCTGATCTGAATCTACCCTCTTCCAGTTTAAAACTATTGCTCTTTGTCCTATGACTACATGGCCCTGTGAAAGGTCTCTCCCCACTTTTCTTGTAGGCCCCCTTCAGGGATTTGGCAGGCTGCTATAAGATCTCCCTGGAACTTCCTTTTCTCCAGGCTGAACAACCCCAGCACTCTCATCCTGTCCTCATAGGAGAGGTGCTCCAGTCCTCTGATCATCTTCATGGCCTTCCTCTGGACTCCTTCCAAGAGCTTTATGTCCTTATGTTGGGGACCCCAGAAAAGGATGGAACACTACCAACTCATGTTGAGTTGGCCATAATTCCCAAGTCCTTCTTTTTAAAGCTGTTCTTGATCCAGTCTTTACCCATCCTGCATCTGTGTTTGGGATTGCCCTGCCCCAGGTGCAAAACCTTATACTTAGCCTTGAACTTCATGCATGATCCCATCTCTCAAGCTTTTCATGGTCCTTCTGGGTGGTATTTCTTCCCTTCAGTGTGTTGACCTCCCCACACAGTTTGTTGTCACCTGCAAACTTGCTGATAGTGCACTTACCACTGCTCATGTCACTGACATTAAATGGCTCTAGTCTGAGAAGAAAATGCTTCTTGGTAAAGGGCAGACTATTGGCTTTCTCAAGAATTAGCTTCTATCTACTGACTTTAATTCTCCTAGCTGTCACTAGTTCCCTACTGATAAAGTTGTATTTTGGGGGGGTTTCTGAGCCATCTGGCTTCAAAGAATGAGATCTAACAAAGCCTTAAGGATACAGCCTCTGTGAGCCAGGCAGCGAATGGGCTGAAATTTGTTGGGCCAGCTCTGCAGCTCTCCCTAAACACATTTTGTTACCATGACGCTGGGCAGAGCCTGCAGGAAGCATCAGAGACAGGTGCTGAATTGCTTGGCTAAGGAAAACTAATGTCCAGTTAGAACTGATACTGAGGTTCAGAGGAGTAACACACTGCATGATGAAAGCTAGAGGCATCTCAGGAATAAGAGGCAGGTAGTAGGACAGCCACTGCGGGCATCTCTTCTAAGGGGCTACCTAGATTCTGTGGACATGAAGGGAATATACAGTTAAGCATGGCAGTAATGCTATAACAGAAGTTTCTTCCTTTTTTTCCCCACTATTCTCATTATATTTACTTCTGTGTGCTGATAAGAATGAAATTTCAGTCCTCTGAGGTTTATTTTCAAAGAATGAAGGTGATGCTTAGGTGAGCAACAACTGAACACTGAGTAGCTAGTCACTGTGAACCACCCTATAAAAAAAAAAAAAAGAAATAATAGAACCTCTCAGTTACCAAAGGAGACGGGAAGCCCCTCTCATCTCTCCCTGAAGGACAGAGGAAATAAATGCCAGGCATGAGTATTTTGCCTGAAATTTAGTAAAAAGTAACAGGGATAGACGACCCAGAGCATCTCTCTTGTGTGGAGATCTGTCCGTAATCAAGACACCAGGCTGGCGTGCACAGTGGAAGGAAGGATGGTTATCTCATTTAAGCTGCAGTCAATGAAGCTGTGAGTAGGGCTGCCAGGCTCTCTTATGTATGCATTTTCTACAGCCAGATGAAAGTTATTTTCTAAGAGCTGGCAATTGCTATCAGGGTGTGCACCAATGGGCTCTATCCAGAGGTGAAGGTCTTTTCCACAGAGGCTGAGTGCATTTTTGGCAGCTTAGGTTGCTCGGAGAAATCAATGGGGTTTTGTAACTGTTTGTTATCTGAAGGCTCTGTGTTATTCTGTGCAATGGTCTTCAGAGGAAGGTGGATTAGAAGAAGATTAGAATTGCAGTAAACACGGCTTTACCTCAGGCTCTTGCTGTTTGAACATTCTGCAGTTAACAGTGCAGGTCTCCTTATAGCTGAGCTTCTCCCCAGCAGGAATCCGAGGAAAAGAGTTGTTTGTAGTTGATGGGATTGTTTTTTGTTTGTGGTGGGGGTTTTTTTGTGTGGTTTTTTGTGTTTTTTTTTTAATTCTGATTACTTGTGTTGCAATATGGAGCAATGTGCAGAAAT
Organism: Heliangelus exortis; assembly: GCF_036169615.1. NCBI lineage: Eukaryota > Metazoa > Chordata > Aves > Apodiformes > Trochilidae > Heliangelus > Heliangelus exortis. The sequence goes on along the minus strand of NC_092424.1, from coordinate 20,920,769 downwards.
CTGAACCCAAATGGATCTTCCGGTGTGCTAACGTAATAATGTCAGATAGTGAGGTAGCCCAGCAGCCCATACTGTGAGGAAGCTTTCAGTACAAGAGAAATAAAAACACTGGAAGAGCACAAACAGGTATGCAGAGATTATATGATTTTCTTCTGGCTTTGCAACAGAAGGGAAAACGGAACTCTGATTTCTCCTATTGACATGCCAGTATGCTATCTGTTAGTCCACAAAAAAGTAGATGATGTTGGAATTCTCTTTCCACACAACCATGTGCTATTTACAGTCCAATATCTCTGACAACTATAGCAGAATTCCCAAAGATTCAGTGAGGGCTGTGATTGAGGCCTGTGAGTCCCTAACATAGGTAGTGTCGGAGCAGATTTGTGGAATAAAGGAGATGGAGGATGAACAAGTGTTGCTGAAAGGGACTCTGAACAATGCAGGTGGTGTGGGGCAGCCAGGTGAATCAGGTGAGAAGCTGAACATCTAGCAGGCAACTGGGCCTTGGGCTAAAAGAACTGAGAGAAGTAGAGAGAATCTGAATTATAGCAACCACCTGGTGAAGGATACACTTAGTGAACTGTGAAAATTACCAGATTTGAGATTATTTTGCTGGTCGTCCAAAAGGCACTCTATAAACACCATTAAGTAGATGTGTGGAAGGAGTAGTATTAATTTTTGAGATATCACTGGATGTTGAACCAGAAAATATGGATTTTAGTGCCAATGCCAGGAGAAGGTTCTGCTTGCTTATAAAACTGCACTGAAAGGTGACCAAATTAAGGGGTAGCTGGTTATTGTCAGCTTGGGATTTTATTAGGGTATCCATATTTTCTTTTTTTTTTTTAGTTTTAATTTCTGGACATACATAATTACATAAGAATCTCTCTTAGTGGTTTATTATGATGTTGCACACCAGACCCTTCAGGTTGAAAGCTTAAATACTCTCCATTAATACAAATTCCTCAGAAACCAGAAATCAAATGAAAGAATTAGAAGGCGTTGTTGGTTTGCTTTTTTACAGTCAGTGATTTTCAGGCTGATGACCTGAATTTTTTAAGACTGATTCAACGTTTCTGAATACTTAGTTTTTTCTCTGGCCTGGTTCTGAGAAGCTTCTAAAAATGGAGTCGCACAAACCCACAGAATGGGCCTTTCATGTGCTCTTTCTGATCCAATTTTGCTGCGTTTCATAGGAATTCTCATTCCCAGATGGGGAGGGTGAAGCACAGTTTGGAAGCTGGAGATGACCTTCTCTGCTTTCCTCAGGCACCAAAGATTAGAGGCTTAGAAACGCTTACCTTCCCTCCTGAAAGGCAAGATGACAGCACCAGAAATGAAAGAGAGTAAAAAGGGAAAGAAGTCATCATTGTGATACATTCTGAACACCACCATGTTATGCCTTGGCTGCTGTCCTCTAATTATTAAAACATGTTGTTGGCTAATACATGTGTTTTATTTCTAAGGGGTTTAGACAGAATTATTCACATTTATGCATTTCATATCTCATAAGGCTGGATATGAATAATAATAGAAGATAACTGATCATTCTCAGCAGCCTCATGTCAGTCATTAATTCTCCAATTCAAACTAACTGTCAGTAGTCATTTCTGGAAATGGGACATATTGATGTGGAAGCAACATTATTCAGGTTAGATGTTTTGAAATATTGTTGGGGGTATCTTTAGCTTTTTTGCTTGTGAATAGGTATAATTGGCATAGTGGCTATAATACCAGACATTACTAGACCTAGGACCTTCACCTCTGCTTGCACAGGCAATTAGAGAATATAACTCCCTTTCTCTGTGCAAGGCATTAGCCAAGTCTGACTACAGAAAAACTTGTGACCTTAAATGCATCTGAACAGATGCTTATCGTTCAGTATTTACTTTGAGACTAGGGGTTGGATTTAAAAAAAACTTCTTGTCCTGTGAACTTCTCACTTGTTAGATGTGAGGTACATTATTTTCCTCAGTGGCTGTCCCTGATTCATCCTTCCTTGCTGTCTTGACATTCCCCCTGGGACTCGCCTAATAACAATGCCAGTTTGTTGAGATTTAAGAAATAATTGAACTATAAACCTCACTACATTCTCTGTGGATATTCCTCTTTCTAACAAAGCTAAAACACAAGGCTTCTGCCTTAAGGACATAATTAAGCCTCAGATTAACAAGTACACAAGGTCATGCCAGAGCAGAGCTGTCTTTGTTTATTGGGAGCAAGGCTAAGTAGCTCCCATCAAATATTCCCTTGGCTGAAACCATTAACACCTGTTGGGGATGCTCTCCATTTCCTCACTGGTGCATGACTGCCAGACTGCCTGTTGCAGGCAAGCAGAGCAAAATACTTAATCTCACAGAATCATTTAACCCTGCTCCAAATCTGCCCCCCAGCCATGCCAGGCTGTATGCCCAGCTCCCTGGGGCAAGGCTTGAGCTGCCAGGGCACTTTTCTGGCTGAAGTGTGTGCTCCTTGGAAAATGCCAGCAAGTCACTCCCTCCCTCTCCCTGAAACCTAGAATCATGTTGGTGAGAAATCCCTAAGATGGAGTCCAACTGCCAGCCTAACATGGTCAAGTCTACCACTAGGCTGGGTCACTAAGCACCACGTTTACACAGCTTTTAAATGCCTCCAGGAACACGGCTGCATGTCACTTCTGTGAACGGAGGGATGCCATTTCTTCCACCTTTACTGGCCTACACGAATGCTGAGTTTCAGAGCATCACAGCCAGTGCAAGAATTTGCATATTTTAGAGCTCAATACTAAGAAGGAGGATAAAATAAGGTCTTAGACATGACATCTGATGCTACAGTAATACACATTCATGTGCAGGACTAGGGAGTAGGAGACAGCAAATTGTCTTTTCTAACTCACTATCTCAGGGGAAAAATCACAGTGAAACTGAGTTGCTCAGGCACAGTCACATATTTAATAGAACCTCATCAATGCAGGAAAAAAAATTTCCAATCAAAGTTCCCTTATGGGTGCTCAAGCACAGGGTTGTAAGGAGCTGAAAATGGCATTGCCCAGGGGATTTCCTGGGGATGTGAGGGGGCACAAGCAGTGCAGGGTTCCTGGGTCCTTCTGGGAGCACCTCTGGGACCCTTGGTGAACAAGAGTTCTGTGATATGCCCTTCATGAACCCCTAATCCAAATCCACAAATCCACTCACTTTCCTTGGAATGCCAGGTTTAGGATGTGCCCAAGAGATGCTGCCTTTTATATCTACCATGAGGTTTTATGGAAAAAGTCTGCCCATAGATTTAAGCCAAACCAGACTGTGCTGTATTAAGATGTGGCTGAAGTTTCCTGCCAGATGATTTGTCCTGTGACAGCTACAGGAGAGGCTAATGAAAAATGAGAAGAATGTGCTGACCATCTTAGCAGCCATATTTCACAGTGTGGTTTTGAAACCGTTTGTTTTTTTAACTTCCTGAGGTCAATGGTTACGGGAGATGGATGTCACCACATGTGCTCATTTGGAAAAATAGCAATGGCCAGGCTTTAGCTTAGTGAACAGGGCTATGGGAAGGCAAAGAACTAATTAAAAGAACATAATTTATTTGTCTGGGACATGGTCATGATTTCAAAAGTCTCCTTTTAGGATGCTGAACAGGAAAATACAGGAGGTTTTTCAATTAATATTTGTTCCAGAACTGAATAAATGATAAATGAATCTTTAGAATTATCTTTGGCTTTTCTAATTAATATGAAGGTCTTCTTGAATTCAAGTATGACTGCAGACACATCTCTTCTGGTGAGCTTTTGATCTTAGCTTAGCATGAAACCTTTGTATTATTCCTCAGATACTGGTAAAGCCCTCACTTAGGATACTAGTCTAGCACTCAAAGTGATGAAAATAACCATTGATGCTGTCTACTGAAGAGTCTAAAAGTGAGGATGCTTTAAATAAAATACTTCCATTTAAAATGTTGGACTAATTCAAACAGCAGAAGTGCAACAGTAATGTTTTCAGCATTTACATAATATCCTTGTTCTCAGCTCCAAAATACTTCCCAAATTAGGATACATGTCCTCATTTTACAAAGGGGGAAGACTGATGTAATTTATTTATGCTTAAACATTGGGCTTAAGACCCAGAGCCAAGAAAGGACCGCTGGCTGCTGTACTCCCCAGCTGGTGCCAAGCCTGGGGAGCAGTGGGTTGGTTGCCTCTGGCCATCTCCAAGCCATGGGGTCTCTGGCAGCTTTAAAGCCCAAACTGGCTTTAACCTTGCAGCTGCTGGATGGAAGTACTTCTTCCCCTTCTGTGTCCAGCACTGAGAGGGTTGCACCTCAAACGCTGTGTTCAGTTTTGGGTCCCTTACTACAATAAGGATATTGAGTTGCTGGGGTATGTCCAGAGAGGGGCAACAAAGCAGGTGAAGGGTCTGTGAGGAGCTGCTGAGGGAACTGGGATTGTTTGGTCTGGAGAAAAGGAGGCTGAGGGGAGACCTTATTGCTGTCTGAAACTATCTGAAAGGAGGTTGCAGTGAAGTGGGTGTTGGTTGCTTCTACCAAGTAACCGACTACTGTAAGTGGCCTCAAGTTGTGCCAAGGGAGGTTTAGATTGGATATTAGGAAAAAATTCTTCACTGAAATGGTTGTTGAGCTCTGGAACAGGCTGCCTGGGGAACTGGATGAGTCACCATCCCTGGAGGTATTTAAAAGACATGTAGATATGGATGTGATTAGTGGTGGACTTGGCAGTCCTGGAGTAACTTTTGCACTTGGTGATCTGAAGGGTCTTTTCCAACCAAAACGGTTCTATGATTCAAATTACTGCCCAGCTGGATGTGCTCCCTCCCTGTGGTGCAAGACACCTGGACACAACCGGGCTGTGACAGTCCAAGTTTGCAACACCAGTGTTGAAATCAGTGCCTGTGCAGCATTCATCTTGCTTGGGCGTGCTGCCCTGACAGCAGCTATGGGATCTGCTGCACAGTACCCACTGTCTCTCCTGGAAGTGATGTGGGCTGGTCCTCCTGGGCAGGGAGCTGGGAATATACTGCTGCTGGCAATAATAAAGAGCAAAGCGATGCTCCCTCCACTACTTCAGTTTCCTGACTTCGTCATATGGTGCGTTTGTGTGATACTCAGTGCTGGCTAGTGATAAAAAAGAAATAAGCTGGAGGGAAAGGGTATGACAAAAACGAATGGTATGGTATAAGAGAAATCGGTTACAACGCATGAGACGCCAATACGGAGCAGTTATGCTTAAAAATGCTGAACAGATGGCATAGGACAATGCAAAGATTGTTTAGCATTACCCTGAGGTATAGTGAAATATTGTCAGAGGTGTGGGAATGTAGTGAGATTTTTCCAAAGAGGTCTTCTGGGACTGCTCACACACCCCAGCGTGTTGGCAAGCGTTGGGAGACAAATTGAAACTAATAGCTGAGCAGGTGAGACCAACAGGATCTGAACTCATGTTGTTAAAATGAGGCTTTAATAATATGGAGTGGGACAGTGCTGTATATTGGATAGCTAATTTTGTTGATATTACAAGCAATTTATTTCATGTAGACATCAGAAAAGATAAATTACTGGTAGCTGGGGCAATTAATATATTAGGCAGAAACACTATAGCTCTTCTTTCAAATGCCATTGTCCATATGCAGGAAAATTTGCAGGAAGCTGTGAAGCTATGGCAGCCACTTCAGAGTGCTAGAAATGAAGGCACATACTAGGTTTAAACAGAAACTGAAAAAAAAAGACATTTATATTAAAGAAAAATTCTAAACAGTCTGCTAATTAAAAAAAAAACTGAACTGTTACAGTTGGTCAGTTGCACAAGTGTTTAAAACAGGAAAAAGTGGTGAATTACACTGGATTTTTTGAATGTTGACTCCTACATAGCATTAAACTAATTAAAGAAAAAGCACTACTGGTCCTGACTTCTTCATGAAAGTATAAGCCAAAAGCTGTCAAATGCTTGCATGTGGTTTCTGTGGAAACAGGCCAAGTGTGTTTTCAGTTAAAAGAAAAAATGCCCTTTTTGCGAATTATATTGGTTTGGGGTACAATGCTAGAGATGTGTTTTCTGTTTTGTTTGTGAAAAGAAAAATTTTCAGAGGTCGTATGTTGAACTTGAGTTTTCCTGTTTTCTACAAAATCAGCAGGTGGTACTTAGAAGAAAACTATATCTCTAATTTAGTAAAAATTCCCATGAAGAAAATATATGGGAGATCTGCAGTTTGTTCCAGTGTGAAACTTGGCTAGAAAGATTTTTGCCTGCAAAAATCAGGGTTAGACATTAGACACTTTTTCAATGCACAGTAAGGACATGAAGCATCTCCTGGATGCTCCCTGGAGACGGACAAAGTTCTTGAATTCTTCCTTATGAGAAACGTATGCAAATACTTTTACAAAAGATTTCCATGAAATAAAAAAGCAAAAGCTGAAAATATTGTAGGGCTGTTTGGGTTTTCTTTTTGTTGTTGCTTCAAACAAAACCCAACTAAATCACTTTTTGACAAAACCCCAGAAACATGAAGACTGCTGTTTACATATTTAATTTCTGCTGAAAGTTTTCAGGAGCTGTTTTCTCTCTGCCTGTCAGCTCTCCTAACCACCTCCTCTCTTCAGGATTCATCTTGAGTGTCTTTTTTTTAAATATCACTTCATAAGTCTGTGTTATTGTTTACAAATATTAAAACTCTCAACGGGAATGTATTATTCCTATGAATTCCTGCCCGTAATGTGTTTATAAAGCCTACACTTATAAAATTAGGCACTTTGGCTGTTAAGAGTTTAATCCTGCAGTTTTGGCCAAGAAAAAACCCTTCCCTGTGCATGTCAGATGTTGAGGCACCAGGACCAAGCCAAATTGCTGTTGGCCTGACATTCCTTGGGTTTATCATCCTCCAGAAGAATGGTATTTGGAGGTGGACTTTGGCAAAAGGCTGTGCCCCAGAGGGGGGGTTGCACACTTGCAGAGGGCTGGCAGGAGCTGATTCAGGGCATCATGAATTCGATCAGGTGCCCTTCTTGGATTCTCTCGGAGCTCTCAGCTGCCTTCCAGAGCTTGGGAAGGCTCCTCTAACCCAGCCTCCAGTATTGGGAGGTCATAAAATATTTCCTCTTGTTATTCCCAACCAGAACTGTTGCCTCCTTGGCTCTCTAGCCTTTGGAACCTGGTATTCCTTGTAGAATCACCATGGTTTGAGTTGGAGGGAACCTTAAAGATTGTCTTAGATCCACCACCCCTGCCATGAGCAGGGACACCTCCTGCTAGACCAGGTTACTCAAAGTCCCATCCAGCCTGGCCTTGAACACTTTCAGGAGGGAGCAGCCACAACTTCCCTGGGCAACCTGTGGTAGTGTCTCACCACCCTCGTAATGAAGAATTTCTTCCTAGTGTCTAACCTATATATAATATTAATCTAAATCTAATATCTAACAATATCTTCAAGTTTAAAGTCATTATCGCTTGTCCTATTGCTACATACCCTAGTAAAATGTCCCTCCCCAGCATGTCCTTCATGTAGGTTCCTCCATGTACTGGAAGGCTGCTATGAGGTCTCCCTAAAGCCTTCTCCAAGCTGAACAATGCTGATTCTCTCTGCCTGTCTTCATAGAAGTGTTTGAGCCCTCTGATCATCTTTGTAACAGTCCTCTGGACTTGCTTCAAGAGTTCTCTGTCTTTCTCATGCTGGGGGGTCCAGACTGGACACAGTACTCCAGGTGGGGATCTCGTGAGAGCAGAGTAGAGGAGAATCACATCTCTTGACCTATTGGCTGTGCTGCTTTTGATGCAGCCCAGGATACATTTGGCTTTCTGGGCTGCAAGCACACCCTGCCAGTTCATGCTGAGCTTCTCATCACCTGGCAACCTTCTCCTCAGGGCTGTTCTCAGTCCATTCTCCACCCACCTTGTATTTGTGCTTGGGGTTGCCCCAACCCAGGAACAGTCCATGTCCACAGAGAAGTCCGAACATCCCTCACCTTGAAATTACTACAATTTTTATGTTGCAGCACCCTAGAAGGACTCCCTTGAGAGCCCCACTAAGAGTCACCTCCCTCCAACATCTGATTTATTGCTTCTCCTCCTCCTGATGTTACAGCAAGTCAACACCACACTGAGGCAATGACAGTTTCCCTGCTGGAGGTGACCTCATTTAACACAGCTCTCCTTGGGGAGGTGGGTGGCCCAGCTACACCAGTGCCAGGGTTGATGTCTGACAGACAGATGAGGAAGTCAGTGGGACATCACTTCTCTCTTTTTATTTTTTTTTATTTTTATGTTTGTTTATTGTTTTTTTTTCTCTTCTTTGTCAGTTATCAGGCTTTCTGGTCATGGTGGTATTAAACCATTATTTTCTGATAATTTTTCAAGGGGAAAATACTGTCAAAATACTGTATTTTTGAAGGTCAAAATACTCCAGTGAAGTAGATGATGAAAATTAAACAGCAAAAAAACATCAAAATGAAATGAGCATGTAGCAGACCTGTGTCACTGAAGTCTTTTTTTCACTATTTTAAGAAAAAATTCATGGAAGCAAAGGAATATATTTTTTTTAAATGGAAGCCACAATAAAAATGAGCCAAGCACAGTGCATGCACCAAAAAATGTGGCTGAGAAGACCTCTACAGTAAAGCTTTACCCTTAATGATTGGTTTTCCATGATTGCATGCAGGGATGCTTTGTGTCCATAAAACTGAATCAAGTTTTCAATTAGAGACCCTGTTTCTTCCTTGTCTTACACAAGCGTATGCAAGCAGCATGACTGAAGTTAGCAGGGCTAAAATTCAACATTCAAGAATAAATTCTTCCTTGCGATGCACTTCCGCATTTGCTGAATAGTACAGCTGCCAATATTTTAAAAAATTAAATCAGCAAATTAAGATAGCAATTGTTTCTCATAAAATAAACCATACTGGGTGTCCCAGACAACACATATGTGGGAATTAATCTCAAACAGGAAGAGTCATATTTAATTGATTGACTAAGATATGGTAAACAACTGCATTGGAATCAATGCAAGAAATAAAACCAAACACAGGCTTTATCATTGCAGGGCTGGAGTCTTAAAGCTGAAAAGGTATGAAAGAGCTGCTTAGCTGGAAGCCATCAAATTTGCATCCTTTCTCCCTTTTACTTTGTACAAAAGAAAACACCTTTCATTATCAACTGAATTTAAATGCTATTCCCAGAAACTAGCTCACATTAGGTTTTTATTAGAAGACACTGCCACTTTTCCCAGCATGTGTTTCTCTGTTCCTCATGAAGTTTGTGGGAGTCAAGAGTAGGGAACAATTTTATCTGGAGCTGATTCAAGATTCAGCCTCATACTGTACTGTAAAAATTATCCCCCTCACATTTTAGCCTCAACACCTTGTAAATGCTCATTTCAGCATAAAATTTCTTTCTGAAACATTCAGCATAGGTAGATCTCAAGTTAAAAAAGCTATTTTGTGCTCAAAAATTCTCTCATGCCCCTTCCAGGAGTGGTTTGGATGTGGCTGGTGCCTGTGAGAGGTCAGGAGCACTGGCAGGGGAGGTGGGGGTGTGAAGGTCACAACCTCCATGGAAGCACCTGCAGCCAGAGGGCACACAAGGCTGGACACACCAGAGTACCTGGATCATAATCACATTTTGAAAACTGTAGTGTAGCTTCTCTGCCACAGAGTATTAGTATCTAGACATGATGTTTCAATTTGGTGTCTTCAACTTTTCCATTGGTTTTACCCACATGCTGAAAAGAGTGATGGCTGTGAGGTGCAGTAAGTCATGCCCGCCCTTTCCCTGCCCCCACTGACTTGTTTAGTTCAGGGTTTCAGAGCCATGCTGGTAAAGGTAATTCCAGGCCAGTTTTAGGCTACGTCCCAGGAAAAAAAGTAAGTGAAAGTCCTAATTTTTCTCTCTGTGGATTTACAGTAAATTATTTTGGATCATCTCTGTTGCCAGTTTGGAGTTACTCTGTCATTACACCCCGTGATGCAGTCATGATCATCTTGTAGTGGTGTGCAAATAACATTTATTTTTTGGGTGAAATGTGCACCTAGTAGCTTCTAAATGTTGTGCTGTTTTTGTTTTTCTTTAAGGCTTTTTTTTCAGATGATACTGAACTCCTGAATGTTAGGAGAAGCATTTCCCTAGTGTATACAGTACTGGCAGCAGGCTGGTGAGGCTGCCATGCCTCAGCTGTGCTTGGGGAATTTTGGGGAATGTTAGGGAATGTTGGCTTGGGGAATGTTGGGTGTTTTGTGGAGCCTGTTGCAGCCACTCCAGCCCTATGGTCTCTGAAGTCTGTTTTTTGAGAGTACTGGATCTGTGCATGGCCAGTAAGCCATGATCTGATCCTTCAGTAGGGCAGCTGGATGGGCCTGTGATAAGTGCTGAAGTGTGCCAGGGGATTTTTGGGAGGAATGTGTTAGCTGGCCAAGTGCCATACTGAGAGTTTACCCAGCTGGGTGGCAGGCCAGGCTGTGCCAGCCCCCCTGTCCTGCCCCTCAGCATCCACCCAGGGCTGCCATGTGCAGGTATTTGGGGGACCAGCCATAGGCACATTGAGATGATGGAAGTGCTACCTAGTGTGCTAGTGTCACCTAGGAGTGCTTAGAAATTGATACCCTAGTCCAGCAATCACATATTATCAAGTGACAAAAAAATCTCTTGCCAGGTATTGTTGTATCATTCACTCACGTTAAAATATTAGGGGAAGAACAATTTATGTTTATGCAGTATGTAAAGGAAAATTAAACTAATTCAGTCTTCTACGCGGCATAATTTTTCACACAGTCAAACTATTTCTTTCCTTGTACAGAACATGTGTCACAAATCTGTTAAGTAAGAGCAGTCCAGGGTGTGTTTTCGTATTTGAATGCTGAGTTTAAGCTCTGCTTTGAACAGTATAGTTTGAAAAACTTAGAAATTACCAGATGTATAAAACAATTACATCCAGTATTTTTCCAGACTCTATATTACTTATGCATATAATGTGTGTATATGTATATATATTGTGTATATATATATATACACATATTTAGACAGGTTATATAGAATTGATTTGGACCATATTCCAAACTGGTGTAATACTGGTCTTGTTTCAATGAATGCTATGCCATATATACTAAAGATCTGGCTTTCTAAATGTTAAACTACCACAAGATATGCTTGACCACACATTCAGCAGAGCCTCTGCTGTACACAGAACATGAAATAAAGTATATGCAACACCAGGTCTTTAATTCAAAAGCTTGTATGACTTTAGTCCAGAGTGCTCCTTTGTGGAGTTTTCCTATTTTTCATTAAAGATGATGTTCTGTGCTATAAATGCAGAGCCATTCCAAGCACACACACACACACACACACAAAAAAAAAAAAAAAAAAAAAGGAAACCAGAGTAAAAATGAAACAATATTCCTCAAAATTAAAAACAGGATGATATTCTTATGTGGGCTGTGAATGTTTTGGACTATTCTCTGTGTTTGTGTGTGTGTGTATATAACACCCACCCAGACAGCTAAACACTAGTCCAAAACATTCATAAGAGTTTTGTTAACGTGTGAATTTGTGAACTGTTATACAATAAGACATTTTAAGACATTTTTTATAAATATGTAGATGGTTTATTGTGGGTGCTGAAGGGTGTAGGAAATTATCCCTATCATCTCTGTATTTAGGCTGATTCAGTGATTAAAATTTTCACACAGTCTGGGAAAATGTAAAAAACTAATAAAAGCTGGTGGAGCATAGAGAGACCCAGGATGTGATTCTACAGCTGTACCGCTTTGATACTACAGTAATAAGCAGAAGATTGTTCTCTGAAAGGCTGCAGCATAACCATCCAGGCATTTATGCCCACAAAAGCAGTTTTTTCCCATGTTTACAAATGAATTCTTCTAAGAATAAGATCTGTGCATGGAGGGAAGAGAGAGAAAGTGTTTAACGGGAAGGAGGGAGAGCTTGTGACAAAGGAGCACTATCAGCTGGAGGACAGACACTGCAGCTTTTGAGTGTATGAATGTATGAGCAGAATGGAGAGCTGAAGGCCAACACATTTTCCTTCATTAGGAATCACACAGAGTAGGCAGTAATCCTTCCAGTCACATAGAGCTGTGCTTCCCTTGGACTCTAGACTTCCCCTGTGATCAGGGCAGGCAGAAAACATGAAATCAGTTAATTAGCCTTTCAGCTGGAAGTATTTTAATCTGCTGATGAAAATCAGCAATTGGGAAGTGTGGAATGAAGCAGCTGTAAAGCCTAATGATTTTAAAATTTTTTTTGGTGGGGTATATAATTAAGTCTCACTTGGGTTTTTTTTACCGGTAAAATATTATTTAGGGAATTCAATCAATGTGTTACACATCTTTCAAGGATTCTGGTGCTCTTTGTAAAATGCTTCCCTTACAATGACAAATTACTGATCTATGGCTCTGGGTTACTTGGCCCTGCACCCTCACACAGCGTGGACAGACGAGGCATGTAATTTCATTCCTACTTGCTTTGCACACTTTTCCTTGGCCCGCTGGCAAAAGCCCTCTGGTGCCAGGTCTCACATTCCAGCTGTTGTGCATTTATCTTACTATCGGACATATACTTTATCATCCCGTTTTTGGGGAGACGGGGCTGCAGGGCAGACAATATTTGTGGGAAAATCCACGGAGTTTGGCTGTGCTTTCTGATACGCTGTGGGATGAAGCGGTTTCTCTCCCTGCTGTTTAGAAAGGTCACATGCAGGCAGACATTTGGCTAAAAACCACCAAAACAACTTTGCTGAGCCCAGTTTCCGTGTGTGCCTATAAGGAGAAGCAGTGTCATCATTCTACACTTGGGGATAAATTGCTCCTCACCTGATGATGCTTATCTGTTTGCAACGTGACAGCATTCCCCACACCACTGCTGCTCACAACCTCTCCTCTGTCATTGTAATTGCCTTCTGACAGCTACCTGGATTTCCTCAACCTTAAACCTGAAACCAGGTGAAGCTTGCTCAGTGCCTGATTTCACTTCCAAATTGAAATTCAAAGCCAAAAGAAGACCCCGGGTCTTCCAAGGTTCACCAGTCTCTTGTCAGCTCAGGATTCAGACACGTACAAACATGAGCCAATTTAGGGCAGTATGTGGAAATAATGTGACTCAAAGGCTTTCCTCATTGCTTTTGGCCACACTTGCCTTTAAACAAATTTGTTTATTTAGTATCTTTCTCCTTCCTATTTGTGTCACCTCTGTTGGCTGTGTTATTGCATCAAGGCCTTCACACATGTTAGGTACAGGACAAATGCCATTTTTTTTAATGGGTGGAATAATGGAGTAAGTTAAAATTCGCATGATTTATAACCATGTCCAAGACAAACCTCTCACTGAACTGAGAAGTTTTTCTTGGGTGAAAATAATCAGGTATGTCCAACTAGGTACAAAGTCTGCACACAGGAATATTTTTGGCTATTTTTAAATGATTTTTTTTTTTTTTTTTTGGTAAAAAGAAGGAATACCAGTGGTAGTTTACTTTGGATAATTCCACTAAGCAGCTGGGCTTTAAGGAGATTATGTAAGATGAACTAATTGCCAAACTTCTGATGCTTGTTCCTTGCTAGCCATAATTTAATTCAATATTAAAATTTCTGGCTTTCATCCCTAGTTCCACATGATCTGTGTCTTGTGTAGGGCCAGGGGTAGTGAGTAAATAGTAACTATGGTAATCCTGAAATTCCTCTCTTCCTATGCCAGCCATTTGACCCATCCACCTCCTAGGTGCACATTAGAGCTGCCTTAAGGCCGTTCTAACTTATGCCTCCTTGACTCCCACAGAATATTCGTGCAGCTGGGAAGAACAAGACTCATTACTGCAGTTTTTTTTTTTTAATGTGTCAGGGTCACATTTATGCCTGCTGTGATTCAGATTTATTTTGAAATCAAAGGTAATTTCATAAATAAACCAGACAGTTAAAGCCACCAGTGCTAGAAAATTGTTAGAATCACAGAATGGTTTGGGTGGAAAGGGACCTTACAGATCATCCAGTTCCAAGCCCCCTGACATGGAGAGGAACAAGAGCAGAGTGTATTGAAGGTATCCAATTCTATACATAAGTTGCATTTATGATAGTAATGGGAAAAATGAGGAAAAGCCCTCATGTGATAAAGCACCAGCTGTGAACAGTTTGGTGGTCCACAAAAATGGTCCTACTGTTGCAACTGCTAGGAGAGTGACCCGGGGGGTGAGGGAAAGTCATGGTAAGGAATCTGAACAAAAATCCAAACACAGACCAGTCACAGAGGAATACTTTATCACTGTTTAAGACTGTGACTTTTTCCAGCATGTCAAAATGACTGTCCTACACTGTTTCTGGTGATATCTGCATGTGAAAGTTCATTTTATCAGCTCGAGAAGGTCTCTCATTACTCCCTGGTTCCTGTCGTGGGAGTGGAAGTATGAGAGCAGAGTTAAGTTACTGTATCAAATCTGAGGAACTATTTTGATGGGATTCTTGATTCCCATTGATAGTCTTAAAAAACCCCTATGTTTCAGTCACAGATGGAGCTAGTCTTCTTTCTTTGTCTGGCCCTTGGGAGGGTCAGAGGCAAGTCCTGAAGAAGTGTGCTGACATCTCTAGGGCCATTTACCCTAACAAACTGAGGGGATGGCCTCTGGGAGCAGAACAATGGTCTGTGTTTGTAGTTTTTGTTCTAGGGTATTAGGCTAGAGATATCTGTGCTGTCTTCAGCACTAAGGAAGGCTGTTACCTTTCATTTGCACTCACTGATGTTAGTGTAGCCCTTGGATTGCTGCTTCTCCCTCTTCCCAGCCTTCCATAAGCATGTCACCACCAGGAAGGCAGCTCTGGGTGGGTGGGTCTCACTCATAACTCCAGGGAGTCAACCAAAACCAGCATGAGAGCAATGGCACACTGATGAGCAGTGCCTCTTCAGCACAAACTCATGAAACAGAATCACAGAATCATCTGGGTTGGAAAGGACCTCTGAGATCATCAAGTCCAGCCCTTAATCCATGACCACTGTGGTTACCAGACCACGGCACTGAGTTCCACATGAGTCTTTTTAAAAACCTCCAGGGATGGAGAAACCTGCTGGCTTCTCTTTGAGTATCTGAATGGAGACTGGTGAGCACAGCCAGGATGCATCTGACAGAGAGGTAGCTATCAACTGTGTCAAGAGATGCTCTCTTGATGTCTGCTCTCAGCCTCTGAAGGCCTCACAGATGAGTAGACACAATGATGAGAAGGCAATAAGGCTTTCACACTCTTCTTGCCTGCTGTGGTGGTGACACAGACCTCATCAGATAATCAGTTTGTTCATTGTTTCTAGCATCTTCAGATGTATGGATCTTTAGATACTGCCTCCTGCTATCACACAGGTACTGTCTTCTGCTGTGAAAAAGTGACAAGTGCCTGGACCAGATTTCATTGGCAGGAAGCAGCCTTGACATTCCTATAGTATAATTCCTCCAAGCTCATCCTGCCAAAGGGAAAACTGAAGCTGACTTTCTGGTCCCACCCATCCTGCAGCTGATTGAACTCTCAAAGGATACAGTGACCTCACCTTCTGCCTGGTAAAAGCCTGTATTCCATTCCATCTTACCTCCCTCATCCCCAGCCCTCCACCACCTGAAACATGAGATATCAGGCTGTGGTGTCCTTAGCCATGCTGAGGATAAACCCCTGCTGAAGAAAAAACATCCCAGCCTTGGGTTCTGCCAGCAGTTTTCACAACTGCATTAAAGATGATTTCTGCTGAGACCAGCACCAACACCTCAGGTATGGAACCTGGTGACCTAAAGGAGCCCTGGGCACCACAGCCAGGACTCATTAGTCTCCAGCTGGGATAAGGACAAAAGGCAAAGGGAAAAGTCTTCTAAGCCAGGTACAGCATGGAAGGAAGGAACTAAAAACTTTGCGGTGACCTCTCTGCTCACCCTGGATTGAGGTGAAACCATACACATTTCCCTGCCAAGGCAGCCACCAGTGCAAGCAGAGCATCCAGGACTGCTCTCTAAACCTGTGCACCTCCTACCTAAGGCACTGACCTTTGCACTACCATGACACATCTCTGATGAGGTTTATCATCTTTTCCCAGCCAACACACTGGGACTCTTCTTGTGTGATGATACCACGTGTCTTCTGGGGGTCTGGGGACCTGCTACACAGAAAACAAGGGCTTTCAGCCACTGATTACAAAGAAAGAGCTGTTCTTTCCCTGAGACATTTTGGCGAGATTCCCAATACCAAATAAGCTATGGGGTTATCTACATGTTAAGCTGTGACAGCATCATGTCTCATCACTAAGAATCTTCTTGCTGTAACTGGATGTAGTGGAAATCTCAGCATGAGTACAAGACAGCTTAAAGGACTAATGAATAGGATGACCTATACAGATATCCAGGGCTGTAGGATAAGCTTTTCACCATCCCAAAGAAAATTCACATTCTGAAAAAAAAAAATAAATCCTGTGCTTTCTTCATCACGACTCTGCTTTGAATACTGTGCTATTAGAATTTGAAACTGTTTCAAAGGACACTTGTGAGACACCCAAAAGAGATCCTGAGGGCCCTGCTTGTGGCTTGAGTATTTTTCCCTTAGCTTGATCTGAAACAATGCATTTCACAAGGAAAAAAACCAAAAACCAAAACCCAAACATTTGGGAAAAATGGCAGCAAAGAACAAATCTCCAACCTTCCTGCACTGCCTGATAAGAAGTCACATTCATTGCTTCATGACAGCTTCCCTTTATTTTTTTATTAACTCTGTATTTTTCACTAGAAACTTGTTTGCCATTAATGATTAACAAGAACATTAAAAGGCCAAACTAGGTCTAAAGAAAGAATCCTTGTTTTGGATCACGTAGCACGTCCCCACCTGCTTTGGTGGAGCAGGTGCCTCACTTCTGGGTTTCACCCTAGGCTCCATCAGAGCACCAGAGCCTTTGCAGGGCTGGCTCAGCTCTGGGACTGTCTCATGTGTCTGCAGTGAGCAAATGGGGTGAAGTACCATCAGGTGGGTGAAGGGCCAGGTTCAGAAGAAGAGCAGGCATTTCCATCTTACCCACTGGAAGCCCCTCACTCTTGCATCCAGAAAAGCCACTTCTTACTGGTCACCACTAATTTTATCTCTGCTAACAGGAACTCAAAAAAAAAAAAAAAAAAAAAAAAAAAAAAGAAAAGACTGTAACCTCAGTGGTTCTTTGAGTTATTTTGGCCACCTTGGATCTCCTGTCTGTGACTTATCCATTTCTCAGAGCTCTCAAAAAGCAAGACAGAGCATCTAGAGGACCATGAGTGCTGGGAAGCCCCCTCAAGAGGTGATTTGTGCATTGTTGGAGGATCCTGCTGGTAAAGTCCTCTGTTGTCAAACTGATGTGCAAGCCAACTCACAGGAAATGCAGTTAAGCAACTGTATGGCTCACATTTGCACTAATAAACAGGAATTCATCTCAATAGCCAGTGATAGTAGGCAATAGGACTCCCCGAAACAACAACCAGCTTGAATTCATACTACTTAATTATCAACAGATAAGTGAAATTATTTGCTAATGATTTAAAGGGTTCCCTCTCATATTTTGACCCAAATAACATGTCTTTCACATTTATGCCTGTAGTGGCTTTGCTTTGCATGCACCTGCTGTTATTGTAATGTTTCACTGATGAGCAGATGCAAAGATTTTGTTTCTTCTTAAGTTATTGAATTACATTTAAAGTCTCATGCTTTTTACATGTCTCTCTGGAAAAGATCTCAGGTTCACTGGCTAAATGCCTGAGTGATCCACAAAGCCCCATTTTCTGTACATTTCAGTGCTCCAGGTAACAGAAGTCATCTCTCTCTGGTCTCTGAAGTGGAAAAGCTAACTGTTCCCTTCAGAAAGAAACCCCCTTTTGTTCCTACTTTATTACTTACAACTAATGGCATTATGAAGGGTCTGCTGTTGCATTCCTGTTCCTGCTGCTGGGGTGTATCAGACTGTGCTTGTGTGCACTTTTTGCTACAATCCCAAGCACATGCACTCTTCACAGCATCACTCTGGGCTGCAAGGCACATGCCACGTTTAAGGCAAAATCCTCATTATTTTAGTGAGACTGTCCTCACTACTCCAGATGCTTATTCCCTGCCCAGGGGGGAGCAACCTCAACCTCAAGGGTGAGTGTTGGAAAGCAAAGGACCCAGCTTTCGTCTCTCTGCTTGCCTAGGGTGGGAGTTATCTCCAATTCACTGCTGTTGGGAATTGCTTCTTATTGATTCCTGTAAATGGTCTTATTTGTCTGAGGGCTGCACAGATGAACAGCAGACACTTGAGAACTCTAAATAGGAGTCAGCCACAGAGTTCAGAGATTAATCTGTCCCTTTGGGGTGCTGAGCAGCCAGCAATCCAAACAGCTTGTTGTAAGAGGTTTAACAATGCAGAACAGCTGATTTCAGATTCATCCATTGAAAACATACATTCATGTTGTTGGATGTAGGAATGATGCTAAATCACTTTAATCTAAACCACATTTGAATCCAACTCCCACAGTTTAAAGGGCACTGAATTAATCTTGTAAGTAATGGAGTTGCCTTGTAAAATGCATTTGTGTGATGTTGTAAGAAACTTATAAGAATCTTGACTGTGAAGAGGGCAGCTCTTTGAAATTGTAAAACCTCACTGTTTGAACAGCTAAACAGTTTAAATGCAGAAGAACCTGAACAAACTATTCCTCTGTTTTCCCATATTTTAATCTGCTCATCAGTGAATATTTATGTACAGGCCCTGTAGTAAGTGCAGTCGTCATTTCTCAGCTGTCTCCAATTGGCAGATCGATGAAAAATTTGGTGTGCTCCCACTCAATTGAAAAACGTAACTAACAGGCAGCGAGGTCGTTTTCTCTCAACCTTAATCCATCATTATCACCTGAAGTGCATTACTTTGAAGACTGAAGAAGGTCCATATTTCAATTTAAATGATGCCTAACAGGTATAAGCTTGACATTTTCAGTTCCCACTATGGCTTAAAGAGCTGACAACATTTTATTTTACTGAGAATATATCCTTTTCCTCCTCAAAGGCTGCTATACAAAGACCTAGCAGTAGGCATGCCTTTATGCTATCCAGAGACAAGTCTAGTTAGTTACTCAGAAATGCCTTCATTTTGAAGAGCTTTAAATTATAGTTGTGTCTGAAAAGTTTTTTCCTCTTTTTCTTTCTTTTTTTCTTTTTTTCTTTTTTTTCCTGATAATGTTTGGGGGTTTTGTTCAAGCTTTTTTCTTTTGCTTTGTTTTTTTGTTTTGGTTTGGTTTTTTTCCCCTGCTTGTAGTAAAAGTCTTTATGATCTTGGAAAATAGGGATAAGGCTGGTAGATATCTGTTTTGTTTAGGAAGGAAATGCGGGACTCTGTTTTTGCAGCAGCCAAAGGAACTTCAGCCTGGATCTGTCATCTAGCAAAGGTGAATGAAAGCAGTATCCCCTTTGGGGTGAAATGGCAGAAATTGTCTCTATGGAAATCCTTTTGGAGCTATTATCATGTTTTTTTTCAAACTTTCCTCTACTCTGTGTGGACCTCGGGACTGCCTGCAGGCAGAAGAACATGGATATGCTGCTACCCTACACCCAGAAGGAGTTTGGGGAGGGGGTCCCACTTTACCAGGAGAGTTTCAGCCCCTTTTTGCCTTTCCCCCAGGGCCCACGTACACACAAATGCATGCCAGGCGTAATACAGTTGCCAAAGGCTGAGAATGTCAGGTTCAGTCAGGTCTCAAGAACTCCCAGATGTTTCAAATCAGAATGTTACTTTATATAGGAATAATGAGGTGTTTGAGAGAATATTTTGGCCTGTGCCATTTGAGTGGGAAAAATTATCTTTACTCTGGGTATTCTGTTCATTTGCGCATCCTCAGCTCAAGCACCTTCCTGTAAGTTATCTGGAGAAGAAAGCTGGTGATTTTTATCTACAGCAACGATGGGTATTTTGTTACCTTAAAATGTCCAGATACACAGTAAGGTATTCTGAACAACTGTCGAGTGGTCTGTTTCAGTGCTGCTGGGCTGGGAAGCAGGCACAATTCACGGTACAAACACTACAGCACCAGGCAGCAGGTGCAGATCTGCCCATGGTAGAAAGAAATCTGGGAAATGTGCTCCCAGATGCACTTTATTTCACCTTGGGCACAGCAAAAGCACGTCTTGCAGCAACCAGATGGACTCTAGTCTGAATATGTCACGTAGGGAAGATGGTAGCTCCTTTTCAGAGAAAGGAAGGAGCTGCAGCTGTTAGAGACCTGCAGTCTAAAAGGTCATGGGAGAAGACAGAAAGCATTTCTGCACAGCATCCTGGGAGAGTCCTCAGAGCCTGGGCCACAGCTTTTGCTGGATGTAATTCACTCTCTGTTTAACTTTGAGGGTACTTCCCTCCCCATTTCGCCATTCCTTAGAGAATCTATCCCATGCTGAGTGGTTTTGTATAGCTAATTGCTCACTACACATAATTTAAAAAAAGTACTTTGAAACAAATTCCTTTTATTTGTTTTATAGAAAAAAAGGAAAAAACCCTCAAACTTTCCCCCCAGTTTTAGTGCTTTCTTTATTCACATGTTTTGCATGAGACAGATGTTTTATGGGAAATTACACATCTCATTAACTTCTGGGGTAATTGGTATCCAGTGGTGTAATCAAATCACAGGCTATAAATGAAAGGAATTTTAAGGTACAAAATCTTCATTGTGCCTGTCTCCCAAAGCATCCAATTTTTGGATGCATCTTGCCAGCTCAGCAAAATCTAATTACCTGTTTTGCTTGAAATGTGTACCCATTAGAAAGACCTATTCCTACCAGTAGCAGATTATTAAATGTTTTTAAACATACTGTATTAACATTGTATGAATGCACTGACCTTTTATAGAATATTCACAAAAGGGACTAATGAAGACACAAACAACAATAACATTTATAGAAAGGAAGGCTGGGAGGAGACAGGCAATTGAGCAAGAATACCAGTTTTTGAGCCTGGAACTTTGTACAACTTTTTTAGAAAGTACACTTTCCTGTCTTCCATGAGCTGTGAAGCATCACTGATCCCATTCTCTCTTCTACCCATCTGGATTTATACTGCATTCCTCAGTGTGGTAGTTTAACCTTTGTATCTCAAAGCTTTCTATCTATTTAAAGATATAATCATTAGGTTATAGGTGGCCTCTAAAAATAAAATTCATTAAGATGAATTTATAGCTACATATGTAATGGTCTGATCCTTACAGGAGTTTATTTCCACTGCCTCTGCTGGTGGTGCACATCAGCTAAAGAGCTCACAATTAGTACTTAAGACCATTTAAATATATTTATGGGAGGAAAAAGAGAAAGAAAAATATAGAAATATATATGCATATTGAGATATGGAATATGTACAAATTCAGATTATGTCCTTTGAAGAAAAATCTTTCAGAGGAGCATATGGGTTCCTCAGCAGATGAAGCAGAATGCCTGGTAAAAACTGTCAAGCATATCTTTGGATCAAAATATATCAAAATATATCTTTACTTCTTTGCACTGAAGGCAGAAGACTCAAAAGGCAGGTAAGATTGGCCAGGCTACTATTAATGCCCCAAGTGTCTGGCAAGTGCAAATCTGCCAAGTCTCAGGGGGTATAACCTGGGTGCTTTAATCTCTGCCTCCCTCAGCCTCCTTGCTGGAAAGGACACACTGCTCATAGTCCCTCTTTTCTGGTGTTAGAGCTGAGAACTTTGAAAGAGTATCTGTAGATATGAATTTCTACTCTTCCCATGTATTTTAAAAATCCACACCCCAAACTCTCATGCATTGTCCTTTTCTGTCCATCATTCACAGCCAAGTGAAATGAAGGACTATGAATAATGGTGATGTAAAAAGCAACAGGCAAAGGCAATCTACAGCAAGGCTGGGTGGGGAGCAACACCCCTGGCTAGACTTGTCTTGTGTTTATATGGGCTGCTATTAATAATAAACAAGAGACTACTCCTTTGCCATATGATAAGCATCATGTTCAGTACAAAGTTTCAAGATTTGGATTTGCTGTTGAAGCCTCTGAAACAATGCATATGTGACCAGATCTGAACCATCTGAACTGTTAGAAATACAACTGCTCTGCAAAGTCCACTACAGAGCCAGGTGCTGCTGCCAGGAGATCAGCATTTACAGGCTGCTCTCCGGAGGAAAAAGGTCACACTGGGCCAGGGTGGTTTTCAGTACTCAGCCTTCCTTTGGTTATATTGTTAGACACAGAGAATATTTAAACAGGGTTTGTGGAAACTGGCAAATCAGTTGCCTTCAAATGATATGTATAACAAGGGAACTAAGGAAAGACTAAAAAAAAAATTCCTAATCTAAAGCATCCGACAAGTTTTCTGGGACAATAGTCTGTTATTACCCAGATGTATGCTCACAGAGCTGTCTTTGCAAATCAAAACCATCCATCATACTGAAACAAGTTTAATTATAAAGTTTTGTTTTTCTAATCAAGCTTTAATTTCAGTTATTCCTGTTTTCACACTATACAGCCTCTCCTTTTAAATGACTTTCTGCTACACATCCATCACGCTAAAGCTGTTGGAATCACAAATGCAAAATAACACAAAGTTGATTCCTGAAGATGGAAGTGAAAATCCCCAAGCCCCTAAGTTTCTAATAGAAGACATTCCTTAATAATTGCAATATTTTCCTTTATGAATTTATTGAAACAATAAGCATTAAGTGATGCAAGGGCTGTTAGATCCTGCGGACTCTGGAGACCTTCCACTGCCCCAGCCCAGAGTGCAGGTTGGACAGGCTGCTCTCTAAGCCTTAGCATCTCTGGTAATGCCAGAATCCTGACCCTCAGAGGTAAGTGCTGGGATTTAGTAACCTATGTATGAAAAACCTCTAGCCTGTGACCCAATGGCAAGGTTATCTTTACTTACAATAATATCTTGTTTGGGCTAACATTTTGCCCTGCTCATGGTCTCGGCCTTCCATGGCTGTGCTGCTAAGAGATGTGAGGTCAAATTCCCATGGTGGAACACCAACTTTGGTCCCCAGGCCTCAGACCTGCCCTTCCATGGATGGGCTGCCTGGGAGAATGCCAGTCAGGGACCACCAAATAGCCAGAAAAAGGCTAGAAGTGAGGAAGTGCAGGCAAGCCAGGAGCAGGGCTGAGCTCAGCCCCTGGCCCCTTTTCCTGAGCAAAATGGGCATCCTCAGACACGTCCTCAGCAAGCAGGGCCATGGGGCACAAGGTGAGACTGTCCCTCCCCA
Source organism: Heliangelus exortis (assembly GCF_036169615.1). Classification (NCBI taxonomy): domain Eukaryota; kingdom Metazoa; phylum Chordata; class Aves; order Apodiformes; family Trochilidae; genus Heliangelus; species Heliangelus exortis. Next base: position 20,897,582 of record NC_092424.1, on the reverse strand, counting down.
GCCACCCCAGTGCTTTGCTCCTGTGCGGGAAATCTTTTGCATGCATTAGAAAGCTTTGCTGCAGCCTGAAGTAGTCCCCAAAGGCTACCCATGATTTAAAACTCAGAAGTGGTGTCATGCTGGCTTTCTGTAAGATGGGAGTAGTAAAATTAGGTAATTCCAGGCTGTTTACTTATAATTTTTCAGTTGCACAAAGCCCATATATTTAGCAGGTGTCCTGCTCATGTCATACTTTTAAAGGGTTGAATTCATCCATGGAAAGCCACAAAGACTGTTGTGCTTGGCTGAAATCTGTATTCCTGTGATAAGAAAGGCCTTTCATGGTACCCTCATCTTTTAAACACATAATTACACCACCAACATTCTCTTTTAAAATAGCCATATCACTTCCATATCCACTTGTTCTGAATTTAAGATTCCTGCTGAAGATTCCCTCTGGAAATTCTAGGTTAAAAAAAAAAACGCCATAAACTCAATATGATAAACACAGCTCTTAGCAGCTTTGCTTGCAAGTATTTGCAGTGTGGGTTTGGTGAGGGATGTTTGTGCCCAGGATCCTGACCCAAGTGGTGCCTATTCCTACAGCAGGTGCAGAGAGCAGTGTGTCACCTGTGATGGGGACTACCACAGCATGGAGGTGACAGTGGCCACGGTGTTGTGTGAAAAGAGAAGAGTGAAATACTATTTGCTTGCTCCCCTCCCAAGTCTGGCACATCTTACTCCACATTTCCAACCTTTGGCAAAATAAATTATTGAAAGCCATGTTTTCAAAACTCTGAACAGATTGTGGAAGGAGAGCTAGTAATATTTTAAATAGATATACATATCAGATAATATTATTATTAGAGAAAATATGCAGGTTTTCAGATTTTCTTCAGAGTTATGTGGTTGATGAGGTTTTCAAAATGTTTTTGCAAGTGTAACCTATTAGGACCACACCTCTTAGGAGATCGTCATATTTACTGTCTGCCAAGAGTTCCCTGTCTTCAGTGCTGTAGAGGAAGCATCTGTAATTAACAGATCTGAATTTATATACTCACTGCAGTGCCTTCAAAGAGATGCTGGTGGTTTGCTAGTGGTTAGAGATGATGTGCCCTGGTTGGTGACTGTGCTTGCAGTAATGCCTGATTCTCACTTTTCTGAGCTAGACAAAGTGAGATGTCAGCAGTAAGATTTTATACAGATTAACTTTTTTGCTTCTTAAATGTCATAATAATGAGGCTTTTAGTTATAACAAGTATTTTTGGAAAAGTATAGTTTTACATTATTGTAAGATGCTTTGCACGTTTGTGGGTAGTTTTGACTCTATTGGGGACCTGACCATTTAAGAAATATGGGGTAAGGGATTATGCAATGAAGTTATGTGAAGTTCTCTTCATAAAATATGGCCTTGCAGTTTAGTATATGATAAATCTTACAGTGTAAGGGTAAACTGGTACACATGGAGTGATCCAGGAGACCACAGAATCTCATAAATATACATAACTTTTTTTTTTCTGAATACCTGGGGGAATGTATTTACTGGGTGCTGCTACAGAGAGTGCTAGACAGTCCCCAGTACAGATCAGTAAAGCTTCTATCTTAGTTTTCAGTCAGTCAGAAAAGTTCAAACCTGGATTATTATTTCTAAGTCTTGTTCTAACAGTAACCATCCTGCCTGTGAGGTTTCATATTTGCTAAGGAATCTGTTTGTTTTTCTTCTCTCTGGTTATTTAATGTCCAGGTAGACTTATTTTAACTTTTGTTTTTTATTTTGCAAAAATGTAACTAAAGTAGGATGGACACTGATTTCCATTCTCAAAAGACACCCAGAGCATATCTTTCATACAACACAGCAATTTGAGGTGAAATCATGATTTTTATAATGAAAATACAGTGACTATCCCAAGCAGGGATGAATAGTGCAGCTATCCTGACATGTTTTGGGGTTAAGTGAATTCTTAACATTCATATGAATTTTAATAGAACAATTGTTCGTATGAATAGTTAAATAGAGCTCAAGGGAGTCTTAAAATAGTGTGAAGTGTCATTGCCTCTATGAAAATTACTTCTGAATGAGTCTGTTTGCTTCAGGACAGTAAGGGGAAGACTTCTGCCTGCTTTAGTCTCAGTCCACTTGTTTCTAACATAACTATTTTTATTAATTTTAATTTTATTTTCTCCCTTTGTTTAGAGCTACCCACTAGAACATAATATAGTGTGGGTTTACTTCCTCTGCTTGATAACTGGACAGGTGGTTAGCAACCATTTTATGAGCAGTTAAACCATTTAGCACATCACCACTAGTTTTGCACTAGCACCAGTACTGGGATTCATGACATGGTTCAGGAGTACAGAAACCTCATGCATTATGGCCCTAGCAGAGTTCACATCAGGCTGAATTCTGCCCCGTTTCTACTCCTTGTATGGCTGCAAAAGTCTTGCAAGAAACATCTTCAGAGTAGATGGTCTTGGGACCATCTCTTAATGTTTGTAATGAATCCACTGCTATTGGAAAGTGCTGAACTGACACCAAACCAGAGTCCCCCATCCATCCCATGAAGGTACAGATGCAGCCTGGGTGCCTGATGCCCAGTCTTTGCTGGGAGGGTGCTTCCCATCCCAGGCTGGTTTAGGAGAGCAGAAAAAAAAACCAAAAACGTTCATGTTCTCTTAATCATTCACCCCCACACGAGCCAAAGAAGCTTCCAGCAGTTACTGCTAACCTCTGGGATGGTGTTTGTCATGTAGATATGTAGCCATTAGAAATATGAGAACCATCTGGTTCCTTTCTCCTCGGAGAGCAGTTATCTGCTAAGGTGGGCTGAAGTTAGATGGATTATTTCAAGATGAAAGGCTTGTTTACTTTCTGCAGTTTCTCTCAGCCGCCCAAAATAACTGCATCTATTTTTCTCCCTGCTATCACTAAATATAGCTATATGAGAGTCCCCCTTTTACCCTCTGTTCTATCAGTTCAGCCTTTGTATCCCTTCCCTTTCTCCATTTCCATTTAATTCCATCCCAGTTCAATATCTGCCTCTGAGTGAAGCAGCAAAATAGCCATGGAGTCAAATCCACAGTAGAGACTAACCTTCACCTGGGAACTGAATTTTAAAGGATATTACATATATTTCTTGGAGAATGGCTGGGATTTTAACAGAGAACTGCCTCTCAAAGGAGAGAAAAAAAAAATTCTTTCTGGCAAGCAGAGAAACAAGTTGAAAATATACATATTGACATTTGATTTCTTGCTGCTCAAACATACTTTGGGGTTTCATTTAGCCTGAGCTCAACTGCTGATTGTTTATATAGGCTACTGGCTGTTTACTTTAGGTCAATACACAGGACAGGCTGTTTATACCAGAGCAGCAACAAATTCCACAGCAAGATCTGTGTCTACCACTGCTGCTCTTTTATATCTGCAGAGCTGGAAAGAAATAAAAATTTGGCTCTGGAATTAAACAAGCAACAAACCCTCCTATGTACAGACTATTCCCTCTTGCCTGAGAAGTGACCAGTACCATAACTTTTTAATGGCCTGTTCAGAAATATACAGCATGGGAAATTAGCCCAGCACAATGTGAATGGCAAATGATGGGGAAGAGCTGAGAAGAAAGTGGACAGTCTGAGTTGTTTTTTCTCCATCTACAAGAGACACAGAAGTCCCATTTATGCTTCTTGGTCTCTATTTCACATGCAAATGCAGGTTTGCATGTGGTTTGTGCTTAGCTGAAGGTGTAGCTGGTTCCAGCTCTACAAATGCAAAGACTCCTATATTAAATCTGTTTCAAGTATTTCTCTTTTCAGTAGCTTCATAGGTTGCTCTGAAGACCTAAATAACAGATCTCAGGTCACCCGCCCTGGATGAGCAATATTTGCTGTATCTTTCAAAACACTGATGACTGTTTGCAATGCTATTTGGCTACAGATCAGGGGGTGGCTGTTAGGCTCTGGAAGAAGGTGGGTTTCTGTCCTGCTCCTCCCAGAAACCCCCCTGTTACCCTGAGCCACCAAGCCTCATCACTGTGGGATTCATCCCAAAACAAAGGACTTCCTGAGCCCCAGCTCCCCACTGACCACCACAGTGATCCTCTTCTGCTCTTCCAGTTTCCAAAGAAGGATGATGCTTGTTGGAGGGAAGACAAGAGAGAAAGTCCATCTTGAATCTGCTTATCATGCTGGTTCCAGCAAACCTCCCAAGAAAGGTGCTGACTGTCATGATGCTCTTGGGGAATTTACCCCAGAGCTGGGTGGATGTGGAGCCTGAGAGATCAGAAATCTCTCACTGTTTCTGGAAAATGTAATCTTGATGCCTAAACCTTCAGATCTATGTATTTTTGCAGAAATCAGCAGTTTTGTTTGCATTTGACTTCTAACTCCAAAAGCATCTTGACTTTTGATTCTGGGCTGGCAGCTGCCTGCATGCTTTCCCAGATGTGATCTTGGGGAGGAGTACAATGAGAAAGGGCATGAGGTTGGGCAACACCCATCCAGAAAAGGTTTATTTCACCTACAGCTACTCAGCTAAGCAAGCTGAAGTCAGTCAGCTGTTCACCCTTAACAGCTGATGAAAATGCATCTTAATGAGGGCGATTCTTCCAACTAGACACAGGAATTAGCAAAAAGCATCACAGCAGTGTCTCATCCCACCTAATCTGTGGACTATTGATTACAGAAGCAGCCCAGATTAGTAGCTTGCATTAGATATCTGACTTCTCAAGGGCAAGGGATCCCATCTCACCTCTCCCAGTCCTTTGCAATTGCCCTTGTGCCTTTGTGCACCAGCCTCACTGGGGCTACCAAGTAAGGTGGTAGCAAAATGAGTTCTGTGAGGAAGCATGCAAAATTTGCAAGTCTTTCTTACTGATGAACCCCATCAACTACTTCATGTGACCAATCCTGCCACCACAGGGAAGTCATCTGTAAACTCCTCAACCAAGCTTCTAAGTTGGAGAGGTCTTACTTCCCTGTGCCTTCAGCTCTGTTTTATTTTCTTTTTTGCTGTGGTGGTTTTGGTTTGTTTGTTAGCATTCAGATGTGCCTTTCTATTCCTGTGCCATAGAATCATAGAATAGATTGGGCTGGAAGGGACCTTAAAGATCACCTACTTCCAACCCACCTGCATGGGCATGGACACCTTGCAGTACACCAGGTCATGCAGGATGAAACGTGAGTTATAATGTTAATGGTAGATTTTATTAATAAATACATTGTTTCAGGAGGGTGCAGCTGATTTAGCATAACTTAATATTTCCATCAAGAACTGAAAGCCTTTTAGGGTTCCCTATGCTTGCCCTCGAGCCGAGAGGTGATTTAATGAACTGCCTCCTCTAAGGATTGGCTTACACTTAATCCTGAACAAGAAATTACTGCCATTCTAGTTTTTCTTTTTTCCCTTCAATATTACCATCAGGGTGAATATAATACAGTATCAAGGGTTTGACTGGGTCTTATGTTTCAGGTGAGCCTTTCTCCAACACTCTGGTATTAAAGCACTGGGTCCAAAGGCACCTCATTTGGCAGGTATCTCCAAGTGAAGTATTTTTTTTCTTTATGTGGTCTGCTTGTGGGCATTGCTAACAGCCTGGAAACTTGCCACCATCTTGTGTCTTTGAAATCTTCCAGCTAAATGATAAAAGAAAGTTGTTCATGAAATAGGCAATGCTGAACACATTCCTGATAATTGCACAAGAAGGAACTGAAGGTCACAAAGAAACAGAAGCCCTTAAATTTTGGCAGCATTCAGTAAATGGTCTTGCATTAATAAATATCTGACATAATTTTCAACATTTGACTCCTTCTACAGATGTCTCTCACTTGGCAGCTGGCTTCATCCCAGCCAAGTCAGGAGTAAAAACTCTCAACGATTTCATCTGGTCAAAGGGTCAGAGGCTGGGGCTGGATGGCTGGATGCTGCTCTGGGGGTAGCAGGGAGCAGTGGCCACTTAGTGAAGTATCCATGGGTAAAAACGGTTCAGTATGATCTTTTAAAAGTTTTTCTCTGCTTTTACATCTCGTGCATGGATGCACTCTGCAGGAATCTGCTTCTAGTGCTGCTTCACAGGCTCCCTTTCCTCCTACTTTGTGCTAAGTAAAACAAACTGGTATGTGGCAACAGTATGGGTCAGGTTTGGGGAGGCAAAGACAAATTGATACTTGCCATAGGGGATAAGGTGGCTGTGCTTTTCTTAGCCTCTCCCCTAAATCAGCCCTCCCTCATCCCAGGCACAGGAAGGCTCACATGCTGGGAAGTGATGCTGCTGTGCAGCTGCCAGTGCTGCTTTTGAACCAGGGCTGCATCCTTCCCTCAGCCCCAGCTGACTTGGGGGAATGTGCCCCTTGCAGCCTATATATACCTGTATCTGGTGTGAAGCTACACAGGGCACCTAAAATAAGGAAGACTAAAAATCCCACTATAGTATTCAGGCCTCAAGCTGCAGCTCTAGTGAATTGCTGTTCATGGTGGTTTTTTATTCCAGTGGTTGAAGGCATGTAGAAGAAGCATGCAGGCCCCAGGAGGGTTTTTCTCCTTTTGTCTGAAATTCAAAGCCCATCCCAGTGATGTGGCACTTACTGGTATCATCCTCAGGGGATGTCTTGTGAGCTGCACAGAATGGGGCCTGCAGCTTACATGCTGGCTTATTGGCCCAGTATAATTTTTGAACAACTCAGGATCTGAACTCCTACAAGCTGAAGCAGAAATCTACCCTTAGCAAACAGACTCACAGAAAACTAGGGACTGGAAAGGACCTCACAAGATCATCTACTCCAACCCCTCCTGTCAGAGCAGGGTCACCTACATAGGTCACATAGGAGCACATCCAGGTGGGTTTTGAATGTCTCCAGAGAAGGAGACTCCACAACCTCCCTGGGCAGCCTGTGCCAGGGTTCTGTCACCCTCACAGTATAACAATTTTTCCTCATGTTTATATGGAACCTCCTATGCTCAGGTTTATATCGATTGTCTCTTGTCCTATCATTGAACATAATTGAGAAGAGCCTGGCACCATCCTCCTGGCTCTCACCCTTTACATATTTATGAACATTGATGAGGTCACCCCTCATTCTCCTCTTCTCCAAGCTGAAGATCCCCAGCTCCCTCAGCCTTTCCTCATAAGAGAGATGTTCCACTCCCTTCATCATTTGTGTTGCTCTGCTCTGGACTCTTTCAAGCAGTTCCCTGTCCTTCTGGAACTGAGGGGCCCAGAAGTGGACACAATATTCCAGATGTGGCCTCACCAGGGCAGAGTAGAGAGTGAAGAGAACCTCTCTCAACCTACTAGCCACCCCCCCTTCTAATGCACCCCAGGATGCCATTGGCCTTCTTGGCCACAAGGGCACATTGTTGGCTCATGGGCATCCTTCCATCCACCAGCACCCCCAGGTCCCTTTCCCCTCTGCTGCTCTCCAAGAACTCAGTCCCCAACCTGTACTGGTTCCTGGGGTTGTTCCTACCCAGATGTAAGACTTTACCCTTGCCCTTGTTGTATTACTTTAAATTTTTCCCTGCCTAACTCTCCAGTCTGTCTAGTTCCCTCTGAATGGCAGCACAGCCTTCTGGGGTGTAAACCAGTCCTCCCAGCTTTGTGTCATTCAGCAAACTTGCTGAGAAGTCTGTCCCATCATCAAGGTTTTTGATAGAGATGTTGAACAAGACTGGATCCAGCAGGACTCCACTAGTCACAGGTCTCCAGCTGGACTCTGCACCACTGATCACCACTCTTTGGGCTCTGTTGTGTAGCCAGTTCTTAATCCATCTTAGTGCAGATTCTTCTATCCCACATTTCCTGGGCTTGCTCATGAGAATGTTACGGAAGATTGTGTCAAAAGCCTTGCAAAGGTCAATGTAGACTACATCCCCTGGTCTCCCTGCATCTAGCCATTCAGTCACAACTTCATAAACAGCTATCAGATTAGTCAAGTATGATTTTCCCTTGGTAAATCCATGCTGACTACTCTTGATAACTTTCTTCTCTTACATGTGCTTAGAGATGCAAATGCTCTGCTGTTTGACAGGGCTCTGTGCCTGCCTTTTTAATGTAACTGCACCAGTTTCCTAACAACAACTTTAAATGCCATTCCTCAATAAATCCTTTGCACCGCTTGGCTTGTATTACATGCCACTGATTAACTACCATCAAATTAGCAGTTAGTGTAATCAGATATAAACATTCCTTTGTGGCTAAGCTGTTAAATGTTTTTTTTCCCTTTTACAATTGTGTCAAGCACATGTCGGCATGAGACGGGCTCAGTAATTTCCCATTACTGCAGCTAAATTATGTTTGTGGGCTCCAGAAACGCTTCTGGTGCTACCAGGCTCATAAACACCTACCTGGCAGGGAAAAGCTACAACTTCTGCCCCAGAGCATTCAGGGTTTAACAGGATTCTGTGTAGTGCACCGAGGGAATTTACTGCATAAACATGTGTATGGATTATGGATAAGCAATTGATAGGAGGAGTTCCGAAGTAATTTGCTGCTATTGACTGATGGTTTTCACCCTGGCTCATGTTATTAATTAGTGTAAGTCAGCATCCAACTCATTATAAGGGAAGAGGAATGAAAGGTAGACATTTGCAGCTTCAAAGGAGAGGGATGTGAGTCAGTGTGTCTTTCAGCGCTTGAAACTCCAGGCTGTCATATGCAAAGGAGGATTTTTATTTTCCAAAAGGAAACTTTTCCCAGAAATTGATTTGTAGAGTAAAATAAGCTATATTTATTTTATATGTAGCTCTGAATTCTCACCAATGTCAGGATGTTTTGTAACAGACAGAAATGAAATATGCAGCTGTAGTAATACTTGTAAACCATGTTCTTATACACCTGTGCAATACAGAACATAATGAAATTATTCCTTTAAGTTGTTATCTCATCATCAATGTTAAATCTCAAAAAAAAACCAAACCCCAAACCAGCCAACTGAAGTGTTCTTGTCATAGCCTTCCATTCTTTCACAATGCAAGAAAATAATTAAGAGCTTGCAGCACACCCAGAAGATGGACAAATTCATCTTCAGACTAAAAAAGGCTGTGGAGCAGAATTTTTTTAATGTTTGGTGATGTTTGGTTTTTTGCATGTGTGTTTGTGTTTTGGGGGGTTTTGTCTGTATTGGATCTGATTATGTTTTATCATTTAGATATCACTGTATGGGTTTTTAAATTATTATCTGCTTTAGATTATAGTTGCACATAATTACAGATGAAAATTTGCACCGATATATATTGATTTAAGTAACTTGTGAGGACTACTAGATTAGCTTCTAGAAATTCACTCTTGTCTCTTTAAAAATCCCTAAATTCCAAAACATGTAATTTAAGTTGTTGTGTTTTGGTGTGGTTTGGGGTTTTTGTTTGTTTGCGGTTTTTTTGTTTATTGTTGTTTTGTTGTTGGTGGTTTTTTTAAATTTTATTTGTAATGTTTAAAAATACTATGTGGATTGTTACACTTAGATAAGATATTGTTATTTGCTTTTGTGGAAATCCATAGTTTCTCCATCTCAGATTTTCCTGAGCTGTCAGCTTTGAAGTAGGACAGCAAGAGAATTCAGCTTAACATCATGTGTTATCTTACATTATATTTGATGATTTGAGGATACATAATACAAATTACTTGGGTTTCCAAAACTTAATAGTGGGCCACTCTCCAAACGTATTTGCTCTCACTCTGACTATGAAAAAGGGGAACTTCTATGTCTGCTCTTAATATTATTTTCAGGGGTGTAAACCTGTAGAAACCGGATTAGTATGTTGACTCCCCCAATTAACTTTAATCTAATATCCTGCCTATTTAAATTAGTGTAAACATTGGTGTATAGGGTTAAGGGAAAGAGTTGAACTGAAAAAGATTTATTTAAGGATTAGTGTAGTAGCTAAATTAGAATTAAATCCAGGAAGTAAACATCCCAGCAATGCAACTTGTGGGAAATGAGAGACCACAGCAAAGATCAGCGGTTTGAGACAATAATGTGCCACCATGGGAAGAGAAAGAAGGGGAGAAACAAGTAAATCATGCATTACTGTACAAATAAGACTCTAAGCCTATTACTGCCACACAGGTTGTGGGGAAACTCCCAATAAAATGTAATGGGAGAAAACTTTTATCCTTTTCATCTTTCTCCTTGAATTGCTCAGTTGAATTATGTTGCAAACCAAAATAGCCATGGCAATTAGAATAAAAGAATCAATTTCTAGAGGACTCCCTAAAGGTGCGGAAAATATCAAATTTGTTGGCATCAGATTTACTACAATATCCAGCAAGGGTCTGTTGGAGCCTTTGGATGAGAAAACGAGCAAAAAATAACTGCTTCACTCTCTGCTAGACAGCACCAGTAACCAAATCAGCCTGGGACATAAATGCATGAATGTTTTGTCAGACTTAGCAGAGATTTTATCTTTGTTCTGTGCATTAATGCCCCATCAGTCTGTGTACAGGCTGTGGCTGGGACCCTGCTCTGGGTGCCCCTGTGACCAGCATGCAGGGGGCCAGGGCTTCCTCAGCAACACTGCACTGGCTCAGCAGCTCTGCTGCCCAGCCCAGCCTTGTCCTGTCCCCACACTCACCAACAGCTTTGGGACACCTGCAGGCTCACTCCTTGTGTCTGAGAACTGGCCAGAGGTCCCCTCATTTGTATCTTTCTCTTGTATGAACAGGAAGGGTCAAGATTTGAGCATGATCCTGAATGAAGCATCTCAGACTCCAGGAGTCCTCTCTGTGCTGCAGGCTGAAAGGAGATGATTCTGCTTTCAGGCAATAGGAAGCTCCCTTCCAGATTTCAAATTAAAGTATTTAGCATGTTTCTGGGTATTCAGCCAGTCATATCTCACATAGAAACATGACATCTGCTGAATTACCACTTTCAGCCATGAATATTTTGTTGGCAATTTGCCTTCCAGGTACCAATTAAATCCTTACATCCTACTGAATCAGTGACAAAAGTCTGACAAAAATTCAGTCTGGCACAATATGGATGAAGGTTGCTCTGGCTGACTGATTTATAAATTAGATGAGAGTTTGTTCATTCATTAAATGCAGCTTGAACAGGTTTTCTTCCTATACATCCAACAGCCTCAGCACATGTCAGATGTCCTCTTTTACCTTCAACCCTTATCAGCAGAAAATCTACCCCCCCAGTACAGTGCTGCCAAAGAAAGTGGAAGACCCGAGTTACATGGGGTTTTGCCCACCAGGAGCCAGGGTATCTGTGCCACAGGGAAAGGGCTGTGTGAGGTCTGAGGAGGATGAGGGTGGAGCTGGAGCTGAGGGTGCCCAGCTAGCAGGGCAGAGCTGGGAGCACACGTGGGGTCATCTCTTCCAGGAGAACACACATATTGCTTCCTATCCATGTATATAACTCAATTTTTAAAATTGTTTTGGCAGTTTCCTTGTACTTTATACCTCCAAAAGACTGAAATGATCTAGCCAGCTTATTCCATAGAAAAACGCCTTTCAGCTCCTACAAGCTGTTGTCTTGTAAAGGCAGCAGCTTAGTATTTCATATTTCTAACTAAAGCTGCTTTTAACAAGCTCATTCTTGGCAAAAGGTTTTGGACTTAACCATGACTGAAATACATCATGTGTCTTAAAAGCAAGCTTTGCATGAACTGCCACCCTGCTTGGCAGGAGATGCAAGGAAATGTTGGTCCAGGGGTGACCTGAACCCTTGTAGTTTGTCTTCTGAGGGGTCAGGGGGAGCATCAGTCTTCATGTGGCATCCCCAGGCAGGTGAGATGGTTTGCAAGGCTGTTACTTCACAGAACAAAAAAACCCCAAAACAAAACAAAAAAAAAGGAAAGAAGAAAAAAAGAGCTTAAAAATTAATTGCTCTTGTTCTAATCTCCTTTTGTGCTAGCTCTCTGAGCACGCTGTCAGGTAAACCTTCCACAGTCTGCCAGGGTGTATGTGGATGGCAAATATGAATTCAACAACTTAGCGTTCCTCATTTACCTTAAAAAAGCACAGCAACATCAGCAGTATTAAAGGTGCAGCCACAAGGACTCTGGACAAAAGCTCATCAGAACTGAGCTGGTAAACTTCTGTCCATGCAGTCCAAACTTCCCCCCTGCCTGTTGCTGCTTGGATTTAGAGCTTCATGATATTTTTAACAAGCTAAGTGTTTGACTGGGACCTCAGTTGAGCTGGGTTGCCATGTCCCTGGGGTGCTGCTGCATCCCTGGGGTGTCCCGTGGCAGCTGGGGTGATGGAAATGCTGTGCTGGGGGCAGAGGGTGCAGCACCCACCCCTCAGCTCTGCACATGATGCATTGGCCTAGCTCAATCCTGCAAGATCCCTGGCTGCCCACGACAGAAAGCAGCTGGTACTGAGAAGGCAGATGATCAGGCATATGTCCATCCCTAATCACCATCTGCTTTAAGGTTTTGTTGCTCATTTTCATAGTGTAGGGTATCTTGCTCTGGGAGTAGTGTCCCTGAGCCAGCCATTGGTATTTTCCTATAGCCAAGCTGATTTGTATTTTTCTGACAACATAGGAGGATTTAAGTCTTTTCTGAGAGTCCTTTTGTCAGATACTAGGGAAGAGAGGTCTTTGCCATAAGCATAAAGAAAATCTCTTTTGTGTAGAAAAGGAAAAATCTGCTCATAGACCTACTTAGTGAAGTACTACAGCATATGAATAATTTCACTGTGTTTAAATCTGTTACCTTGGAGTACTAAAGAGTTGCAAGAGGCCCTTTAATTTCAAATTAATTATAAAAAGAGAGTAAAGGGCATTATTTCAAGGCTTATTCCCTATCCTGCCACTGAAAATCAGATTTGAAGAGGTCTCAGACAGAGTATTAACCCTGAGATGTTCACTGGAAACACTGTGCCGATCTGGACCCATTTGTTGGTGCCCTGAAAGGTCCCTCAAGAATATACATATTGTGAATTTATATTATTTAGACTAAGTTTGCTGTCACTACCAGTGTCTGTCATCTTGCCAGCTTTACAGTAGACTGACAAGGGGTAATTTTTGTTTTAGAACAACAGAAACCTTAAGCTTAGCTGGCAGCACCAACCTCGGTTGGTATTTGCTGGTACCAGTTCCCTCTGTGGCCACAGCATCACTTGTGCTGGCCAGAGGGAGATGGTTTAGCAGCAGTGAGGTGGGGTGGCCAGGGCAGGAGAAGGCAGTGCTGCCTCTGTGGCTGGGTTCACCTGTGAATATTCGCAGTTCTTCTGAAAATACAGCAGTGATGAGGGACCCATAAAACCCAGAGGGGCTTTTTCCATTGACATCAACAGATTTTCAGAGCAGATCTTTAGACAAGATCAGCAAGGAACAAACCAATTTACTTGATTTGTCTTATGGCCCATCGCAATAATCCTGTGTAATAGTAATAAAAGAAATAATCAAATCTGAGTAGTGGTTTCCTCCTCTTGTTTAAATAGGTTCAACTGCTCAGCTTCTGATTTCCCCACCAGAGCTCCCCATTGCCTGGCCCTGTTTGTGGAAAAGTCAGCAAGCACGTCCAAGCCAGCGTGGGCTATTAATGTAGGAAGCCAACATTAGGTCGGTTCTCCTTGTTCCTCTTACTGGCTATAGAGTTTCACAGCCTGGGATATTAGTAAATATTTATGTTTAATTACTTTCACTTAAGAAAAACAACTACAGCCAAGAAAACTACAGAGCAATTTAATGGGTTTTAACTTGCCACACTAAACCACCTTCTTAAACATAATGAATTATATGAAGTCATCCGGTTTCTGACTCTCTTAAAGAGGTAATTTAATTCAAATAAGGTTGCATATTACTGGCTTCAGTGTCTGAAAACATTTATAGTGCCAATAAATGTTCCATTGCCTTGAGTTATTCTGCAGCCTGTAAGACAATAACAAACTAAGCTTAGAAAAGTGTGCTGTGGTTTGGTGTAACTGGTAGATGAAATTGCAGGTTCATTGCCTCAGGCAAGAAGTGCTGGGTGAGGGTGTTGGAGTCTCCTTTTATGTAAGACAATGTGGGTTAAAACAAAAACAGGAAAGTAAATAAGCTCTTCAGCAGCAGTTTTTTAATCCTTTCCACAAGAAAACAGCCTACAAAACACCTTTGTGGGCTTCTTCTCTCTGGGTCCTAGCTACAATGCTGCCTTTCTTGCAAATGATTATCAGCCTGAGGAATATGTCCTTCGTTGGGTCCCTTGTGTCAATGTAATATAAAGGCTCATAAATGAGCACTGTGGAGCTCATATTCAGGGAGAAATGAAGGGGAATGATGGGTTACCAATACAACTCTCTTTTTTAACTCTGACAAGTAACTAACAAAAGCAACTAAAGAAAACTACCTGTACTCTCCCATCCAGAGATGCCCAGCAGCTGAACTATGTGTAGGATTAGGAATATCCATCAGGGTATTATTCCCCTCCTGAGACAAAGTGTTATCAGTGGTCTGAGTCTGGCAATTAAGAGCCAGAAGGTCTTGCCACAAAGGCTGTGAAACTTCTTGAGCCTTTCAGTACCCTTTAAATTGTCCTTTAAAGTAATGGCATACTTCAAAGCTCCTTGTGGGGTTTAAGGGTTTTATTTGCCTAGGACAATTGCACACCTTCTGAAAAAAAGCTGTAATCCAAATCCTCAGCTTGGTTCTGCCAATTTGTCAGATGTTGATTGCTAAATTTGTGAAGGCTGCTTGCTGTTGAGTGCTAAGTATGTGGCCTGCATGTATGTCTATCAACATGTTAGGAAATGAATATGGAGAGCCCCTGTATTCCTGATGTTTCTGCAAAGTTTGATACCCAGCTCACATTCTGCAACTTCTCATATATTATGAGCACATATAATGAATGCAAATCTGAGGAAAGATTATATTGAAAATAACTGCAAATGGAATAAACAGTCCACACATAAACACAATGCAGTCATACTTTAACCCTTCACCATAACTAGCTGTGAGAATAATACTATGCCAACTTTTGACAGGACTGTGAGCGTAGACAGCATTCAGAACAAGCTTTGCTTTCAGAGATTATGAAATAATGTGAAATTAATTGCAATTACAGTTCAAGGTTATTTGACACTATGTTTTCCAGTACTATCCTAGTGCAGATACCTTTTCTTATCGACTAATGTCTTACCTGAGAACACATGCATTTGCCTCTTGCCTTTAATGAATTCCATATATTTCAAGTTGACTGAGTGAAGAAGGAACCTTTGATCAGTACTTTTATGGATAACAATATCAGCTTTTGAATCATTTAAATTAATCGAAGATACCGTCATAAAATGACAAGGGGTTTCTTTTATATAATGAACTTACGGGATAGGGACTGTCTCCTTCCAGGAGTCACAGCATCTGGCTGGATGGACCCATAAGCTTTCAGGCTCCACAAACTATTTGGCTATATTAATTAGGTGTGATTGCAAGATCTTAACTTCAACTCACACACAACTAGCTCTTACTGCTTATTAATTATGTGCTTTAAAGTTTTACTCTTGCAATACAAAAGTCAACCCTGGGAGAGCATTGCTGAACATACTCGATGAAGGCACAATCTCCCCTTCTTCAAAATAAACCACGTATAAAGTTGCTTAAGTGTTCTTCCAGAAGACTTCTGGTAGGATTAAAAGTGAACATAGAGCAATGGAAAAAAAAAATTTCATTAGAAGGGATTATATTTAAACCTCTCAATTGGACTAATATTTTTTTCCTTTTAACTCAAACTTGAGTCAGCTGTTGAATGAAGCTCATAGATCATTTCTTGTCAGTACCTATCAAAAAAACCCAAGGTCACTAAGGAATGTTGAGCATGAAATTTTCATTGCTTTCTGTATTGCATTTTTACTGTGTCTAAAAAAAAGTTTTCACATATAAGTGTACTTAGCCATTTTCTAGGAGAACTAGTTTCATCTAAGCTCGTGGTCAGTAATGAGTCTGGAAACGAAACCATTAATTTTAATGCAGTAAGTGCATGTATACATTAAATTTTATTGCTTTGTCTGAACTTCAAAGGGTGAAAGTAGGGCAATTTCAGGCCAGTGTAAAATCACAGGTGCCTGTACTTTAGTCTTAAGAAAGAGGAAGCTCTTAAGAAAGAAGAGCTCACTGTTTCAAACTTCCAGCCCTGCATGTCACTGAAATAAATTTCAGTACTGTGTGTTACTGAAATAAAACAGAAAGGTTTCAGGAAAATTTGGATCAAGATTTTGGGTTATATCATATATGTGTGAGGATCCTTTCACCTAAAGATCTGTCATCTGTAAAGTACCTGACAGACTTGACAGTGTACTACCACTGCAATTAGTAACAACACACATTTCAGGAGTCTTGAAACTTGCTACCCAAGCTAGATAAATGTAAAGATCTATTGAGCCAACTATAAATGCATTAAAGAAAGCATAATAATAAGAGCACAACTGAAGCCAAGAATATTTCCATGTTTTCAAAGGCTTCCAAACATTTTATAAGCCATAAGATCATATGCAGAGTCAAGGCATCGCATTTCAAGTCCAAGTCAGACGTTCAGCTGTAACTTTGAATGTATGGTTTGGAATCAAACACAATATTTTCACATTACTTGAGTTTAGACTTTCTTTGTGTTTTTATGTTCCTGTTCAAAAGAAAGGAAATCCCCGATACCAAGACAAGTAATCTGTGTTCTGAGCCAATAAATCCTCAGGGAATTTGAAGCAGGTAGATTGTGAGAGGCCCTTTTAGGAGTCTGAAAAGCAATGGGTGACATTACATGGATCTTAATGAGAGCTGCAGGTGTTCAGCTTTTAGGACAAGGTCATTTCCCATGTGTTGGCACAATGACAACGATAGAAGTTTGAATGGTTCTTCTGATTCACAACTCAGTAATATATATATATTTAACTGAAAATGGCTGAAAATATACCTTTGGAATGCTCTCTGTGCCCTACATGCTGCAGCCAAGTCTCAGCATCATTAAAATAATGGATGCAAATAAGAACCTGCTAGCCAGTAACAGATAACAGCTCCTTTCCCAACCCTCATCTTTTGGTTACATGTTCCATAGAGATCTTCTGTGTCTTCGTTGCCACCTTGACTGCAGGAAAAAAACAACAAACTGAACCAAATAGCAGTGCCAATGTATGCCTTTGTATTTAATTTTAACAAGAAAAATTATGCAGGTGGAGACCAGAGAGGCTGAGATGTCTCTTTCTGCTCTCTGGGAAAGCACAGCTTTGGCAACATGTTCAGCAGTGGGCCAGGCCTAAAACACCATCTGAAATCACCTAAACTTCCTTGCTTGTCTCTTGACCTCTGTTTGTAATGTCACAGCCAAATAATTCCATAAAAATTCCCTTGAATAAACATGCAAATGAGACCAAGTATTTAAGTTTCAAATGGATCGTCACTGAGGGTTCAAGCTGTCAATAGGACCAGCACAGGAAAATGTTTTTATTAGACCTGAAAGTCTTTAAGGGAATGTATGGGGAGAAAGGCTGGTATCAGGGGACCAGTAATCTAGAAGGCTTTTAATTCTGCTTTGCAAACATGAATGATTTTGAGCGCTGAATGAAGAAGCAAGCTACAGAACCATGTGTTTAAACTACAGCTGGCTGGAATACTATATGCCTGAAGGCAACATTTTTAAGTTCAAAGGTAAACATTTGGTTTTTTATAGAGAAAATTAGTTATACAGCATATTTGATTTAGTATACCGCTACCTAATCCAACTTGTAATTGAAATGTATTAAAAAAATAACCCTACTTCCACTGACAGTATGCAGTTTCCTAGAGAGCCACATGCTTGCTAGTAAACATCACTCCTCTGAGCCAGGTCTAGAAGACAGAGGTCAGAACTTCTATAACTTAATATTTTTCAAGGCACCCTAAAGACTTCCTCTTACCTCCCCATGTAAATTGTTTACAGCCTGCTCCAAAGAGCAACTCCCTTGCAGGACTTTGACCATGCCTGTAAACTGATAAAAAACTTCTCCCTGGAAAGTTCCCCTGGTGAACCTTGCCATAATATTTTATTGTCTTTGATCCTAAGTGTATACACAGGGATCCTTTCTGGTGAAAATGTAGGCAATAAATAACACTGAGCAAGGAGAGGTCTATACATTAAACCTTATTAAGGAGTGATGGTGGCATTCCATAATTCCTCTTGCTGTTGGATTCAAAGGGTAAAGGGAGTTTCCTAATGCTGCTCCAAACACCAGCACACACTGATCCGCAGAGCTGTTACATAGCTTTTGCATGTGATTTTGGATGTTTTAGTATGTCCTGCTTAGATTTTGTTTCTTATAATCATGGGGCTTTTTTTGGTAAACTTTTTGAAAGTGAGGAAAACTTATGCTGTACAATGCGGTATTGAGAGCCATGTGTTCCACAGTACAGAAAGATATGTTATGATTCTTATCTTTGTGAGACTGTGAAAAAATAGTTCTTTGTCCTCAAACTCATTTAAAAGTTATTTCATAAAGAACTTGAAACTATTATCAATATTTACAAAAGAAATGCTTGAGAGCTGAGTTATGTGTTTTGAAATTCACAGAAGGCTCAGTGCATTGAAGCAACAATATACGTGATAGGAAGTATAGCTGACATTTTCCAAATATAAAAACCAGATGATGGAAGGTTTAATTTCTATGAATTGGAGCAGTAGCTGAGAGCCTACTAATCTCTCAGGAGCACTTTCAGCCCATTGGGGTGCTCAAAGAATATAAAATTCTCAGCATTTCTGGAAAAGCAGTTGAGATCAATGTAGTTTTCCTAGATTGAAAGGTCGCTCCAGTTTTCGACTTAAATTGGTGGACTAAAACAATTTTTAAGATTCATTTTGGGATTTTTTTTTGTGGTGGTGTTGTTACTGTTGTTGTGGGGTTTTGAGCCTTTGAGGCTCAGCTGGCCTTGCAGAGCACTGGTGGACATCTCCTCCAGGTCAGTCAGTCAGGTCATTTACTTTCCCAAAGCTGACATCAGCAGGTTGGCTTTTAAATCCACCTTCTGTGTTTTTAAGAGATAATTGTGCCCCAGCTGATGGAAATGTGTTTGCTGTGTGTCTCTGCTTCTTCTGTTCATCATTTAAGGAGGGACTAACTCTCAATTATCTTAGCACCTGAATAAACCCACCAGAGTACAGAATAATTTTGTAATAGTTTTTAATAGACAGCTCATCGTGAGTAGTCGTGATGGAGGGAATCCCATCTTGTACCATCCTGCCAGAGTACTGCAGAAGGGACAAAGTCTGGTCAGGCAGCACAGGGGTTCAGGTATGTCTGTCTCCTGGATCACAGGGCAATCCTAATGACCAGGTTACATGGTGAAGTAGCCGTACAGAGCCTCAGCCTCTCCTCTTTCACAGAAGCCACCTACCCAAGGGTGGATGCCCTGAATCCCAAGTGCAGAGATACCTTTTTGCAGCCTTAAGCCAAGAGCCTATTTCTATACTGTGCTCTGTACTTGCTAGTGAGCTTAAGTAGCTCTTTTCTCATCCCCACAGTTGTCCTGACCCCCATCTGTAGTCAGTTTTCCCTCTTGGCATGCTCAGGCTCTTCCAGTGTGTAATTTGAGGGTAAAAGTCCTGTGACTGACACTGGCTGTTGAGATGCCAAGGTGCCTCTTCTACATTCATAGCCCCAAGAACATTTCTCTGGTCTTACTCACACCAGTGGCAATCAAAAGTAAGAGATCAATACTGAATCATGGTGGAGTTGGAATTAGGATCAGCAATACTAAGCACTATGTTGGGCAGTAATAACAGCCAAAGGTGTGAGCCCTGCACACGCACAGTGATGCCCTATTGTCCATGTATTTACTATTGCTGCAGGAGTATTTATGTCTGAAAAGTCTCACTTGGGGTCCACATACAAAAATATTCAATTACCAAAAATAGTTATGTGAGTAGCTATGTATTCAATGAAACAAAAAAATTCTGAGCATGTGTTTTGAAAGACTAGCAGATGGTTGGGTTTTTACACACAATACAGTGTTGATGCCATGTTTTTTCATCATGAGTGTGCTAACCTGCTCATGCTGCCAGGGCTATACATTTCCTACACTATAGCAACAGTTCATTAAAAAATATTCAGGCAAAAGACAAAGCAAACAAACACACACCTATTTTGTCATTATCAATTACACTCCAAGGACTTTAAACCTATGCTTTAGCAGGCTTGTAGGTGGCCTGACTGTTATGAAGAGATGTCAGCAGGGCCACTGATTAGATGCTTCAGTGTCACTGAAGAAGATGGGAGCCTGACCATCAAGTGCTAGTTTTCCCAGAAGTTTCTGACTCGGGGAACATACACCAAGACTGAGCTTTAAGCAGTAGATGGATGAGATCTAATCCATACATCTGGAAACAGCCTGTGTATCACAAAGAATATGTGCAGAGTGGGCTGCTCTTATATTTGTCCCATGTGTTTGCTTTTATTTGATTTTGTATTTGGGTGGGAAAGGGAAAGAGGAAATTCTCTGACATTTTCACATGCCTTTTTTTAAAACCAACTCTGAGAAACAATTCAAATATCTTGTCTATTCAAACAAGAGGCTATAAAGAGACCTGGCATCTTTTGTGGGTGCAGTCTTGGGTAGGAAGTACCACATTCCCATCTCTAGGAACCACTATTGCAATTAACCTGCCAATGTCCTTGGAGGTAAATACCAAAGGCACAGAAATAAATTACAGATCCAGGTCTTTCTCTTTGTGAACAGCTAGGTCACAAGAAATCATCTTCTGAGGACAAAATACTTTGCTCCTAATCCTTTCCATTATTCTATGATGTAGGAACAACTAGGTTCAGAAACCATCTTTCCGTACATCTTCAGTCTGGCCCCTCCATTTCTGATTTTAATCAAAAATTGTTTAGGCCCCTTAAAAAACTACTAGTGCTGCAAAGGATTTTATGGCCTGGCAAAATACCCACATCAGTGTTTTCTACAATCACGTATAAAGGCTCAGAGCTCCTAAAGTTTTTCAAGGCTATGGAAACAGAGGAATAAAAAGAAAAACATTGGTGGTGATTAACTATGTCTGGATTTAAAAAAGAAATGCCATCCTTTGGTAATTGTTCTGGGAGCCAGGAGAAAAGAAATTCCAGCCCTGGCCTTCTGGAAGGGGCTCGGTGGCTGCAGCTGGTCACTGAAGTGCTCAGAAGACTGGGAAAGGAGGAAGAGGAAGAGGAGGAGGAGGGAAGGGTTGAGAAAGTGCCATTTTCTTTGCTGGCAGAAGAGGAGCCAAAGCAATGGCTCAGGGAACTTCTTGCAAAGAGGAAAAAAGGGGTGTGCTGCAGGAAGAAGGCTCAGTGGTGAAGATGGGAAAGACAAGAAGACGAGGAGCAGAGCTTGAGCCATGAGCCCTATGGGCACAGGGAAGGCAGCAGCTGCACCTTCCTGGACACAGGGTCAGTGAGGCAGGCAAATAAATGCCAAGGATCTGCCTCAGCAGTCTGAGATCCAATACTTGAGTATTGCTTTAATGCTGCTTGCTTTAATGCTGCAGATGCCCAGAGCCATGAGTTGCCCCAGACTCTGACCTATTCTCATTCCTCAGAACAAGCTCCTGGACTTTTTGGGTGGCACAGGGAAAAGTAGTGCTGCTAATGGTAAAATAAATCAATTTAAAACTCTCAATCCCAAGCCACTCGATGTTTGCATGACTGCACTGTATATTTGTGTGGTATCATACTGCAAACATTACCTTGGTGCTACCTGAACATTTTGCTTCCCACAGTAACTCAGTAAACCATGGCCAGAGAGGATTGTACCCCAAGCTCAGCAGCATATAGAGGATGCACCACTGCCCCATAATGTAGCTCTGTTATGACCTGATCCTTGGCAGCAGCCCTGCTGCTGAAGCTGTTCCTTCACTTCTGGGCAGGTTCTCATTTGATGTCAATTCACAAATGAAGCCTATTCACACCTGGAGCCCATCCCCCTGCGTTAACTTTCAGATTATGGGGAAAAAAAAAAAAGAAAAAAAAAGAAAAAGTAAGAATCCCAAGAGTGCCCTCAAGCCATGAAGAGCTTGAGTCATCCCCTACATCCCGTACAGATGTGGGGAAAAGTCAAGCTGGTGTGATTCACTGAGAGGAGAGAGCCCTGGATTCTCTCCTGGGTTAGGATCAGTGGGAAGTTATTTCCCTGTCACACTTTGACATCCTACTTTCCACTGAGTCTGTGACACCTTCCAGTTCTTTTTGGGAACATAGCCCCCTGAGTGGCACTGACACTCCACCTACTCCTCCAGGGTACTGCCCCAGGGACATGGGGCATTTCTAATGTAATATAAATCATCAGATGAAAGAAAGGATTTTAAAACAATTTGCTTGGTAGCTGGTACTTCAAAATACTTTACAAGTTATATCAAGAGGATTTTCAAAAATCTTTCTTTATGAGTCGCTTTATTTTCCAGAAGAGTATCCTTGGAAATGACCCACTGGTTAAAAACAAAACAGTAATAAATCCCTGAGAAAAACAATCATCTGAATTTCCATGAATGTAATTACCTTCAAAAGCCATTGGAGCCTGCACTGTGTTTGGGTGGCACAGTGACAGATTGGCACTGGGACTGCAGATGGAACAGTTGGAGCAGAGGGCTGGCACAAAGATACCATCAAACATCATCCACAGTGCTGGTAAGAACATTTGTCTGTGCACCAGACTCAAACAAATCACCTGCCATGTGAATTCAGTTCTTCTCCAGGTCACGATGCCACAGCTGACATCAAGGTGGCCCAGCAAGACCTAGGCACACCTCGAGAGTGCAACCAGTGGGGAGAAAAAGCCACAGGGCTAAACAACTCACCTAAACAACTCATCCAGAAGCTCAGTGTCAGGAAGGTCAGGCAGCTGCCAGTGCTTTTACCTTGTTAAGCACTAGATGATGCAACTCTTATTTGCATATAGACATTTGCACCCCAGCTGTGCTGGTAGGTTTTGTTTTTTCAGGTGCCAGGCAGCACCCAAGATCTTATGTTCTCAGACTAAGCGGACTTGAGGCTTGCTGCCATGTCACTCTCATAAGACCAAACACATAATTTTTGAAGTGCCTGTGAGAGGTGACCTAATGCCATTGGCATGTCCTCAGGGAGGGATCAGCCATGGGAACTCACAGCAGCTTTTTTAAACAATTAGTAGAGGAGTTCACAGGGATACTATTTATTGACAGCCTGATGGAGGGGACTGCCATGTAGGAGCTCATTCTTTCCTCCTGGCATAACAAACTAGGGGAGTCGGGAAGCAACTGGGAGCAGTGGAAAGCAACTTGAGATGTTGGACTTTTGGCTGCACTCAAAAGTGTTGTGGTCAACATGTCCAGGTGGAGATCAGTGATGAGTAATGTTCCTCTGGGCTGGGACCACCAGTGTTTAACAGGGACAGTGAGATTTAGTGCACCCTCAGAAACTTTACCATCACCAAACTGTGCAGCAAGGTCAACATGATGGAGGAAATGGGGGCCATCCAGAGGCACCTTAAGCACTTGAGCAGTGTCCCGGTGCAAACTACAAGAAGTTACACAAAGCCCTGCACATGGATCAGGGCGATCTCAAGCATAAATACAAGAAGGGTGGAGAATGGATTGAGAACAGCCCTGCAGAGAGAGACTTGGGGGCACCGGTTGACAAGAAGCTCAGCATGAGCCAACAATGTGAACTGGCAGCCCAGAAAGCCAACCATATCCTGGGCTGCATCAAAAGAAGCATGGCCATCAGGTCAAGGGAGAAGATTCTCTCCCTCAACTCTGCTCTCATGAGACCCCACTTTAAGTCCTGTGTCCAGTTCTGGAGTCATCAGTAGAGCAAGGATACACAATGCTTGGACAGAGTCCAGTAGAGGACCATAAAGATAATCAGAGGGCTGGAGCACCTCTCCTAGGAAGAGACGCTGAGACAACTGGCATAGTTCTGCTTGGAGAAGAGGAGGCTCCAGGGAGACCTTGTAGTGGTGTTCCAGTACCTGAAGGGGCTACGGGAAAGCTGGGGAGGGACTTTTTAAAAAGACATATAGCAATAGGGAAAAGGGGAACAGTTTCAAACTGAAAGAGGGTAGATTTAGATTAGGTATTAGGAAGAAATTCTCCACTTTGAGGGTAGTGAGACACTGGCACTGGTTGCCCATAGAAGCTGTAGATGCCCCCTCCCTGAAAGTGTTCAAGGCCAGGCTGGATGAGGCTTTGAGCAGCCTGGTGTAGTGGGAAGTCTCCAGGTCCATGGCGGGGGGGGGGAGTTGGAAGTAGATGATCTTTAAAGTTCCTTCCAACCCAAACCATTACGTGATTCTATGATTGGAAACATCAGCCTGTCCACAGCTTACCTTCCCCTCACCTTTGTAGAGATGTGGGACAGGGCCACTGCCAGGAGTAGCAGGAACACTGCTGTAAGATTTGAAGGCATGTTCCAAGCTGTCCTCATACTTCTGCACATAGTCCTGCCATTTTGTTACATTCTTCTGAAGTTGTTCCTGACCTAAGCTAAGTACTTTTCTATTGACATCAACATTTGACACTTCACTATTCACCTCCAGGTTATTAATAAAGTATCAAACAATATTGGTCTGCATCTGCTCTTTAGGGCACCTCATTATTAATCTCTTTCCCTACTAGAATTGGCCATTTATTCCATACTCATTTATAACCAGATTTTAATCCATGACAGGACTTTACCTCTCACTTTGTGGTTACCAAGTTTCCTTAACAGTTTCTTCTATGGGTGTTTATCAAAAGGCTTTTACATGTCCAAATAAATTACATCCTCTGGTTGTTCCTTACCCACTATTTTATTAACTCTTAAAAGTGTAAAAGGTCTGACTGGAAAGATTTATTCTTATAGCAGCTCTATTACTTTTTTTCCTGAGCTTGAGACTTGGTATTTCCCTGCAGATTGTAAAATATTTAGAGCAGCAGCTCCCTGCATCTTGTGGCTTGCAGCAGCAGCAGATATATTGCCAGTGTTTAATTAGAAATAAAAGTGAATGTAACACACCACTGACTTTCTCAGTTGCTTCTTTGTAATGAAGTTAAGCTAATAATGTAAAATTTCCATGAGCTTGCCTGTTTGTGTAAATATTTACAGGGTCTTTATCACAGCAGAACCAGATTTACACACACATTAATGGAGCTATCCTTGTAACTCCTCTCTGATAGATGGAAGCTTTAATCCCAACTGCCTGAAGAATCAGGACACACTGACGTCTGGCACATAAAAACCAAACTCTTAGGCTTTGAGAATACAGTTTAAAACAGGAGACAAAACACCTTCACCCACTTAGAGATGCTGCATTCACCAAAAGAAAAAAAACATGCAAGGATCATCACATTTCACAAATGTAATCAAAAAGGCACAGTGCCCCAGCATCTCTTCCCAAGTTCCCTAAGCCCCTTTTTCCCTTTGGAAAAATGCAGAGCACCACAGGTAGAGTCCAAGCCTTTCCTTTTTCCCAGACTGTCTGTGCTTGCAGGTTTTTGCTGGCTCTGCTAGTGACCATTTATTTTGGACTCACACCACACATCCAATGTTTCATTATGCATTTTTTGCTCCAGCCAGAACTAATACAATTGGCTGCATCTCAGCTTGCTTCAAATATATGAGGGAGTGGATTTCCTGAGAGAAAAAGAAAAAAAATATCTTGCTTAAAGTAGAAAGCACTACAAAGATTTTGCATGTAAAACAAAACTTACAAAAAGCTACAAAATATGGCTACAAAATATACATGTGTAAGGGCTCACCACAAGCCCGATTATCCCTGAGGAAAAAGAAGGTTTCCACTCTGCCCTGAAAGCTGACAAGACCTTGGCAAAGAAGGGAATGACAGAGAGGTTGGACATGGAGAAGCCCTCAGTGAAAAGCCATGCAGAGCGTGGACTCAGGTTTTCAAGGGACTTCTGGCCTCATGGCTGGAGCTTTCCAAAAAAAACTCTCCTTCCACACAAGCAGCCAGAACAGGTGGGCAGGAATTTAAAAAATTATTAAATCCTTTCAAAATAAATTAACTCCTAAGTGTCAAATGGGAGCGATGTGAGCACAGAAGACTTCTGCAAGAACATATTTTACCAGCAGAAGCTCCAGAACATCCATAAACATGTTTCCAGTTGATGTTTTAAGTGAGATCTTGAAAGTGTGGAGTTCTTTTTGGGGGCCTGGATTTGAAATTCCCTGAGACCAGAGGTGGGACTCACTTGAAGATGCCTGCTTGTGGGTGTAAAATCAGGGATAGCTGTGTTTAGCTTGGCAAATTTCATTGACTCCCTGTGCCACTGGAGGAGCACAGAGGGGGATCAAGAGCACAGGGGCTTGAGGTTGCTCCTGGATGGGTTTGGATGCAAACTCCCAAATCTCTTTCCCACTGCTCATTTCTGAAACACAAGCTTTGCCTCCAGGCGCTCCCGCAGCCAACAACACGATTTCCCCAAGGTACAGTCAATATAGTGCCACGATCTTATTTTTTCCGTTTTTGATCCCTCAGCTTTAGCAATATTGATAGAAATAGGGTCTGTGAAGATCAAATAAAGAGCAGCCTGTTGCATATGAAAAAATACCCTTCAGTCCTCAGTCTCTCCACGGTGATTCAGCTTTTCCAACTGCGCTGCCGAGATAAAAGGCTCGCATGTGAGCAGAAGTGTTAGCAAGGTTTGTAATGCTTTCAGCGCACCGTCTTGAAAAAAAAAACCAAAAAACCAACCAACCAAAAAAAAAACCAACCAACCAAAAAAAACCCCAAACCAACCTATAACCTAAAACCAAAACCAACCTTGACTGCGGGAGCAGATATGGTCTACTCCTAAATCTCCTTCAGCGACGGGGAGACCGGGGGGTCCGGGTGGGAGCACAGAAATTTTTTTGCCCCGTTTTCACGCCTACACGGGGTGTTTGCTGTTCGCCACAGCTCATGTGTTTACGTTATTCGGTAGTTGTGTTTATGCACCCGTGTTAGTTTTCCTGGCAGCACGTTGGAAGGAGGCTGGCAGCCGCTCCTCGCCCGGGCCGGGCCGCACAGATCCGGGCCGCCCGCCCGCCTAGCCCCGGCACCCCCGCCCTAATCAGTGGCAGACCTCGGGCGCGGGGTAATTAGAAACATGGAAGGGTCTTTCTGTCTTTTGAAATCTGTCTCTCAACATCAAAGTGTTCCGCGCAAGTCGTCTTCCAGAGGTCGGCTCCCATATCTAAATGAGTGATGTATTTCATGGTATCTGTCGGGAGGGATATAATGAAGAAAACCGGCTTTGAGATGGGGCATGATGTGAAAAACAGGTGGCCCATTTTAATGGGTTGCGGAGCATCTGTTTTGCAGTCCGGTTGTGTACCCGTGAACCGCGCAAACAAGGCGGGCGGGCGGCGGGCACGTACCTTCCGCGGGCGCGCAACTTCCGCGGCTCCAGCCGCTGCCCGACCCGAAGCGGCGCGTTTCTGGGGAGATGGAAAGGAGAAGGCAGAAGAAGCGCTGCCCTCCTTTCATCCCTGCTTCTTCACGGTGACAAGCAAAACCCGACATCCCCCCTACCCCCCTCATTTCTCTGTAGACCCTTTCCTTCCCCTCCTGCAAGAAACGCGGACACTGCCTCCACCTCGCGGAGATGCACCCATCCCCCGCCCCAAACACACCCTCTCCCCCAAGCATCCAGGGGGGCAAGGTGCCGTGCGAGGTACTTGCCAATGCTCTTGCCAATGTACCTTGCCAAGGTACTCCGCTCTGACCCTCAGCCTGCCCCAGGGCTCCCTTCACCATCCCTCTACTTCCCCCGCATCCTCCCTTCCCCCCTCGGGCACCCTCCGCTATCGTGGCGGGCACGGCCCAACGGAGGAACCGGCTTCCCCCTCCAAGAGGCCGATGGCCTCGGGTCGCCCCCGGTTTGGCCCGTAAGAAATATTCCGCTGAGATCACACCACTTTGCTGGTAACATTTCCAGCGCCTCCTCCTCCCTAGGCTTGCGCAACGGTCCGACTTTATTCTGACTCCATCAGCGCAGTAATAGAAAGTGTTGGCTAACATCAAGCAAGCCATAAATCCGGCCGTGCCTGCGCGTTTCAAGTGCTCACGGTCAAATCGCCGTGATTTCCCCGGGGGGGGCGCGCAGGGCGGCGGGCTGCGCGCCTGCTTCGCGCTGGCTGCCCTCGGCTGGGGGTGCGCGCACTGGATAACCCTTCTGCGGTGACTTGACCGCATTGTGCGACTGAAAATGACCGGCTGGATACCGGGGTCTGCTCGGGAGCCCTCTGCCCTGCCGGGGGGAAGTCTGGTGCTTTCAGATCTTCCAGCCCTACGGCAGAACGGCAATCCGAGCAGGGGTGTGGGGGGGAAACCCCCTCCAAAGAGTGAGGGCTGCAGGTGTCCCTACAGCTTTGGAGACGCATTTCATATCGTCATGAACCCGCTTGCTTTGCAAAAAAAGTTATCCCTGCCTGCACCCCTGTCCTGATATACACCCGTGAAATCCCACTGAGCACAGCAGGAGCAGGGGCTGGCTCGGGAAGTTGGCAACGAAACTGGCCGGGCACAGCTGAAAGTTGAAAACTCTGCTGCTCCCCCTAGATAAGAGCAGAAATTATTTGGAGAGGGGGTCGGGGGTGGGGAAAGGCCCTCAATCCCCACAAATTCTAAAACCAAAAAGACCGATGCCCACCGTCAACCCCCTCCAGAGGGAAAAAAAAAAAAAAAAAAAAAAAAAAAAAAAAAAAAGACAACGAAAGTCAAGGACCAATCCCCAAGGATTCAAAATGTATAAAAGCTGCTCAACGCCCAAGACGAACTTCCCTCCCACCCCCGCCGGCGGGGCAAGTGGCACCGCCCCGGCGGGAGTAGCGGGATCCGCGCCGGGGAGCGGAGCGGCTGCGCAGCAATGCGCAGCGGGGCTGAGGAGTATGTCGCGCCTTGGAGCCTGCTGCTCCTGCGGGCACAACCCTTCTCCCTGTGCTGTTTTTATTTTAATTTGTGATTACGCGCCCCCCGTTATTTTTATGTGGTGCTTAGTGCCAGCCTGCGGGAGGCCCACGGGGAAGAGGTGTCCAGTGCAGGGCCACGGGTGGGCTGTGCGGCCGGTGGCTGCGGAGGGCTCTCGAGTGACAGCGACAGTAAGGGTGTCCGGGGGAGGCGGTGGATCTCCCACAGCTCCTCCGGAGGCTGCTCTCACTGTCCGGCCCCAGACCACTGGCCCGTGGGTCCGGGCTCTGGTGATGAGCTACTCCGACCTCCGCTTTTTGCCGGCGCTGGAAGAAGCGCTGACAATTCCAACAGGCTGGCTCCCGGGAGCCGCCCGTAATTCCTCTTTCTTTTATTTTCTTTCTTTTAATTTTTATTTATTTATTTAGTGTGTCCGATGTGTATTACCGAAATAGCTCGTCCCTTTCTCTTATTGGAAATGATTTCCCGCTTCTATTGTGGTGAACTTTGCCTCGTCTGACTCTTTACGGCTATTCTCTTGTTGATGGGCTTTCCTTTGTGGAAGTTTCGCGGGCTGATTGTATTTGTTAATTAGTTGCTAACAGCATCGTAATGCGGGCTTGATGGATAGCCATGTCATTAGCACTCACCCCTGCAATTCACATTTCCAACAGGGCACAGGCTACCCCATGCCGAGACCGTGATTTGTGTCTGCAGTCTCGTGTGCGGGACACGCACCCCCAGCCCCCTCCGCCGCTTCCCTGCCCAGCCCTCCTCCGCTCCAGCGCTGGGACAGAGAATGACATCGGTAACCCCTCTCCTTTTTGTGGCTACGTGGGTGTTTGTGTTTCCCCCTCAACCTCTCCCCACGGCTGCCGAGGACAGAGCATCCCGCACAAATCGCGAACACGGGCGGGAAGGACCACAGGCGCATAGCTTCCCCCCTCGCCTGGCGGCAGCACCACTGACCCTGCCCCCCACGACCCGCAGCCCCAGCCACCCCCAGCACGGGAACCGCGGAGCCCATCGGAGGGGTCCGCCCGCTCGCTCCGCCCCGCCCCGCGCCTTCCCCGCCGGGGGCTCGGCCGAGCCTGGGAGATGTAGTCCCGGCTCCCGGGCTGGCCGGCGGGGCTTCGGCGGGGGACTACGTTTCCCAGGCCCCCCTGCTGCTCGCCCGGGCCGCGGGAAGGGCTGGGCTGTCAATCAGTGCGCGTCGGCGGGGGCAGCGAGCCGGGGTTCCCCCCCCGCCCTCCTTCGCGTCCTGATAATAATAAGTGCTTCAGAGGCTTAAAAGCAGGGAAGCAAGTGTCATGCGGGTGCGTCGTAAGGGGCTGACCTCCGGCTGAGCTCCGGGGTCCGCTCTGCTGCCGGCTCAGCCCGGAGGAAAAAAAAAAAAAAAAAAAAAGGGAGGGGGGAAAACAGAAAAAGGGAGAAAGAGAAAAAAAAAAAAAGAAAAGAAAAAAGAAGAAGGAAAAAAGCTTCGGAGCTGTTTCCCGAGGAAGGGGCGAGAGGAGAAAGGCTGGACAAGCCGGCAGCGAAGTGGCGATGAGGCGCAGGAAGACGGCGGTAGCGGTCAGCTGCTGCCTTGCCTTCCTCCTGGGCACCCTACTCAACCTCCTCTTCATCCCCGGCTCCGAGCACCCGCCGCCGCCCCGCGACGGGGCGCCCCCATCCCCGCCCGGCGGCCCCTTCGACCCCCCGGAGGAGGAGGGCGGCGGCGGCGGCGGCGGCCGGGCCGCCTTGGCGCGGCAGATCCGCGAACGCTACGAGGAGGTGCTGCGCTACCGGCAGCACCGGGCGGCGGCGGCGGGGCGGCGGCCGCTGCGGCCACGGGAGCGGCGCCTGATGGACCTGGCGCCGCCCCGCACCTCGGCGGAGCAGCCGCGGCCGCGGGGCCGAGCGGTGGCGGCGGAGGAGGCAGCGGGGCCGCGGGCTGGCGCCTCGGCCGAGCTTTCGCTGGAGCCGCCGCTGCTGGGCTGTCGCGACATCCGCAATGTCAGCGGGGTGCAGTACTTGGGCTCGGGGTACACCAAGGCGGTCTACAAGGCGGTTCTCAACCGCACGCTGGCCGTGGCGCTGAAGGCGGTGGATTTCGGCGGGCACGACATCGCCCACTGCGTGCGGCAGTTCTCCGTCCTGGGAGACTGCTACCGCCTGGCCGCCTACAAGATCGTCAAGGAGATGATCCTGCTGCAGCGGCTGCGCCACGCCAACGTCCTACAGGTACGCGGGATCCCGCGCGGGTGGGCGCGGAGCTCCGTCACGCCGAAACGGGTGGGTCGCGCCGGGTGTTCGCCGCGTTCTCGGCCCCGCTGCGGGCAACCTGTCGGCGCTACTGCCGCCTGCCCGAGGGTGAGCGGTGGGAGCTGACGTTGCCAGTGCCGTGGAGCTCCCGAGGGTTTTTACTCTCTCTCCTTGGGGAGCTGCAGCCCCGTCCAGAGGTGCGGGGGGGGCCGGCGGTTCTTACACAGGGGTCCCTGCGGGCATGGCGGCTCCTAAGCCCCTCGTCCCACCGCGGCTCCCCGGGGAGGCTGGAGGCGCGCCGATGGGCGCTTTCCTCTGGCAGCCGCGCACCATCAGCAGTGATAACCCCCGCCGGCAAGTGATTCTCCTGCCCCGGGACAAGGCGGAGGGAGTGTGCGGCATGTGGGGCATTGCCCTCGGCCCCCCGGTTCAGGGTTGACCTGACCGTGGTCCTCCCGCTATGGTTGGCTTTGCGGCTTGCTTTCTGATCGTTCTTCGTAAATAACAGAGGTGACGAAGGGGTCGAGGGAGAGGGTTTAGGAAGGACTGGGGGATTGCTGCGGGCACCCTGGAGAGACGGAGGCAGAGGGGGCACAGGCGGGCGCGGGCGCAATCTCTGGGACGGCGCTGTGTGGGGCACGGGCAGCCCCTGGCACCCGGGTCAGTCCCCGCAGAAATCCCGGGGGGACGGGCCGAGGGTTAGTCCTGTGAATCAGTGCGCTCACACCGCCACACTTGCCAGGAGGGCTGTGTAGTAGGACTGTTACACATCAGCATGACTCTCAACGGGTCCATTTGGATGTAAATGCTGGTATGGAAATTCCTATTGCGTTTCGCATTGCATGAGCGTTGCAGTAGAATAAAAAATGAACATTAGACCAGACGGTCTCACAGTAGGTGCTTTTTGAACTGAATCGAGTAAAGGAGTTTTGTGTTTCTGCAGCAGCAGCAGCCGCAGGAGTACCAGCTCCCACACGAGAACTTAAGATCCTAGCGATCAAAGCTCTCGAGTTTCTGTTCAAAGAAAGGGTAATCATG
The DNA here is from genome assembly GCF_036169615.1 of Heliangelus exortis. Taxonomy (NCBI): domain Eukaryota; kingdom Metazoa; phylum Chordata; class Aves; order Apodiformes; family Trochilidae; genus Heliangelus; species Heliangelus exortis. The sequence continues at coordinate 20,865,545 of NC_092424.1, read as the reverse complement.
ATTTATCCACGACAAGAAAGTAGATATTAAAATTCCTTCCTTCCTTCCTTCCTTCCTTCCTTCCTTCCTTCCTTCCTTCCTTCCTTCCTTCCTTCCTTCCTTCCTTCCTTTCTTCCTTCCTTCCTTCCTTCCCTTTTCTTTCCCCAGTGGTGCCAACTGTAATACATAAGGAGAACATCATCCAGCAGGTTACAAAGAGTTGTGCTCCTAGTAAAGATGTTTCTCCTCTTGTTGCTGTGATGGATTCTTGTTTGGAAACCCCTGCTTCGGTGCAGCCATCCTTAGTGATTGAGTTGACAGCAGGAGATACACCCTAAAGTTGTAAATGTGGAGGGGAATTCCCAACCCCGCCTCGTTTTTCTTGCTCTAGTGGAAGCGAACTGGCCAGGTTGATCTGGAGGCGTGCGTTTTTAAATTGGCAGATCTTTTTGGTAAGCGCTAGTGTTTCTTTCCAGTGTTACTCGTGTCGTTTTCCGCTCTGTAAACATTAATCCGTAAATAGATCGCTCAGCCCACTAAATAGATTGTCCGCGCTGTCTGTGAAGGGTCCCTAGCAGCAGCCGGTGTTATTTCCGCGTGTGTGGGCAGGGATCCTCCGGCCGCGGGCGGGCAGCGCTGCTGGATCTGCCCAGAGCACCGCTGCCTCTGCAGCACACCTTAGGGTAGCCGCAGTAATTCACTCCTCCCTTTTGTGGTGTCAGGTGGAGTCTGGAGGGGGTAGCAAAGGCGAGGTGTGGGGTGCCCTTTGGCGAGGGGAGTCGGGGCTGGAGCAGCCGGATGAGGGGCAGGCGCTTCCACTGGTGCCGAGAGGAGAAACGCACCCAGCCCCCTTGCTGGGAAAATGCTCTCATGGGCAAAAATCCCTCCTGTTAATTAGAGTTACATATTTACATGCCACCCAATTTAAAAATAGTTTACACTTAAATCGGAACCATATTATTTTCGGTTTCGTTCAGATTTTGTCGTCGCGTTTTCTTTTGTCTGTCCTCCCGGCTCCATCAGCCGCTGGCAGAGCTGCCGGGCTGAGATCAGAAGAGCCCTGAGCCCCCATAAGCATCGACCCTTTTGTTTAACATACTTCATTCTAGAGTCGAACAGGGCGAGGTTACTGCGGCGAGAATGAGGGCTAATGTTTGATAGAACATTACCTTGAAAGGAGACTATAAAAATCGACCTGACAGGCTTTATCTAGGCATGGTCGGGGCAGTTGTATGGGCCGGGAACAGATCTCTGGTGTCACGCTGGAGTCGTAAAGCCGGTATAGAAAATGGGCATCAGCCACCAACATGAAATTTATTGATTATGTTTCTGGTATAATCTCAAAGGCAGCGGGATCTATCAACGTCAAGACTCATTTTTAGCTTGTTTTCATCGGAAGCCGGCCCAGGGCTTAGAAATTAACTGTCCAGGGGTTGCAGCCGAGGGAGAGGAAATCAGTTCAAAAACCAACATCTCCTCCCTTCTCTTCTGGTTTTTGACAGGCACTTTAGCTTCCAACACAGCAATCGGAAACATACTGCTTACAGATGCCACGGGCACTGCGACACACACTGGGCCAGCAAAGGCTTTCCTTGCCTTTCTTCCTTTTTTTTTTTTTTTTTCCTCTTTTTTCTGGGGCTCCTTTTTTCCCCTCACTCCCTACCCTGCTGTGGCTCCCAAATACGAGCCGGCTGCTATATATAGCTGGAAGGACATGTCACCCTCTTGCCACCCTGCTGTGCTGGGGGAGGGCAGGGCTGGCGGGCAGCCTGCAGCAGCGCTTGCTCCGGGCAGGACGAGGGGTGCCGATGGGATTTGGGACACTGTGGGGAGGCTTTTTCCCTTGTGGGGAGGGATTAAACAAACCTGGGACCTGTCCACGCGGGCCACCGTGGGCACGTGGCCCGCGTGGATGGGTCCCCTGCCCTGGTCAGGGGCTATTCGGGGTGAATGAATTCTATTTTGTTGGCAATAAAAGGTTCCATGTAGGTTCAGTCCTAGGAAAGGGGGTTTTCCTGTAAATCTCTGGCAGCTGACAGCCTGAAGTGTAGTTTGTAAGATAACAGGCTTGTTCTTTACTGTCTCAGCAGTTCCCATTCTGGCCTGTCTCTTGTCAAAATCAGCTTTTTTTTTTTTTTTTTTTTTTTTTTTTTTTTTTTTCCAGCCATCCTCTTAAAAGACTTGATTATTGTACAATATATGATAGAGGGGAAAAGAGCTCTTTCCAGAAGGTGCTGCTGCCTTCAGACAACATGCTGACATATCCACCGTGCCCTCCACTGGGGGAAGGAGCCAGATGTGTGTCAGCTTCAGCAGATGTGGCAAATCGTCTATCAAAAGAAATGTGGAAAACGAGCAAGGGGGAGAGTGTTTTCACATCAGCCGAGGCTGAGGTGAAGGCAGCTTGCCCTCATATTTTTATTTCCACACTCTGCCTGCCACTTGTACACCCGTGGCAGTGCCAGCGCTGGGCCACCACTCCCCTTGTCCCTGCAGCTCACCAGGGCTGCCTGAGGGGCTCCCTGGGCCACTGGGAAGGGCAGGTGCGGGCTGCAGTGGAAATATATTTGCTTTGGAGTGGGGAGTAGAGGGGTAGTTCATTAAAGTTGATTTTATAATGAAGGGCACTGGGGAAGAGGGAGAACTGCGACACTGATTTATTGTAACAGCGGATTTAGTGGCCCGCTAATTGCTTTGCAGTCGTTCTGTGTCAAATGCGGTGCCTGATCTCTTCCTTTCCCTCCGTGCTGCGGTTTCTTTTCTTGCAAAGTTCAAATGCTGCTGTCTGAATCCTGCCTTTCTGTGCGTTTTAGTGGGGAAGATGATTTAGTGAGCTTTAATTCCTCCCTGCCCGTATTTGAGGAAGAAAAGAAAATCAAACCATTTGCAGCTAATTTCAAACAATGGGCGCGATTGTAAAGACACAAAGGCAATGTTTGATTTACTGTAATAATGTAATTATAGCCCTGGAGTATCAGAATTAAGGGTGTTGCCATTCATGGGCATAAGCCGTTCTTTGGAGGAATTTTTTTTTAGTATTTTAATTTTTTTTTTTTTCATTGCTGAAGCTGAAAGGAAGGGAAGGTTTGGAAGGTTTGAAAGCGCAGACGTTTGGAAAAGTGCAAGTTTATTTCTGTGACAGCTATTTATCAGCACTTCTAGTGTGAGCTCACAATGATTCATTCACGAAAGAGCTACCGCTTTCTTAAAAAGAAGCACAAAAGCTCAAGGAAAAGGATTGGCTTTGTCTGAAACCCGTGGAAGACACCAGCTGCTAACAGAACCACTGGTTTGCTGACTGCCCAGACAAGGCTGTTTCATTTGGCTGATTGAGCTTTAATGTAAAGTTAAAGCACAAAGATGAAATACTGAGATGGGATCAGTGCTAGAAAACCTCACTGTCCAAGTCGTCTTGGATATGAACCAATTAATATAGAAACTGCTGTCAGTTAGCTCTAGTGTATTTGTTACTTATTTTGTTTCACATGGCTGTGATTACAGAGAGAATATTTATCACTTTCAAAATTGATTAAATAGTGCTGAAAATAATACATCACTGGATGCTCACAGTTTCAGTAGACTTAAGATGTGCTAGGCTGTGGTGATACGTTTAAATACCTATTTTTAAATAAGATTTTCTTTTCTCTCCATGGGGTAATTAACAGGCCATTCACCCTGATGGTTTCCCCATGCATATGTGCAGTCAGCAGGACAGGGAAAATTTTAATTTTAATGTGAGAATTAAAATAGTAAAGGTTTGTATACAGTTTGTTGATTCCAAGTGGAAGCAGACAGCCTTCTCAAGCCTGAAGAAAGTCAATATACAATTAATTTCCAGTGTAAATACACTTGCACAGGGAATGTGTGGACTCTAGAAGGTCTGGTCCCTCCCCATCCTTCTGTGATGAATCCATTGTTGTCTGCAGAGCAAGGAGAGAGGAAGGGGAGATCACTCCATGGTGGAAACAGCTCATCAGAGCCCTTTTCCCTGTTGCCAGCAGGGGGGCATTGAGTCCTCTTTGTGGTGTAGATGATGCAGGATTCCCAGCAACAAACCTTGGTCTGCAGTTGGGTGGAGTTTGGCCATGGTAACTTTGGGAGCTGCTAGCCTGAGAAGGGTGCTGAGATTGCTGATACCAGCTGCTCCGTGGCTATGCAGAGAATTTGTAATTGTGAATCTTCGATGGGGCAGTAGAGGTTCACAACTCTTGGAAGCAAAACTTTTAAAACAAAGTGCCTAATGAGAATTAACCTTCCATGCTGGAGCTGGGGGTGGTTGGAGTCTGACCATGTGCTTCCCTTGCAGCCATCAGTGGGGCTTGCTGCAAGTAGGAGGGTTGGTTGGGATTTTTTTCTGATGCTTTTGATTGGCTCAAGATGAATGAGACCACCACACGCAGTGAAAGACCAGGCTGACAAAATCTGTTTAGCAGTGTTAGGATAAGAGGAACTTAAGATAAGCCTGCCAAATCTTTGCGGGGTGGCAGCAGAGGCTCACCCTGCTCGCTCACCACCTTGTTCCTCTGGTAAAGCTGCCAGCGAGCAGATACGGAGCTGATTCTTTGTCCCAGTCCCTCCACTGCTTGATGTTGCTATAGGTGCACCTTGCAGGACACGGGGTGCCCAAGTCACTTGGGCTCGATACAGGGTGTCAGCACTGGACATAGATGTGGGTGGAGAGAAAAAGTGGAGGCAGTGCCACCTACTGCTGGCTTGGCGGAGACAGCTCGGTGCTGGTAACAGATGTCCCCTCAGCTCCTAGGAGCTCCGGGTGGAGTGGAGAAGGGCAGAGAGAGCAGACAGATGCGGTTTGGCGAGGAAAGAAGAATTACACAAAGTGCTTCTTTATTGCGAGACTGTTTCCCAAAAGGCCCAGATGTTATCCTGCACTTTTAAGAGTGAAGAAAGGATCTGTTAACAAGAACTCCAGAGCTGCTGGAAGCCCAGAGCTGATACAATTGCAAACCAGCTCTAACTGTTCGTGTCACTGGAAGACAAGCAGTACATCTCGATGCTGATGTTTCCATATGAATTTTTTCCCGTTGGGTTGCATGGGATGGAAAGAGGGTGTTCAGATTGCAAAGCCATTGGCAGGACCAGCTTTCCATAAGGAACATGCCATCACATAAGTTAAAAGGGCTACATGGTCCATCCTTTCAAAAGTGGTGTTCATAAAACTAATCCCTGTCATTTGCTGAATGATTTCTATGGTTGCTTTCTATGGTTGCTTCTCAGTTTTATGTGCCATGTAAATCATTCCAGAAGACTCTGTTTTGAATTTCTGTTTCCTTTATGAGAGCTGATGACTTGCTACCTCACCCAGTTTCCTTTAGGGGAGCCAAGCATTGCTCCTTCTGCACAGCATCTCAGGGAGATCAGTGGTCACCACAGGATGCTGTGGATGTGATCAAGTTCTCCTTTGCTGCTTGCCTTTTTTTCATAGGAATGACCATGAGTGAACAAGGCCACCCCACCCTGTGAATAACCTGGCCTGGGAATTGCTTATGACTGGGGCAGAATTGCAAGGGGAAGCACATGGTTTTTAGAGTTTCCTTCTCTCCTTCCCCTTGCCAAAGGTGAAGTAGCTTGGTAAACCTCTTTTCTTCCTGTCACCCAGTGATAGCATACATGGGAATGGTTTGAAGCTGTGCCAGGAGAGGTTTGGACTGGACATTAGCGAGCATTTCTTTACTGAGAGGGATGTCAAACACTGGAGCAGGCTTCCTAGAGAGATGGTTGATGCTCTAAGTCTGTGAGTGTTTAAGAGGCATTTGGGCAATGCCCATAACAATGTGCTTAACTTTTGGTCAGCCCTGAAGTGGTCAGGCCATTGTGCCAGATGATTGTTGTTGGTCCCTTCCAACTGAAATTATTTTATTGTGTTCTGTCATATCCTTGAGTTGCAGTGGGGTGGTTATGACTTTTGCATGTGCTCTGTCTTATTGCAGTCCAATTTTGGGAATGTTGGTAGGGCTGTGGTGGCTAGATAAGGAGGCAGGAGATGACCCCTGGAAAGTAAAGGCAGGGCTGGCAGAGCTGTCCTACTTTGGTCCTCTGCTTTCCATACAGACACAGAGAGAGCTGACCCACACTTAGAAGTGTTTCAGCCTTGTTTTATGAAGTGTTAGTGTCAGATACACAAGCTGGATTTTTTTTCTTTTCAATGGATTTTTGTGCCAACACAGTTGTCTGATATTTCAGATCTATGCCTTGTGGCATCTAACTCCTATTGCAGTTTTTCATTTCTGTGATGGCTATGAAAACCTTGACAAGAACTCGTTCTTACAGGATTAGACTAATACTAATATTGACTGTAGACATTTTAAAGACAATGTTATTTTTTGTCACAGTCTGCTGAACCACTCAGTTTAGGTAGTAGACACCAACCATGGATGTTTTATATTATTTTAGGCTGAATGTGGAACAACATAGTTTGGAAGAGTTGCTTTTTCTTCTTGGACCATATATGTAGCTACAGATAGACTCAAGCTTATTTTAAAGCTCACCATGATAAAATACACAGTGATATGGCTCAGATACCTAAGAAAGAAGAACTATACAGATGGGTCTACTGAATCCAAGTTAAGCTTTTCCAACCATGTGATGCTCAGGGGTTGATAGTTTTGTGGTGCAAAATCATGTCATAACAAAGGGTTAATCTGGCAGTGCAGTGGAGCTGAATGCAGTCCTGGGGCTGGAGGTCAGGGGAGCTTCTGGTCTTGCAATTTACAAGATAATGAACTTCGCCTCCACTGATACCAGCCTGTTCCCATTGAAATCATGGCTGTATGAGGGATCTATTTGTCTTCACTGGAAGGCTTTACAAGAGTAGGCTACTTGTGTGACTAAATATTTGAAGGGTTGGGCCTTGAGCTTTTGCAGTGCAATGCAAATTCAAAGTGCTGTAAATGTTTTTAGTAGAAGAATTTTCCACTTCAGAGTATAAGGAAAGCAGGGGGAGTAAGAGGGAGATAACACTACTAAATCACAAGATTACAGTAAAAATACTGTGTCAGAGCAGCAGGTATATATGGATATGCATATGCATATAAAGTACATGGAGATATATATGTGGAACTCTGTGGATATTCTGACTGATACACTTAGATATAAATACGTGTGTGCTTCTAAATAACACGTTCCAATTTTTCCATTAATGAACTTCCATTTTTAGGAACAGTTCCAGGTATGAGATTCTCGTACTTTCTACCTCTTCTGGAGTTTAGTACAAATTATAATAATGCATTTGTAAATAAAAACCTAGGCAGAGCTGTGAATTCAGAGTTTAATATTTGGATTATGCACTGCTTGCTTTCGGTTCCAGTGTCCAGCAGCGGAGGAAATCCTGCCCCATAGCTGTCAGCACACAGTTCTTAAAGGTTCTGCGTGGTGCTGTGAATGCCCCACAGGAAAGTCTTTTTCCAGTGAAGCTCAGCACTTAGAGGGGCTTGTTTGTTAGATTTCAATGAGGAAAATCAATTCACTTCTCATGCATTATCTCTGTATCCTGTAGAAGGAAGGATGATGTTGGATTGGTCTTTATTATCTCCCTTTTTCCAGGTAGATACGTGTTACAGGTTTGCCCATGTTTTTGGGCTGAGTAGGTGTGGCAATATAAAAATTATTTTAATGTATTTGTATATTTAAACATTGAAATATAGATACAATATTATGCATATATAATATTTTGAAACATACACATATATGTTGTAGCTATGTAAATACATATGTACTTGGATGTATTATGCATTTATATTTATAAATTAATATACCATCAGCAGTGAAGGAAGATACTTAAAACCTGAGATCTGACTAGATCTTGGTGACATGAATGTCTGAAATCTTGTACTGCTAAATCAGAGCAGTGTCAGGTAGTGCTGTATGTTCTTGCTCTCCCAGGGCCTGTCCCAGTGCTTCAGGAATGAAAGGTCAATCCAAGATTTGGTTGCATAAAAATATTATGTTCACTTTGATAGCAATAAAGAGTCAAAAGGTTTTAAAATGTGCTGTTCTGGTTTTGACATGTAGTGGCTCAAAGGGCTCATCGTATAGCTACCAGTGTCAGCTTTTTGTTTCCCCTGGGCACCAAGTCACTACAAAATACAATCTTGACACAGCCAGTTTTGATTAAGTAACTCTGTGTCCATATAGTTTTGAAACGAAGGGCTGTGGCAAGCACTGATTAATATTGCTCTTCATAAAAGGGAGGTTTTTTTTTTTTAATGGTCCTTTTCTATTGAGGGCAGCAGTTAGGCTTGCTGTAATTAGTTTAGGTGAATCAAAATTGAGAAAAGAATTAGGTTTCTAGAAATTACTTCTGCTGTAATGCAATCGAGTGTGCCACTTGTATTACAGCAGGAAATTTTGGTCTTTATTTTTCCTGGGACCATGGGAATCTCACGTTCGTTAAAGAAAAAAGGAGGAAATTTCCACCTTTCGTGGTTGTAGAATTGTGAACATTAAGGGTAAAACCTAGCAAGACACAGAAGAAGATTCAGAGTGAAGTGTAATTTTATGGAAATTACATGATATTTGTTGAGGGGGTTTTGCTCTCCAGTAGCTGGGGCAGTGGGATAGAGCCCTGGCTGGGGCAGGGAGGTGGCTGGTCCTACCCTTCCTGACTGAGCAACCTCAATAAATGAAGTGTAACACTTTGGTGGAGGTTCTGGCTTGACGTTTATTTTTCAAAAAATCCAGCTAGGGTCCCTATGCTAATGCAGGAGGGCCTGTTTGCACAGACTTACCCTGCTGATGACAGCTTAATAAGCTCTTTTATTTTGTGTTTTTATTCAGTAAGCTTGTCAGCTTTTGTGTAGGAGCTGACCTCTGCTTTAGCCCTCCAACCCCCTCTCCTCCTCCCGGCCCCTGCCCCAGCTCCTCTGAAAGGGGCACCTCTGTCCCCATAATTTGTACTAAAAGGAAATTATAAAGGGAGGTGAACCGACTGGCTGGAGGGACATGGGCTCCTGCAAAGCAATGTAATGTTTGCTGGGCTGACCCTGTATGCCCAGAGTACCTTAAAGCTCTTGAAGTCAACAGGAGTTTTGGGTCTGTAACAACTAATGCAGGACTGAGTTTTTATCACTGAGGAAACCCAAACAGGGAGGGAAGGATTCGGTAAACAGGGCTATTCCAGATGAGTTATGGCACACAATGTGAGAACAGGTCAACATGTCATATCTGGCGTACGTTTTTCTTAACAGACAGAAAGGCATCCCAAAATTGTGACTGTTTGCTATTAGGTTCTATACAATGGTATATTGGGGTGGCATTTAAACACAGTGAGTCGAGATAGCAAAAAGATGTGGGATTGTATTTCTTTCCATTCGTTTAATTGGAACCATGCTGAAAAGACGTATGAAAACCATCACTTTTCAGTGTATTTAAAGTGTAGCTTTGCGATGCTGAGAACAATGTCCAACCTAATAGAATTTTAGATAGAGGAGATGTTTTGGCTCATCTTTTGCTTCCAGCTATATTCAGTTTTCCCGTGTGGTTTTTTTTCTTGTTACTGTATGCATCCAGCTCTCCGTTTCTTACTTCACTGTCTGGGAATACAAACCATATTGTCTCATTTGAGACCTTAAAATGGATTGGAGAAAACCAAAAAGGGTGGGGAAAAAAGTAATTTGGATAGTACCTCTATTACTTGTTATTTCTGTCTTAATAAGTCAGCTTCTTAAACAAAAGGCCTAAGAATTACTGTCTTGGAATCTTTTGCATCTACGTGTGTTCTGTATTTTGTAACATCTGTGTGGTGGGTGGTGGTTCATCAGGAGAGGATGAATGTAACCATTCTAGATGCTTAACTGACTGTTTGGGACATGCCCAGTTTGTAATCATGGTAATTGCACATACAAATATGGCTGTGTAATTATATGTGCATTTTTGCATTTAGTTTCAGGAGTTCATTTAGAAAAGTATAAATGTGGCCCAATAACTCCTTTGTATCTCAGACTCCTGTGCTTTTAAAACTCTATATAATTATGTAATAACACTGCATCTGGAGAGATTTCACTAAAGTACACTAAAGTAAAAGCAATAAAGAGCTCAGGTTAGATTATATATTTTTTTTTTTTTAGGTGGGCCTATGCTAACTTGCTCAGTATATGTTTTTCAGCTTGCAGTATTGATCAAGATCAGCAGCACTTGTGCAAGAAAATTAATTTTCTTGTGAAAATAAAGAGCAATTTATGTAAACCCCAAACTGAATCAGGTAATTTAAGCTTTCTCAATGACTGGAGCAATTGGATGGACATTACTATGGTAAAATATAATCTGAATACTCTGATGCTCAGGCAGTGAAGACTTTTGCCAAGGTACAAATTGAATACTAACATGAAAGAATTACTTATGAGGAAAGTTCCAGCTCTCCGAGAACAAATATAAATCATTATTATTACTATTGGCATTCATGGACTGAGATGAAGCAGATACAAATAGATACTGTATTTAATTTCTACTTAGGTGTTCATATGCACATAAATAAGCAGTAAAACTAATTTCTCATCTTGTTTGTGTGAAGAGATGCATATATTATATTTTTCTATTCAAACGAATATGTAATCATTTCTTTTCCTGGAAGGATTTTCACAAATGTTGAGGCTGTCTAGTGCAGGCTGCTACTTTTATGTATTCACTGGTACTGTGTGTGACCGAGCAGTTACCGTGATGCTGTCACTTCCCAGTCTGTGTTGCTTGCTGAGTTCCCTTACAGCTTTTTTCCCCAGTGAATAGTATTACTGTGCTAAGGACAGGCATTGAACTCTGCAGATGATCCAGAAGTATGTGTTAGATTTTAACATCAGAAGTGCAGGTTTTCAAACCTTCTGATCTTCCTCCTGCCTTCTGAGTCTGTCCCCACACGACAGACATGAAATGCGTAGTAGGAACAGTGGAATCCAGCTCGTGTCTAAGAAGAGATATATGTCGTATTAAATATTTTCATTGAATTTCATTTTTTGCTCGTTTGGAAGTCTTGAACAGAATTGTGCCGACGTGATCCTCTAAAATATTTCACAGCACACAGAGATTTAACACCTGTCAGTAAGTGGCACAAAAATGGTGTCACAAATGACAAGGAACAAACCCAAGTCCCATCTTAATGTCTCTAGATTAGGAAATGATTGTGGTTTCAATATTTGTCATTGTTGTGGCACTAAGGAGAAAGGTCCCTTTTCGTATTTAAATGTTCATATCTGCATCTATCACAAATTCACTGTTGTGCATTGATGCCAAAATCTTTTCAGCATGCTTTAAAATAAAATCTCCTAGCTCTTTTTTGTTTAGGTTAATGTCCGTGTTTAAGCAGATGTTTTGAAATACTGTGCCGTTTTTACACCAAAAAGAAAAACAGTTTACTTCTTTTACATTTTTGGCACCCTTTTTTCTTTTAAATGTAGACAGCTACAGTCAGAGCTGGCAGAACAGCTCATAACAAGCCCCGTGTTTGCTGACTTTAGCCTGGTCTTTGCTTTTTGGTCTGGGAGGGTCACAAGGCATAAGAATGTGCTTGGTATTTGGATCTGCTCTCAGCAGCTGTGTCCAGCCTCAGCCTGCTCCCTCCAGCTCCCTCCATCGGTGGCACTCACTGCTCTGGCTCCCTGCTTCCCTGGTGAGTTAGGGATGGTCCCTAACATCCACAGCATCCCTTCTGCTGTGGATGAACCTGGTTTCTTCTGCAGGGCCATATCTGAGCCCCCTCAGCTCAGGGGAGAGCCTTGTCAGCTTCCCTGAACTTTTTACGACTAAAAGGTTAGAAAAGTCAAATTAGTCCAGCCAAGGCGGTAGAGGAATAGCAGCAGGGTTTTTTTTTAAAGTTGCATTTTCACACATACCCTTTTACTCTGTGGTTTATTTGACCAGGGGCAGAGATTAGATTTAATTTTATTTCGTGTGTATGCTGTTCTGGCTGGAAAGTTGCGATCAGATCCCTATCAGGCTCATTTAATTGCCTCTCTGCCAGGGCTTGGCAGAGAGTTTGTAAAAGCCTGTCCCCCAGCCTTGTCAGATGTTGCCCCACTCCATATAAAGCAAGGCATCACTTCTCCATGGTCTTGAAGTATTCTTCTTGTGCAATTATTTGTGCAAGTGAAAAATTAATGATTCAAATAGCCTTAAAAAGCAAATACAAGGAGCTGGATCATAGCCGAACTTGCAATTTAAATGCTTTTAAAATTAAGAAGCTACTTGCAGATAGTGTTTTGGAGTACTTGCCGTTCTTTAACAATGCCACACACACACACACATCCATCAGGTACAGCGAGAGGCAATTTCTGGCTGGGAAAAGATAAGCTTTGATGCTTCAGTTGCTCTTGAAGCTCCCAAGTGCATGTTGCCATGAAATTCACAAGCAGTAGTTCTGTGGGAAATGTCATTATAAGCTATTTTGTGATGTCTTTTAAGGAGAAAGTCACTCTTGTTTAGCCAGGTGTTGCATAGGCTGAACTAATTGTCATGAGATTGATTTCTCTTTCTGCATTCACAGATACTTTATTTTTTTCTCTTAAGTATCTACTCGTATAAGATCCTAAGCAGAATGTTATGCTGGGAACACTTCACTGGCTGTGTGTTGTGTGATGTCCACAGGAGGTTCTGCTGGATAATTTGGGAGTTTCAAGGTAGTATTCAAGGTAGCAAATGAGAGGATGCAAAAGCTGTTGAGGGGTGATGTCAGGGCAATGCAATTTGTAGAGCTCAGAGCCTTGTAAGAAATGTTCACTTTGCACCTTGTTCACAGAGAAACCTGAAAGCATACCAAGATATGTAACACTGTAACTGCTTGGTTGTGATATTATTGTTGTTGTTGTTATTATTATTATTATTATATTAAATTTTGTTTTTAATTTGTCCCCAGCTCTATGGTTATTGTTACCAGGATAGCAATGACATCCCAGACACTCTGACAACCATCACTGAACTAGGCTCGCCTTTAGAGATGATTCAGCTTTTGCAAACTTCTTGGGAAGACAGATTTCGAGTGAGTAACAACTGTTTTAAAAGGATGTCTAATGAGTGATGAATACAAAATAACATCAAGCATGAAATAGGGGTTATGTACTATGCAGTGCAATTCACATTTATTAAACGTTTGCTTTGCATATGACTATGATTATGTTTTGGTTTAGAAACAACGTTTAGCACTCCTTTTCTGCAGCACTGAAGATAATGTGCTATTTTCTCTGTTGATGTTATCTAATTGTAGCCAGTTATGGTTTTTACATATCTTCAAACGTTTCTTATGAGTTAAAGCTTGAGGCCCAGAATTTTTGGCATTGAGCATTGTGCTCTGCAACTGGGATTTAAACAATAGGAGGATGTTACATTTCTCTCCTGATCCTTATCGTAGGTTGTTTTTATAACTGTTTTCTACTGCTTCCTGTTCTGTTTGTCTTTTACTGAGGGAAGAGTTAAATAAATGTACACAAATCTCAATCCTGGGTTATTCACCACATTGGCAATTTACCAGGAGCATGAAGGTCATACTAGATTTGTCCAAAATGAAGCCAGACTGCAGCAATGCTTTGATCAAGACAGTGCTGCCTCTCTCAGTGTATACTGGGATGTGTAATGGGCTGAGGTTAGTTCCCTAAGATTTTGGGAGGCAGAAGCAGTCTTCTTCTAAACCACTTTGGATTACTTGGCTACAGCTGTACCAGGAAATCAGAAGTGCTCATGGCTGATCTGAGAGATGAACCAGCAAGGTGCAGCTCACATCTGTGCTATTGAATTCCTGCATGCAGGATGCCTGTTGGGAATGGTCCCCAGGCCAGGATGGAAGAGCAGCCTTTGTCCCTGTCAGACCCAGGCCACAGACCGTGCTAGACAGTGTGGGATTCAGTTTCTGTGCCCAGGAGTGTTCTCTGGCACAGTTTATTCTACTGATAGAGATGGGAGCAAGTGTGTTCCCTGCACTAAGGTTCAACTCCCTTGTCCTGAAAGAAGTATGGTTTTAATTAGCTGTAGAGGTGCTTGTCACATCTCCTGAAATATAGGACCTGTCCTTGGTTCATCTCATCCAAGGAGTGCAAATAACTGACTCCAATAGCAACTATATAAAAAGTAAATTACCAACAGGTAAGTTAGATTATGGTTAATAAATGGAGAAGTTTCTTTCCAGCATGAATATTCCTGAGCGAGTGGTTGTGAAGGGAAATAAAGGAGAATTGGGTGAAGGTGCTGGGCTAATTCAGAGGTGGAATTACTGATTAAACATTTTTGTGACCACTGTAGTGACACTTTGGGTAGCATCATGCCCATTAGCTTGTCTAGGATGCAACAGGAAATAAAATCATACCATCTTGATAGACGGCTCTTGTTTGTGGTCCAGTTCTGCAGAAGGCTGCACAAATATTTGACCTTGCTTCTGCAAATAATAATTTTCTTGTGTGAAAGATCAGTGGTACTGAGCTTTTGCTGGTGTGCTCACAGCTTGTCATACCCATGGGATGTGCAGGCATAGCCTGGCCTGGGGCAGCTGCCACTGGGGCTCAGCCAGGGCAGTGCCAGAGCAGTGGTGTCTTGGCATGCCAGACAAGGAAGTGACTTCAGGTGACAGCCTTTGTTTTTATTCACATTAAAATTTCTTGGCAATTGAAAATACGTGTAATATAGTTTAGTTTGGGCTTGATGTACCTTTTCTGTATGGCATTCTGTGGGAGGGCACATGGATGAGTTCTGTGTCCTTCCAGAGAGAGGAAAGGGAGGTCATGTCTGGCATTCCATAACCAGGCCTGTGTGCATCTACATCTGCAGGTGTTTCTACATGAACTGTGGTCCCCTGTCAGTAGGATAAAAATGTTCTAGTCTGGCCAAGCAGGAAAATTATGGTAATAGTAGGAGATATTCCTTATGTCCTGTAGGTCTGTGAGGGATAGCTTCAGACATGCTCAGCTTTCTTACGAAGAACACATTTAGGTGCTCCCTTGAGGATGCTGTTTATGCCCCAAAATTGAATTTGGGTTTGACTGTTCCTTCAATGCGTGTGGCCTTAACAGTGTATTTTAACAGAAAACAAAGATACTACAGAAGGCTTGCTAGACTGAGTAAGACCTGTTATTAATTTAATACATAGAATAAAGATTCCAGTTTTTAACTGTGTTCATATTAATGCTGGGTTTGCCTTAATGTGTTGCACAGTGGACTCTAAAGGAACACATGAATTAAAACCATTACTTTGGTAAGGGGGCTGAGTTCAGTGATGGAGTTTAATGTCTACTTACTCAGGTTTTTAACCTCAACTGACAAGTTCAGTGTCATCCAGAGCTCCTGCCCAGCCTCAAAGGGGCACATGTGGGTTCACCAAGGCAGTCAGACATATATGCTTATCTTGAGGCATGGCGAAGAGTTACAGAGGAGCTGTGGAGCTGGGATTTTGCTTCCTTCTACCTGGAAAAAGGCAAACATAAGAGAAACCAATGCAAAGAAATTGTAAAAGCAGTCAAAAAGCAGTATCAGTAGAGAGGTGATACAGACACTGTCTGCAGCTGGAGCTCCAGGCGCGGACACAAGATGGTCTGGCCAAAACTTCCAGATCTGGAGTTTGTAGAAGAGCAGAATCAGACTGTGGTGAAGGCCTGTGCATAATGTATTATTAAAAGTTAATGCTTTTTTTTTTTTTTTAGCATAAGAATAGCAACAATGAGCTTTGCTTCAAGAGTAGTGTGGGAAAGCACCAGTAAAGCAGCTTATTTTTGTTTCAAGTCTCTATGGGTTTTACAATCAACTATGTTAATCCTTTGAAAAATACCTCAGTTGTAACACT
This sequence comes from Heliangelus exortis, assembly GCF_036169615.1. Taxonomy (NCBI): domain Eukaryota; kingdom Metazoa; phylum Chordata; class Aves; order Apodiformes; family Trochilidae; genus Heliangelus; species Heliangelus exortis. Next base: position 20,849,803 of record NC_092424.1, on the reverse strand, counting down.
AAATTTTGAAGATAACTTATGCTTATATTAAGTAATACATTTATGAATATATCTTCAGCTAAAGTGGTTTCATTTGTAAAGCTTATGCTGAGAAAATAACACATATAGCACATAACCCATATTTTGTCACTTCAGATATGTCTCAGCTTAGTTCGGCTCCTGCATTATTTGGCTCACTCACCTCTGGGCTCGGTGACGTTGCTGGATTTTCGCCCCCGGCAGTTTGTGATTGTGGATGGGGAGCTGAAGGTGACGGATCTGGATGATGCCAGCATTGAGGAGAGCACTTGCACCAGTAACAGTGACTGCTTCATGGAATTCCCTGCAAGGAACTTCACTCTGCCCTGTTCTGTTGAGGGACGGTGTCAGAGTATGAATGAAAAGAGGAATCTCTACAATGCCTACAGGTACATGATCAGATAAGGTAAAAGAGACTTGAAAGTGGGAAAAATGTCTCTAGCATCCTTTATAATTATTTACAACAAGGAGCACGCATTGTCTTGGAACCGTTACCCAAGAGTAAATGAAGTCATGAATAATTTTTTCCTTTGTGCAAATATGTAGCATTTATAACTTTGGAAGTGTTGTGCATACTTTGAGTGTGATTCATCACTTTTAGTTGGCATGTTGGTCTCATTCCACTGAGTAGAGATTTTCAGAGGAGTGAAGTGCCTATGGAGGTGGGGGTCAGTTGGCTTTGTGGTGAGACTATTCAGGCTGCTCCTCTTTGGTGTGAGTTAGGAGGGGTCATTACATGTTCACCATCAGCTGAGGAGAGGGCTGGCTTCAGAGGCAGCTCAGCTCTCATCCTGTGCTCCAGCTTGATGCTCTGTGTCCCCTCTAGGGCCCGTCCAGTGGGGTGATAATAGTCCCTGGTGCAGCCACAGGGCCACAAAGAGACCTGAAGCGTAATGCCAAGCCTTTGAAGGCAAGGGTTTGGCGTTTCACTCCCATCCCAGCCCTGGTCCCTGTGTGGCAAGTGCCAGGGGCTTGGCTGCTTCGTGGTAGCACTGTGCCCATGATGGGGCACCCGTAGACGACTGGCCACACCATCCCAGTTGGCCACATTTGTAGGAAGCATTCAGCCAACGCATCTGTTCTGAATTTAAGGGTTTCTCCAGATTTCTGTTGGAGTCCTCCTAGGCAATGGCTTTGTGTTTGTCATCATGACTCTTCCCATTGATCATCACTCCCCTCAGAGGACTGTGCAGGCTGCTGGGGAAGCAGCGTTGCTGCTGTTGCTCAGTGCCAGGCTTCTGCTGCTGCCACCGCTTTGGCTGATGGTGCTGCCGGGGCGGGTGGCTGCCTTCTCTCATCCAGATAAGAGGATTCAAAGCAACTCCATAATGTTGCGCTCATTTCTTTGGCTTCTCCCAAGTACCACACCATTCACTGCCTGCCAGACCACAGCGAGGAGAGGCTGCTCCAAAGAGAGTCTTCTGCTTTGGTCCCAGGGCGCTCACCAGCATGTGTCTTGCATTAGCTGACCACACTCAAATGGGCCGCACCACATGTCAGCCCTCTGCAGCGCTGCAGCACGGTTTTTTAGCGCGTCCTGCAAAATTTTCTGTTTTCCATCTACTTGGCTTGAACATCCTGCTTAGCTTGCTAGCTTTTGGTTAAGACCATTTGACTGGTCTGGCTAGGAATCCTATCCATCTTGGTCTTAAGTGGGGAGGTGTCTGTGGTGTGGTGGGCTTGCGGCAGGTTGTTGCTCTTGCTGGAGGGGGGGAGCAGTCTTTTTTTATTATAGTTCTTAATATTGCCTTTGAACACCACACCAGTGTGTGACACACAGTGCCACACTGTTTTCAGCTCCTGCTTTTGCTTAATTTGATGGAGACAGTAGATTCATGCTATAGTAGGCTGTGACCACCCATGGTAGGACACTAGCAACAAACTCTGTGCTCTTGTCTTGGAAAACTAAATCTTCAGTTCCTTAGGTAGAGGCTCCTAAATTTGGTATTTTCATAGATGCACTCTGTTGCTGTAAGGTTAGGGATTGCCTTCAAGAAAGGGTTGCTTGTGCTTTTTAGTTAGAGTCAAAAAGTAGCAATGTCAAACAGGGCATAAACCCCTGGTAATTTAAAAAAGCAGCAGTCTCTAGCCTTGGAAGTGCAATTAGCCTATCTTGTTGGTTTCTTTATGAGGTCAATAATTAAAGGAGAGAAAACATTTTGGGAAAAACTACAGGCTCATCTTGATTTTCAGATGGTTACCTTCACAAGTGTGCCTCTATGGGTTTTCCTTCAAATGAGTAACAATTTTTGAAGTGCTGGAGAGTTATAAAAGGAAGGATAGTAATATTCTGAACTTTTAAGCAATGTCTGATACAAATTCTCTGTCACCAACAATTCTTAAATTTAGATCAGATATTTCTCAAAAGGGGAAAAAAAGGCTGTAGGAACAAATGTAACAAGGTATCTGACAAGCTGTGTTAGGCAGATCACAAAGAATGCCACTGGCCCTGGAATCAATGAATAACATACTAATTTGTCAGAATTTCACATGTGGGTGTTTGCATTAGAGCAAGTAATATATTTATACAGCCATGGAAAAACAATAACGTCTGTGACTCACATCCATCCAGTGTTTAGCAAAACAAATGACAGCTACTGAATTTTTGCAAAAAATAAGCAGAATCAGTTGTGCTGTGCATATGGATAATCTCTGAGCAGAAAAAAGGTAAAATTTACCAAATTATTAATTGCAAACTAGATTTTTGTGTATATTTGTATTGGCTGTTTCCTACTGATTTTTAAGAAAACCCACCTGGGGATAATTTACTGTATATATATATACATCACTTACTGTATTTAAATGTATTAATAATATAAACACTCTTTTAAATGAATATAAATACATAATGAATAATAAAATAGTGGTTTTGTAAGGGATAAAAAAGTGAGTTAAAATCTCAAGGAAGTATTCATTGTGTAAGTGGGATGTGTCATCTCAGTAATACCTGTGTCTATGATCAATTTTTGACACAATTTTTTAATTTGTGCTGTGCTAGACATCTGCTAGACTCCCTCGTGAGCATGAGTCCCTGGAGGTTTCTGTTAGACAGCGTGGTCTCTGTACATGAAAAACTTCATAGGTTAGATGCAAAGCAGGGCAGTTTCCCAGTTGTGTTCCTGTTCTGCTCATTACCTAATATTTATGTCTGATCTTATTGTCAGATCCAGAACTGTCCATCTCCATCTTAGGTTGCTATGATACTGAGTTTGCAATGAGTAGTAATGTTGGCAGAGAATAGAAATGTAAAGAAACAATGTGAAAATTAAGTGTACTTCAAATGATGGTAAAGGCGTATTCCTTGTTCTCTTGTAATTAAAAAGGAGAATATACATCCATTGATGAATACCTCTATGAGTGCATTTTTACTTTAGATAAATGGTGAGAACAGGGAAGACATTCTGAACTGCAGTGGCATTGAAACAATAAAAAGAGGCTTTCTCCTGACAAGTCATATGCAAGTCTAAGAAAAGGATAGAAAAGAAAATCATAGTCCATTATTTGAAATGAGCATAAATGGGATTTGTGCGCTTTCAAGGATTGAAAAAAAACAACAGCAAGACTTCTGGGGTTGATGGCATCCTTCTTATTTGTTAAAGTACAGACAGCTTTGCAAATAGTCACAATCCATGGGGCTTCACAGCAGAGTTCTGTATTAATGGAACATTTGCATGTAGTTACAAGGCAGTCTTGTGTATAACAGCATGCTCCAGGTATGCCAGACAGCTGTGTTAATAGGTTCAGCTATATATTTATTTGACTAGAGAATAGGATGATATTTCCTGAATAGGTCAGTGTTAGTTATAGGAATTTTATTCCTTATGTTGTTCAGTAGTTACCAGACATTTGTAAACTCTCCTAATATTTTTCATTATGGGTTACTTTTCCATTGCAGGTTTTTTTTTACGTATCTTCTCCCACACAGTGCACCATCCTCATTGAGACCATTGCTGGATAAGATAGTCAATGCAACAGGTAATTGCAATGAACATGGTAATGCCCAGTATTGCCTTTTATAGTGTGAAAGCTATGTTAGGGGTGGGGAGGAGACTGCTTTTAAGTTGACTGCAATAGAGCCAGATAGTTTTCATACCCAGGATAAAATTTCCACATATAGAGAGGGCAAGAATGGCCCCATCTACCAGAGAAATCTCAGCCTGGGGTACTCTCTGGTCTTCAGAGAGGTATTTACTTTCTCCTGACACCTCAGCACTGTGTGAGCTGCATCAGAATGCATTCCCTTGTGGGATCTGGAGGAGCCTGTGTCTCCAACAATTCCCTCTGGCAAGGAGAACTTCAGTAATAAAACCAGGATACTTCCCCATTGCCAGTGGTACCAGTGGTGCCTTAATACCTCAGATGCCAGAAGCAACTGACATTACTATAGAACTTTACTAATTATCAAAGTAGTGCCTTTGGGACAAGAGTAGGTTCGTGTGCCTATAGACCTGATTTGAGGGTTTTCAGTACATTGTTCTAGGGATTTTTAACCTTCTACTCTGCTTATTCATCAGGGAACTTAATAGTGCTGGCTATAGCTAATTAAGAAGCAAATCCTTAAGCTTTCCCTATATTGGCTGAGGTTTGTCCCTTGTTGGGGAGCTTGCCACAGTGTTTTCTGCCTGCAGGCCTGGGGTTCCCAGCTGGATGAGCCAGCCTTTGAGATGCCTGGCTGAGGTCAGGTATGGCACCTATTTTGTAGTAAGTCATGGACTTCATGTCCTCACCACAACGCTGTAATAGAGCAGGACAATGCTGGGCTCTGATGCTTAGGGATTTATGCAAATGCAACCTCATGTTGTTCTGTGCAGGTTGCTTCTCATCTAACTCATTCTTTCTTTGTGCTTTTAAAGGTGAGCTTCACTGGGGAATAGATGAGACAGCTGCTCAGCTAGAGAGAGTTTTGAATCTGTATAAGAGTGGACAGTACCTACAGAATACGACTCGGATGCCAAAAACTGGTAAAGTAGTCTTTCATGAAACTTAAAACCAGAGACTCAGCTTATCTTTTATTTGAGGTTTGAAAGGGCAAACGTGCAGAAAATTTGGGAAAACAAGCTCAGTGGCTCTTGGAATCATGCACATGTTAGTATGTTGTCTACTTTTTGCTTTTTGAGGCCCTTCTCATTAAATGAGGTAGCTGGGCATTCATAGGGATGAGCAGTCTGTATCAGGGATACAGAAATCCAGCAGTGTTACCATCCATAGCAGATTTGTGGAAAATGTTTTTCATCACACCTCTGTACTTCTCAGCTGTTGCAGTATGAGAACCTCCTCAAACACACATTGCTGTTAACCCTCCATGGATTTCCTGGGACTTACAGGATTTTTTTGCAATGTAAGCACTTTTAGATTGGAAGAATGAAACTCCTGCTTTCTTTGCAAAAGAAAAATAATAGGTCCTTCAGGGTCTGCTAGCAAGAGAATACGAAAAGGGGAAAAAAGGACAGAATGAAAACAAAGATGCATCTTAGTACCTCTTTCATAAGATCTCTGCAGCACCACAGGTATATAAAATGCTGTGCAAGCAGCTGTGATATGGGGGGGACTCATATTCTTTCAGGAAGGATAGTTTTTGGAATTATGCACGTCAAAGAAGATTGTGTATGATGGGAATTACTGTTAAATCTAACAATTGAGAAAGTTGTTTTGCAAATTATTTTTGTGTACGTACAACATTCATGTCAAACTGTCAACTTAATTGACTGCACGTTGATAGGAAAATTATGGCTTTGCTGCAAAAGCTCAGTGAAGAGGGAAAGATGGGTTCTAAATGAAGATGAATGTTGGCATAGAGGGTTTGAAAGTTCAGAGAAGTGTTTGCTCTGTGACAGACTCAGGAGCCAAATTCATTCCTGTCCCAGCACGGTTAACCTGAAAGAGCTGTGACACTAGGGATGAATTTGACCCAGTTATCAGAATAATTCTATATTTATTTTGTTGTAAAATTGGCAGGAAAATTGTTGCAGGTGTTCATTTAACTTTCTAATTTTGAGCTTTTCATCACAATCTGTGCTGAGTGATGCCTGTCAACACAACAAAATTATTTTCAGCAGTACAATCAATAGTACAAATGTGTCCTTTGTTGAAGAAGTGCCAGGAGGGCTAAAGCTGTGAATGCTGGTTGATTCCAGATTTAACTGCTGTATCAGGACATGTTGAAGTTCTTAATTTTAGAGGGCTGTGCATGTTTATAAAGAATCTCAGGGAGAGAAGCTTAGGACTGCAATAGTAAATGTACCAATACAGGTTTCTACTGTCCATTCTCCATGAATATTTGGATACTGTAATAATTACACACTTCTGTGTTTAGTCCTGTAGAGTCCTGGATAATTTAACCCAGAATCTACTGCCCATGTTCATTGTTAATAATGCCCTTCTGTGCAAGAAGCCCTTTTTATTGGAAGGACACTGCTCATGGACTTAAACACTCTACAGCATGAGCAGAGCTGTTAAAAATCCCTGAATGTTTTGTGTCTCATATTTGGTCAGTCTGCATTAAAGACCGTGAGTGTAATGCTAAATTCCTTGATAGGAAAATGCTCTCAACCAATGGTAAGCCTGAGGAATCAGAGATGTTAGTGGAAATTGCACTTAGATCAGCTGCCATGTCTTTAAGATGTGCAGGCCTATTTCTTGTTTTTGCTAAGGCTACTTTAACCAAACAGAAAAGAGGTTGTAATTTATTTCTATTTTAAGGCTTCCTTTCCTTGCCAGAAAAGTTTGAAGAAGTCATGTCACGAGGCGAAAGTGTGCCTACCTACCCATTCATACCACTTTCATTTCAAACATATTCCTTCCTCAGCTGGTATTTGACTGGTAATACCATGCTTGGTTTTTAATATTCTCAGTCCAGAGATCATAGAATTAGAAATTATTAATTAGAAAGTATCCAGAGATTATGGAATGAGCAATTCTGTGGTATGGTGGAGTTGCAGGAGAGGGTGACTGGTGCTGGGAGGGACTGATGTGCAAGTGACCCTCCTCTTCCTGCTGCAGGGTGTTCCCTGCTGAGCTGCTGTCCTGACTGCTGAAACCAGGGATGAACAGCTGAGCAGATCAAATGTTTTGTGTAACTCTAGGTGGATAACAGAGGAGGAGACAGTGTGAAAAGGGACAACTGCAATACCTTCCCAAGCTGTTAGCTGAGGCTCTGTTTTGGCCCTGTTAGGGGTCTAGGATAACACCATGTTACTCTGAAAGCAAAATACTGTGGTTTGTTGTTTTTTTAAAACCTTTCTGTCTTGCTCTACAGCATAATGAAACTTTAAAGACGGTGTTTTCCAACCCAGTGCTAGGGTAAGATAAAACCTAGAGATGATGGTTTGGTTCTCAGGCCAGATTGGAGTTAATCAGAGCTTTGCATCTGTACACCAGTGTGCAAAGATCAAGTAGGCACAAGCTCACATTGATTTTGCTCCAGAGGATGGAAATTTCCCAAGGTGACCTGGCTCCCAGGATTTGTACTCTTTCAAACGGTAGAAATGACAAGAATTAACAATGCTGGTCTCCTCTGGCATCCAAAAGGTTGTGACAAAATACGGTCTTTCTAGTGTGTGATCATTTTTAAATCCTAAAAGCAGAACTAGAGAAGAACTCAGGTTCAAGAATTGCAAGATTTTGTTTCATATTTATATTTTTTTTAAAGAAACTACAGAAGATTTAGGTAACCGTGCTTCAGATTTTGTCTTAGTTCTTAAAGCCTTGAATCTTCTGTTGCCTTGGACAGTGTTGTAAAATTATACTAGGAAAGAAGAGATCTTGATCTTGGGCAATTATCTAAGGCCATAACTAAAACATAAACTTTGAGGCAGCAGTCTGTTATCTATCTGAACCTATGTTTTTAAAAGGAAGACCTCCTATGAATACCGTGAAGTGAGAAAGGCGATACTGATAATCAGTAGGGAAGTGACATGAAGGAAGTTCTTGTCAACCCGAGTGTTCCCATAAATAAAGTTTAACAAGATGACGTAGTCATATTACAGAAGGTCTTGGATATTAAGCTTTCACTGTGCTTCAGTTGTAAAAGATTTTATAGTGCTGTAAATTATATTATGCTCTGGACTTTGCTTTAGTATCTTAGAAACAGAGTAGAGGAGCAGGAGACATTTGATAGCTGTGTATGTGTTCTGTGATCATAAATCACACTACTGTTAATGTTGATACAGGAACATTACATGTTTAAAACAACACCATGAACAAATACTTTTATACTGCATTGACTGTTGGTCTCTCTTGCTGGAATGCAGGAGAATGTGAATTAAAACAGAAACCGTGTATTTCTTCTGAGATACAGTATCTAAAAATGATGGAATTTTTCCATTAATTATCCAGATTAAGAGGACTATAAAAAAATACCTGCTAATGTTCATCGTTATAGTCCTACCCCGGTATCAACATTTTTATTACTTCAATCAAGTGACACTGATTTGTACCAACTGGGTGTCTGGCCCTTGAGCTAAGCCCCAGCCCTTCAGTTAACTCAGAATTTACTCAGAAATGCGTGAAATCAGCTAACACTAGTAAATCCCATAGCTTTGTTATTCATTAAAGCTAATAGCTGACCTATTATTAGGCCTGGGGGTGTGCAAGCCCACAGAAAGGCATAATTAGCTGCTGTCATTCCTTGAAAGTACATTCTTAATGCTAAAAAAGCTGAAAGGCTGGACTTAAAGCAAAATGTTTTCCTTTGTCTTAAGACGATTTGGCAGGATTATGCTGTATGTAAACATTTACAGTGCAACAGTGTTTTGAAAAAATATTCTGCAGGATCTCTATAGCAACCTGCTTAGGAAATGGTAAATCCACCCAAGAATTACTGAAATCGAGCAGGGAGGTGGTGTGTGTTTGTGCATATGTGTATGTCCATGAGAGAAATCTTGCAGGATTGCTTGAATATTGAGGCAGTTTGTATATCCTAGAGCAGGCCAGAAGGCAAAGGCTGAAAGTGCCCTGCTGAAGGGGCTTTGAGGCTGAGCTGGGTACGTACCACAGCCCAGATTCCAGCTTTATCTGGCACTTGTGTATTTGCTGTTCCTTTCCCAGGGCTGTCAAGGCTGTTCTGTGGTCAGCTGAGAGGGAAAGGTGCATGGGGCTGGGAGCACAAAGTCTCCCTCTGTGCCCTGCCTTGCACAGTGGACTTTTGCATTGGCAGCCTGGCAGTCCCAGCCTGCAGACAAGTACAGGAGCAGTTTGCAGTCCCACTGGGGTGCTAGAAATTCAGTGGAGCAGCATGTGAGTGCTCCTTGCTGCTGAGCTGCAGGGAGACCATTTGGTTGTTGCTCACAGGTGTCTCAGCTGTTGGGCAAACCAAATGCCCTGTTCACTGAGCAACACCTTCTGCTCTTGCTAAACTTCTCCAGCTCCAACTTGGCAATTTACAGTGAAATCCTTTCTTCTGATGGGTTAGGTCCTCAGCCCTTTGAGGAATCATAGAGTGGTTTTGGTTGGAAAAGACTTTGAAGATCATAAAGTTCAACTATTAACCTATCATACTCCCACGTCCACCACTAAACCATGTCCCTCAGTGCTAGATCTGGACATCTTTTAAACATCTCCAGGAGTGGTGACCCCCCTCACTTCCCTGGGGAAGAACACTGAAGAAGTCACTAAGTGTCTTCTACAAATCTAGTAAGCATCTCTCTTTAAGCTTAAATACCCCACAGGGGTGACCCTGCACACCTTTTGGCTTGTCCATCACCAGCATCACTGTTAGTTACGAACGAGTGGGCCAGATGCAGATCACCAGCATCTCTGGCACCAGTTTGGGCTGCTTGCTGTGTGGTGTGCCCCACAGAGGTGGCCAAGGATGCTGAGGGGCTCAGTGGCCGCAGCCTGGTGAGTGGCCCTGGGATGTGGGGCAGGAGGCAGGAAAACCACTCCAGCTGCGTTCTGTTAATTGGAATAAAATGGAAGGGAACATGTCGTTCTTCTCCTTCTTTATTTGTGTTTCTGTGACAGCCTGCATACCGATTTAAATATGGCTCTACTGTGAGCACAATAGAATGATATAAAAAGAGGCAAGCCTGACTCTGCTTCCAGCCTGCACGTGGGAAGCAGCCAAAGGATGGAAATACTCACCAGAGAAGCAGGGCTATCTCCCGGGCTGACGGCAATCCCCTGTCCTGCCAGGCCTGTCCTTCCAAACAGTTGGGATTAATCAAAAATGATTGAAAGCAGAGGCATGTGGGATACGCCTAGCATGTCGTTTTCTCAGACATACCAAAAAATAGCTTTCCATAGCACAACTCTGCATGCGGCTTTGTGAGGCTTGTTGTCAGAAGCATGTTT